>NC_135306.1:197363806-197672556 GCF_048772815.1 Callospermophilus lateralis | reverse complement strand
CGAGGCTGGCTTTGAACTCACTATCCGCCTGCCTCAGTCTCCTGAGTTGCTAGGATTACAGGCGTGCGCCCCAATGCCTGGCCCTTTCCTCCTGTCTGAAGCGAGGAAAGCATTATCCTAATGCAAGGCTATGGCTGTGGGGAGTATTTTAATGCTGAACAATCCCTGGGGCAGATTGTTGCCCGTGAATCATCATCATCACCATCATATCATCATCAATTTTCTTCTCTTCTTTCTTTTTTCTGGTAGTAAAAAACAAAAACAAGAAATAAAAAACCACATAACATAACTAACCGTCTTAATTTTTTTTTTCCATACTGTGGATTGCTAGGATTACACATATGCACCATTGTACTTGGTCATCGTAATCTTTTCAAAGTGTGTGATCTAGTAGTGTTATCTACATGTATGTTGTTGTTCAACAGATTTCTAGAACTTTTTCATCTTACACAACTTAAACGCTATTAATTAAAAAACCCCAATAAACAAAAAATAAAAAAACCACCCACACCCAGCTGTGGTGATACTACTACTGTTCTACTTTTTTTTTTTTTTTTTTTTTTTGTGGTGGGTGGGTATCAGGGATTGAACTCAGGGGCACTTGGCCACTGAGCCACATCCCCAGCCCTATTTTGTATTTTATTTAGAGACAGGGTCTCACTGAGTTACTTAGCGCCTCACTTTTGCTGAGGCTGGCTTTGAAACGCAATCCTCTTGTCTCAGCCTCCCAAGCCACTGAGATTACAGGCGTGCACCACCGCGCCCAAGTTTACTTTTGGTTCTTATCAGTTTCACAACTTATTTTTATTTATTTATTTATTTATGTTGTCGAGGATTGAACCCAAGGCCTCATGTGAGCTCTGCAAAAATCTCACTTCTTTAAATACTGCATGGTATTACTCCTTTTTATGTTGCTATAATAGAATGGTTAAGTCTAGAAACTTTGTAAAGAGAAGAGGTTTAGTTATCTCACAGTTTTGGAGGCTGAAAGTCCAAGAATGGGCAGGCCCACTAGTTCAGCCTCTGGTTAAGAGTCCCCTTGGCTACATCACAACATGGCAGATGGCATCATGGAGGGACAGTATGAGAGGAAGAGATCACGTGGTGAGATGTAAAACCAGAGAGGCACTGACGAATCAGCTTGCTCTTTTTTTTTTTTTTTTTTTTCCTGTGTGAAAATATCTGTTAGACTAAGTATTCTAAGTGACAACAAACATGACAGGTGAACTTGGGAATTTTGTAGCTACTACATAACAATAAGGGGACAGATAAAAGGCCCATGTGTTACTCAGCTTTTTGTCAATGTGACCCAAATACCTCACAAGAACAATTTAGAGGAGAAAAATTCACTTGGGCTCAAGGTTTCAGGGGTTCAGTCCGTGATTGGCGGACTCCATTGCTCTGGGCCCAAGGTGATGCAGAACACCATGATGGAAGGGCGCAGGTGGCAGAGGAGCACTGCTCGGTTCATGGCAGCCAGGAAGCAGAGAGAGAGAGGAGGAGCCAGGGGAGAATATATAATCCCAAGGGTGTGCTCTCAGTGACTCACCCAACTTCCTCCAGCCCTGGAAGCCTTCTATAGTCACCACCCAGTTAGTCCATTCTAATTAGGAATTTCTGATTAGGTTGTGTCTACCATCGTCTTATTATTCCTCCTCCTGCATTAACACAGGAGCTTTGGGGACACCACAGCAGGCCCCTAGGACAATAACAGAGTATATATTCTCTCGAGGTGGTCTATTTGAATAGATAGGGAAAGCCAATCTGCAGGGATGCTACATTGTCTAATCTCAGAGCAGCTGTAATTCCAGACTCCAGATGCTTACTTCCGTAAAGGTAAAAACCACCTCTCACATCTGATTAAAATCATCCATCCACCGGGTATCATACATGCCTGTAATCCCAGTGACTTGGAAAGCTGAGGCAGGAGGATTGCAAATTGAAAGCCAGCCTCAGCAATGTAGCGAGGCCCTAAGCAACTTAATAAGACCCTGCTTCAAAAAAAACTAAATAAATAAAAAAAGGAAAAGTTTAGTTTAGGGCTCATGGTTTCAGAGGTCTCAGTCTATAGATGGTCAACTCTATTCCTCAGCGCTTGAGATGAGGGAGAACATCATGACAGAAGTGTGTGGCAGAGGAAAGTAGCTCAGGACATGACTAGGAAGCACGTTATGTACTTACCATGTACAAAATATATATCCCAAAGACATGCTCCCAATAACCCACCTCCCCCAGCCACGCCCACCTGCCTACAGTGACCATCCATTTAATCTCTATTAGGGGATTAATTCAGTGATTGGAATTGAGTTCTCATCTCTCAATCATTTCACCTCTAAGCCTCCTTGCATTGTCTCATACATGAGCTTTTTGAGGATACCTCCTATCTAAACTATAACAAGTACCAAAATATAAGTAAATAAAACCAAATAAAGTCATACATTGATGGAGTCCCAAATCCTGACCCCAAGAAACAAAGACTCGGAGCAGCAGGGAGTAGGGAAGACACAGATGGGTAATTCCCTCATCGAAAGATAACTTGTGGGCTGAGGATACAGCTCATTAGTAGAGAGCTTGCCTGGCATACAGGGGCCCTAGGTTCAATCCCCAGCACCGATAAATAAATAAACAAAATCAAAAAGAGAAGAACGATTACTCAAAAGGTAAAACCCTAGCTCATAATAATGGAGAAGCTATGCTTTGGGATCCTTTCCTCCATGTCTCCCAAAGAGACACACACATAAGAATAGTGTCAATGTCATAAAGTAAAAACTTCACCCCAATGTGGACATCGCACACTTTTGGAAACAGTGGTGTTGCTGAGCATTTGTAGGCTTACGTGATACGAGAGAAGCATGTCTGAATCAGATTCAAAAGGAGCTTCCTAATAGCTGGAGTGAAAAGGAAAAACTCACGAATATGTTACTGATTTTGCAAGGCCATGGTGCTCAGTCCTGGGAAGAGCAGCAAACACTTTTGGGAGATGGGGGTTTGCAATGGACTCAGAAGAGGCGCTTAACTGGACAAGATCTAGGACGGTCTTCTTCTCCTCCTTCTCCTTCTTCCATTTGCTTGGCTTTGCTTTGTTTTAGGCAATATGTACTGAGTGCCAACTCTGTAGGTGCCAGACTCCTTGTTAGAAGCCGAGGATAACGGCAAAAAGACACGGTCCCTGTCTTCTGAGAGGTTTTCAAAATTATTTCAGCCGGGAGCAAGTTTTTCTAATGAGTCCCATTCTGGCCTCATTAGGGATCGGTGTTCAGGGGATGAACATCCAGGGCTGACCGTCTGGCTGGGACCGCAGAGTAGGAGTTGACTGTGATGTCATGCCCTGGAGCCAGCCAAGAGACTGGCACACTGTGGGCACATCAATGGGGCCCACAGAAGAACACTTCCACCCTGGATGGCTCTGTTGCCTTGCGTTTTCTGCTCAGTCTCTGACCTGTGGCCCTTGGGGTTGGAGTTGGGTGTCTCACTGTGGGACTAAGGCAACTTTGGGCTCTTACACTGACTTAGGAGAGAGAAGATGAAGAAGAGGTCCCAGTGCGGCTTCTAAGAGGGAATGCTCAGCCAGAGATCTGGCTCCTCAGTCCTGACAGCTGATTTGGGAAGTCCCTTGCACGGAAGGTCCCGTGCAGTGTGAGAAGGATGTGCCACCGGCAGGTCCTAGTTTGAATGCTCTAGTCAGATGGGTGACCCTGGGCAAAAGGTTCTTAGAAGCTTCTTTTCATTGGTAAACATGGCAAAACAATTCCAAGCCACAGGATTATTGCGAAACTTCTATGAAATACTGAAACCCAGAATGGGGCACATATGAAAGCATAATCGAAAGGGAGTTTTGCACTGGGTGGGGGGTGGCGAAGGGGGACAGATTCACACGAACTCTCCAGGGTGCAGAAAGAAGAGCAGAAGGCTAATATCTGAACTGGGGCATGCCCATATTTATGTTTTTGGAAAGGACTGAGTATTGTATACATTTATTTTTTTTTTTTCACTCTGTGGAGCAGATCTATGATCATTCAAGGATAAATAGACTGGAATGGGGGAGGGGACCAGGAGTCCAGGAGGCGGGGTGCAGGACCAGTGGTCACTCCAGGATGATGGATGAGCCTATTTTAAGGCTTGTGATTAGTGATAATAGGTTCTGTGACTCTCGGCCTGGGATCTCTTCCCTGGTCCCCCACACCCAGGAGACTCTCCCTAGGGAGTAGGGCTGGGATTAGGAAGTAAAGTCTTCCCCCCTCATTCTGGCACAGATTTTCAGAGGATAGAGCACGTGCAATTTTGTACAAGGGTGTGAGTATGAATATGTGCATATATCTGTGTCTCTTCTATCAGTGTATGTGAATGTGTATATATGTATGTATGCTTCCTGTGCTTACATATGTACAAGGATACATGTGTTCAGTTGCTAGTCAAGACAGAGACTGGATAGAGTATGAAACGAGAGGGTGATTGAAATGCTAGACTTTGATCTGTGCCACCTGAAGCCGACTCTGTTTCAGAAGTCACTTGACTAGTCCCTCTGAGGCATGCAGATGGTGGGCGCCCCTGTTCTGAGAGGGAAGAACAGAGGTCTATGTGCGTCTATGGAAGATGTCACTTGAGGTCCCTGGAGGGAGGAGGTGTCTCAGTTTACATCGGGTTTTTTTCTGGGATAAGGAGAATTCATATTTTCCCAACATTTCTTCCTAAGGTTCAAAATTATGGCAAATTTGGTGGAAGAGATGAATGTAATTTCAACCAAGGCTTAGGACAAGGGATATCAATGTGTTCTCTGAGATAAAATTACCTTGTGAGAAATGAAGTCTTGAGTTCTGAGCATGGTTCTGGAGCCAGACACTGGGGTATACTCCTAACTCCAATTATTAACTATGAGACCTTAAATAAGCAGATTAGATTAACTGCTCCCTAGGCTTCATATTTTCATTTATAAAAAGGGATTAAAAATGGTGTTTTGCTATTGTATATTATGTAAATTTTAATCATATAAATTTGAAAGATTACAAATCTACCTAAAATAAGAAAAAATAAATCACCAAAGTTTACACAGTTTCAAACTTGGCTGGCTCGGGGGCTCATAAATTGTATTTCTAATTATTGCTAATGACAGTGCCACTTGAGCTGGCAACAGTAAATAACTGCCGTCAGTGCTTATCTTATGTGAATCGAATTGTTGTTTATGTACATCATAACTTCTGATAGTGACATTAATGACTAATGTGCTGTGATATTAACATTCAGCATTATCACTTAAAATATTATCTGTATCCTGGGATGATGTTATCTCAAAGTTCATTACCCGATGGTGTTAGTGCCAAAAACACTCTCCAAAATCAATAACTTTGTAATAGAGGTTAGATATGATAAAACACTATGGAAAAGCCCAAATAGTTATCATGATATGCCAACCAGTTAATTTGGGAACATCTACTCTGAAAAATATTAGCAAGTTTAATGTTTAGTAAATGAAAAATAGCATGGAGACTAAAATATTCCACAATGGTTAAAGATTCTGCTTTCTATCTCTTACAGCTATTCTTCTGGAAATTATGGTGTTAAATCATCTAAGTATTGAATTATCCCATGTCTTCAGTAAATATTTCCTTTTCATAAGGTGCAATCTGCTCTTAATGAAATGATATAATCTGTATTAGGTTCTCCAGAGAAACAGAACTAGGGCTGGGGGTGTAGTTCAGTGGTAGAGAACTTAACTAGTATATGCAAGTCTCTAGGTAGGTAGGTTTCTACCTACCCATCTATAAATAGGCAGACAGACCCATAGGAGAAGAGTTATGTGGAGAACTGACCCACATGATGACAGCGGCTGAGATAGCCATCTGCAAGCTGGACTATCAGGAAAACTAAGACCAAGGCACAGTCCAAGTTCAAAGGCCTCAGAACCAAGGAAGTCAATAGTATAATTTCCTGTCAGAGGTCAAAGTTCTGAGAACTGGGGCTGCTGGTGAAAGTGTTAGAATCTATGGGCCAGAAAACATGGAGTTCTGATGTCTAAGGGTAAAAGAAGGGTGTCTCAGCTCCAGGAGAGAGAGCACAAATTTGCCTGCTCCACTTTTTTTTCCACCTGCGCCCCCAGACAATCAGATGGTGACCACCCACACTGAAGGCAGATCTTCCCAACCCAGTCCACTGACTCATTTGCCAATCTCCTCTGGAAATAGCCTCCCGGACACACCCAGAAATAATGCTTTACCAGCTGTCCAGGGATCCCTTAACAGAGTCAAGCTGGCATCTAAAATGAACCACCACATAATCCATGTAAAGTTCTTAGCACAGACCTAACAGCATGCTGAGATGGCGAGCGTCTAATATGTATGTTAGATAGTTGCTGCTACTATTGTGCTCACCAGTCATGGCTCAAGAAAAGACCTTAAGGATTTGTAGGGAAAAGTATGGTTCTGAAATCACATGTGGCTCAGGTCTGAACTTTCAAGAATCCAGGCAGAATCCAAAGTATTGACCTTTGGGAAATAGTGGCTGAACTAGTATAAACGTTAAACTTAAGAATCAAAGGAGTTTTTTTGTTGTTGTTGTGTGCTTCATTGGTTGATTTTTTTTTTTTTCATTGCTTTTTTCTCCCCCAGTGCTGGAAATAAAACTCAGGGCCTCTGTAGTAGCCAAGCACTCTGCCACTCAGCCATATCCTATCCCTGAATTACAGTTTAAACTCTTTTATGTTGAGCAGTTTAGGAATCTGGACCAGTCCTCACTTCATCAGCATATATATAAAATTGGAACTACACAAGGAAGATTAGCATGGCCCCTGTTGGAGGATGACATGCAAATTCGTGAAGCATTTTGTATTTGAATAAAAGAGTCTGGGTTAGCAAAAACATCTCATAGGAAAAAGAATGGCAATGACCACGAGGCTATACAGAACAAAGCTTCAACAGCGCCATCATGTGGTTGAAAGACTAACTGCAAAAGAACCCTAATTCGACAGTTGGTGCCTGTGTAGTTGGGGGCAGGAAGCAGACCACTGGAACAGGTTCCAAACATACAAGACTTGGCCGATTCCAGAGTAGGATTGCAGGATGGGGAGGGGGCGGTCTTAAGGTTATGGTCTGAGTGGATTATCCCTGTCTTTCCCCCCAAATCATGGCATTTTAGGTAAATGGATGGAGTTGGAGAATATCATGCTAAGTGAAGTAAACCAATCCCCCAAATCCAAAGGCTGAATGTTCTCTCTGATAAGTGGATGCTGATCTCTAATGGGGGGAACATGGGAAAAATGGAGAAACTTTGATGGGGCAAAGGGGAGGTAGGGATAGGGTGGGGTGGGGGCATGGGGGTAGGAAAGAGGGTGGAATGAGATGGACATCATTACCCTAGGTACATGTATGACTGCACATATGGTGCAAAGCTACATCGTGTACAACCATAGAAATGTAAAGTTGTGGTGCATTTGTGTACAATGAATCAAAATGCATTCTGCTGTCATATATACCTAATTAAAAATAAATAAATAAATAAATTTTTAAAAATTAAAAAAAGACATACACACAGGTGGAAGAAGAGGGGGAGAAGCTAAACACACAGATATAAAAATAAAAAGAAGAATAAATTTACAATGCAAGCAGCTTGAAACTATATGAATCAGATTTGTTTATAATATTATAATGATACAGTCAAAAATCTCTTGAATCTTTAAGGAAAAACTCAGAGGAGCAACTTGCTAGGAAACTTGCTAATAGTTTCTCTACAACTATGTAAGACTACTTACGTAGATTGGAAACATGGTCAGAATTATTCATGTTTCCTTAAATCCATGAATCCATGCCCTTTGCAGAATGATTACAGGGTTTTTTTTTTTTTTTTTTTTTTTTTTTTTTTTGCTTGTTTTGTGATATTGAGATTCAGGTGTGTGTGTGTGTGTTACTAAGGATTGAACCCAGGGCCTTGTGCATGCAAGGCAAGCACTCTACCAATTCAGTTATATCCCCAACCGTTTAGATATTGGGGATTGAACCCAGGAGCACTCTACCACTGAGCTGCACCCCGTCCTTTTATTTTTTGAGACGAGATCTCATAAATTGCCCAGACTGGCCTCTGGTGGGTGATCCTCCAACTTCAGCCTCACAAGTGGCCAGGATTACAGACATGTGACCTCTCTCTTCCCCATGCAGGTCTTTCATGAAATGGAGATTTTTTCCTTACTCCTCCAATCTGAGCTGGTTTGTTGACTCCATTTGGCTAATAGCACAAAGCAGAAGTATTACTTCCCACTTTCAGATTCAAGGGTCCTTGAATGTCTGGGCTTGTCTTCTTGAACTTTTACAACCTCCATTTGAATAAGACCATATTCCATAGCCTCCTGGGAAGTGAGAGTTCACACAGAAGAGAGTCAGCCAGCTGACCCTTTCTACCAGGGCACAAGACTCGTGCAATAGTGTACACAGCCCAGCAAGGTCAAACCTCCTCAGACCACCCAGCTAGCCCCTGGGCACCCGTCCAGGGCCACCCTAGACCTACCAGGTCCTCACTGACTGAATAACACCTGAGCTAAATAAATGTTCCTTGTTTTAAATAAACATAATGTGGCACCGCTTATAAAAAATAAAATAAATGAAAAAGCCATGACAAAAAATGTTTAAATTTTCTTCACTCCCAGATTTTCTATTGTTTCCAAATGAATAAGAATCTCTTTTTTTCACTGGGCACTGTGGCCCATACCTATAATCCATCCACTCGGGAGGCTGAGACAGAAGGATCCCAAGTATGAGAACAGCCTAAGCAATTTAGCAAGGCCCTAATCAACTCAGTGAGACATTGTCTCAAAATTTTAAAAACAAAATTTTTTATTTTAAAAAGAGCTGAGGATGTGGCTCAATGATTGAGTGCCCTGGGTTAAATCCCCAGTACCAAAAAAGAAAAAAAGAAAGAAAAACAGAATCTCCTCTTTCCTGTTACCTGCATGTGATGATTCATTTGTTTATTTAATAGATTTCTTTGTTTCCTTTTTGGTGTAAGGTGCATTGATAGGCTCGGGCGAGGACATGTTGTAAAGGGCCTAAAATGACACAGATCTGAATTATATTCTAGTTCAGGAAGAAAGGAAATAAGCCTGACGAAATAAATCACCTGCGACATTTGAATTCAAACAACGTGGGGTCAATTTACAGATGTGTGACCTCTGAATAATTACTTAGTCTATCTGACATTTTGTTTCCTCATTTCACAAACAGGAATATTATTACCTGGCTCTCAGCATGATGGGGAGGGGCAAAGCCATTTGCATGGGTCACAATACCTCTGTTCCCTGCCCCCCCTACTAGGGATTGAACCTAGGGTGCTCTACCACTGAGCCACATCTCAACTTCTAATTATTTTTTATTTTGAGACAGGGTCCTCCTAAACTGCCCAAGCTGGCTTGGAATTTTTAATCCTCCTTCCCCAGCCTTCTGTGTGCTGGAATTACAGACGGGCTGTGCTGTGTCCTGCCACTTTTTGCTTCTTTACTTGGTTTGCTGACATTTCAGGTTGGTCCTGTGTACCATCTTCTCTAAGGGCAGTGGAACGCTCCCTGTTGGCAGGAGCCTTTGCTGTCAAAAGTTCCTCAGATTAAGAGTCAGGGCAAGACCGGCTCAGCAGCCTGAAAGATTGACTTAGGGGAGACTGAGAAAGGAGAGCGTGTTAATGAATCTATGTGTCAACCTAACTGGCCTAAGGGATGTCCAAATAGTTGGTAAGACATTGTATCTGGGTGTATCTGTGAGTGTTTCAGGGAGAAATCAGCATTAGAATCCCTAGATGGTCTTAAAGATTGCCCCACCAACAGCAGCGGGCATCCACCGGTCCACTGAGTGCCTGAGTAGGACAAAAAGGCAGAGGAAGAATGAACTCCCCGTCTGCTTCAGCTGGCACCTCCCGTCTGCGGCCCTGGGACATGGGCGTTTCAGTTCTCAGACCTTCAACTCCAACTGGAACTTAGACCGTTGGTCCCTGGGGTTTTCGGGCCTTTGGATTTGGACTGGAACTATCCCACCAACTTCCTTGGTCTCCAGCTTGCAGACTGCAGATTGTGACTTCTTAGTTATCATAATCAGGTGAGCCAATCCCTAATAATAAATCTCTATTTATTTATATTTGTTTTATTTTATTTTGGTTGGTATAGGGGATTGAACCCAAGGGTACTTACCCACTGAGCCACATCCCCAGCCCTAGCCCTTTTAATTTTTTGAAACAGGGTCTCCATAAGTTGCTTAGGGTCTGGCTAAATTGCTGAGGCTGGCTTTGGACTTAAAATCCTCTTGCCTCAGCCTCCCGAGTCGCTAGGACTCCAGGCCTGTGCTACCACACCTGGCTGGAATCTCTTTTTTGTGTGTGGTGCTGGGGATTGAACCCAGGGCCTTGTGCATGTGGGGCAAGCACTCTACCAACTGAGCTATATCCCCAGCCCTGGGATCTATTTTCCTATCTGTCTTTCCCTTCAGGCCACAGGTTTTAAGGATAGCATCAGGTTTTCATCTTTACATCCTCAATGCTTCACACAGTGCAAAGCATTCCATAATTTTTTTTCAAATAAATAAATATTAAGAAAAAGCAGGTGTTTGAGAAGGTCAAAGACCTAGAAGACAGTAGATATGTCTTTAGACATATTTAAGAATCATAGAGATTGCTTTCAAATCCCAGCTCTACCATATCCTAACTGCATGACTTTGAACAGTCATTGCAGGGATTAAATGTCTAGCCAGGCACTGTGGTGCATGCCTGTAATCCCAGTGATTTGGGAGGCTAAGGCAGGAGGATCACAAATTTGAGGCCAGCTGAAGCAACACAGCAAAACCTTGTCTCAAAATTAAAAAAGAAAGAAAGAAAGAGAGAGAGAGAGAGAGAGAGAGAGAGAGAGAGAGAGAGAGAGAGAGAGAGAGAGAGAGAGAGAAAGAAAGAAAGAAAGAAAGAAAGAAAGAAAGAAAGAAAGAAAGAAAGAAAGAAAGAAAGAAAGAAAGGAAAAGAAAGAAAGGCCGGAGATGGAGGAGGAAGAGGAAAAAAGGATCACATGTCTGCAAAAGTCTTTGTAGCATGCCTATGCAAATTCTCAACAATGTCAGCTACAATTACTATGGTCACAGTTTTTGTGGACAGATAAAAGCAAGATCAGGACTGTTATAGATGGATTGCATTAGGATCCTCATTAATGGCTTGCTGCCCCATGATGTTGTAGAACCCTTCCACTCTAACTCTAGGTTTGGCCACATCGTTTGCTTTGGCTGATGGGACTTGATGCATGCAAGCAGATGTGGGCTGAAGAGACTGTCTGCTTCTGATTTCTTTCTTGGCACCTTGCCATTTCAGGTTAATCTGGTGGAAGGATGCAGGAGACGTGTGGAAGAGAGCCAACAAGTGCCAGCTGAGACCTTCAAAGACCAGTCATCCCACAACCAACTGGCTAACTATGACAGATGTATGTGTGAGCCCCGGGAGGGTGGGCCAGGTCCAGCCCAGATCAGCAAGACCACCAAGTCAATCCTGAGACTCAGGGGAAATAATAAATGGTTGCTTGCTGCTTTAAGTTAACAACTTTAGAATGACTTATGATAGAGGGAGATGGCAACTCTGGTTGCCTAATATTGAGCTTGCTGCTATCCAAAGGAAAATGAGAGAAACCATAGTCTGCCAGGGTTTATTTGTAGAGTCTGGTGAACTTGAACCAGAGAAAGCTGCAAAAAGTGATTTGGAAAACATGACAGGGCCATGGGGAAGCAGGTCCCTCTGCCACACCCCAAGGGAGCCCTTTAGGTGGAAAGTGGCTGGGGACAAGAGCCCTTTAGGTGGAACGTGGCTGGGCAGGCAGTGGCATAGCTCCAAGTGGGAGAGCTGAGGCTTGGGTGGTAGGGCTTGCCCTAACCTGATCCCCTACAGATCTCAGACACTAGGGTCGTACACCCGTCCCATGAAGACAGGGAACTTGTGCTGCTGGTCCCAGAGCAGGAAGAGGAAGGGCTGCTGCACCTCGAAGATCTGCAGGCTGCGGGCCATGGAGACGGCAGAGGCTGCCGCCACCTCCACACCTGTCTCAGTGAGCTCCAACAGGGTCTGGTGCTGCATTGTGGATACCTGGAGATCCGGGTCCTCTGTGAGTCCGCACAGGTTGAGGTCACTTATAAAGTCAAAGAATTCTAGGGCAAACCCGGAGAAAAACAAAGTCAGAGACCAGCGGGAAACTCAGCTGATGGAGCCTTAAAATTTCTATTAGTCTCAGGGCCCTGCACTCTCTTCCTCCTCCTCCCCAGCTTGTCAGATTCCACACTGTGGTTTCTGGTGCCTTCTGGTCCTGGTCGTGGAATCCTCTATCAGTGGGCCCAACCAACACTCTTTCTCAAATATGGGAGGCCTTATCCCCACCCACCTCCAAAATACCCTTGAAAAATGATGTCATTGCTTCTTTATTCCCAAGGTCTTTGGAAGAAAAGAGATCTATCAGAGAGAGGTCATTTGTTATGAACCAAGATCACCTACAAGGGTGTGATGCTGTGAAATAATAAGAAATATATATCTTGGTCTCTGCCTAAAATTCCTAACAGCAAGCTCCTAACACCTTCACAATTGCCTTAGCAAATAGGGGAGCTAGGAACATCTCTTGTTCTAACATTTGGTCTTTGACCCTGGCTCCTGACACTAAACTCCTAATTCCCTCGGAATCTCCTTGGTGTTAGGAGTGTCTTTTCTTCCAAAGAGGTGACTTTCGGTGGGCTCCTGGATGGGGGCTAACCTCTGGCATGACCAAGTCATGATCAGAGCTTGGAAATTACAGCCCCACTCCCCATCCTCTATGGAGGGGACAGAAGTAAGGGAGTGGGTGAGTTAATAATTACTCATGCCTTTGTAACAAAGCTGCCATAAAAATATTAAAGTATGGGATTCAGAGAGCTTCCAGTTAGTGACCACATGCATGTGCAGGAAGGGCTGTGCCCTCTAATCCCCTGGGGACAGAAGCTCCTTGCCAGTGACCCTTCAAGATTTTTGCCCTACTTACCTTTTCATCTGGCTATTTCTCTGTGTCCTTTATTATAATTAAACCAGTAAACAAAGCAGCTCCTTGAATTTTGTCAGCCATTCTAACAAAGACAAAACCCAGGGAGGGGGCCGTGGGACCCTCTGGTTTATAGATGGTTGCTCAGAAGTATGGGTATCATCCTAGTCTTGAGACAGGTATCTGCATCGGGGTGGTCTTGCAGGGACTGAGTTCTTAAAGTATGGGATCTGATGCTCTCTCTTGATAGGGAATCTGACTTAAATTGGAGGACACACAGTTTGTGTCTGCAGAGAGCTGTAGAACTATTTGGGGTGGGGAAGAAATCACCACCCAGCTGATGACCAGAAGTATCAAACGAGAATGCAGAGTAAAGCAGAGGCCACACCCTAGAAAGCGAGATTGTGTATGGGGTGGTCAGATCCTATCACAGGGAACGAAGTGACAGATCTAGACCTAAGGCCAAAGGCTAGGAAACGGAGTCTCTTCTCCCAAATTCATACCCAGATGTGTTTCATGGGGTGGCTGACGGTTACAGATGCCTCTGGGGAAGGAGCATCCATGACCCACCTTGGCCACTTCACTCAGTGTCTGTGTCACAGTGAGCTGTAGTAGAAGCCTCCAAGAGAACTGGGGATCCGTACTGGTGTTCTGGTTTGCTTCCAACTAGCTCAAGGGTAAGTCACGGAAACACTGAGTAAGTCTCATAAAGTTTCTGAGTGTGTTTCCTCGGTGGGATCCAATGGGATAATAGCACCTACTCCTTTAACTCGCAGGGTTGAGGGACAACCTGAGATGATGGATGAATAAAAAACCCTAGAATGCTGTGTTTTAGGGGACACCCTCACTTTCATCCTCTGATGGCCTAAAAGGAACCTCAAGCTGCCGGGACTCACCCAGTTTCTCCATGATTGACAGCATGTCTTGGTTACTCTTCACTTTGATGCGGGGCATCATCAGGTAAGTGGGCTGGAACTTGGACAGCTCCAGCTTCTTCATGATGGCCTTGAAAACGGTGGGATCGAGAGCCTGCTCCAAGTCTTCAAGGGGCTGCTTCAGCTTCTGAGGCACCATGATCACAAAGCTCAGGTTGTGCGAGAGCTGCAGCTGCCCCACCTAGAGGATAAGAGATGCACCTTCTCAGTCTTCCTCCCCAGCTCGCTCCTGGCCCCCATCCTGGGTTCCAAGGCTGTCTTCAGTGTGTGCTGTTTCAACAATCAGCAGCCGGAACTAGTCCCGCTGTGCTATGCAATGGAGTTACCAGCTGGTCAAAACCAACAGGGCTGGACTGACTGTGCTAACGAGAGGCAGAGGAACCAGCACAAATTTCATCCCTGATTACTACTGATTAGCTATGCAGTAACAGGCCAGGGATCATCCCTGTGAAAGCTCTGCTTCCTTTCTGCCAAGTGGGTTGTGCACGAAGTATACAATCTATAAGTGTCACCAGAGTTACCAGGTCAATCCCTTTAAAAACTTTTTTTATTGTGGTATTGGGGACTAAACCCAGTTCTACCACTGAACTAAATCCCCAGTTCTTTTTTTTAAAAAAAAAAAAAATTGTTTTTGAGGCAGGGTCTTTACTAAGTTATCTGCTGCCCTCGAACTTGCCATCCTCCAGCCTCAGTCTCCTGAGTCACTGGGATTACAGAGTGCACCTACCACGCTCAGGTCATTAAAACTTTTGATGGCGCTCCACTGCCTATGAGATTAAGTGCTGATCTGTTGGTATGGCATTCAAGATGGCCCACAGGCTCAGCTTAGCCTGGCTTTCCAGTTTGCCATTAGAAGGACTTTAACTGGGGGCTGGGGTTGTGGCTCAGTGGTAGAGCATCTACCTAGCACATGTGAGGCACTGGGTTCGATCCTTAGCACTACATAAAAATAAATAAACTAAAGGCATTGTGTGATTAAAAAAAACGGACTTTAACTGATGCCGCCCCCCCCCCCCAAAAAAAAAGAAGTATGTGAGAAGGTGCAGGACTTGTAGTTCTTGTTCTGGAGCAAATGTCTCCCCTAGTGGACACTGGGTAATGGCTAGAGACATTTTGGTGGCCTGGCCAGTGGGGTGGGGCAGGATGTGCAAACAGTGCTACTACTGGCTTCTAGTGAGTAGAAGCCAAGGATGATGTTAAATCCCACAAGACAGCTCCCCACAGGGAAGAATTATCCAACCCAAATGTCAACAGTGCCAAGGCTGAAAAATTCCAGTAAGAGAGGAGTATCATTAGATGACATTACGGTTGGGGTGAAGAGGTAGACAAGAACTTTGAAGAATGATGGACTTTGAATCTCTGACCAAAAATATTTACCATGTGGTGGTCTTGAATTTTTAAGCCAATGACCTCAACATACCAGAGTCAGCAAATCTAACTCCTATACTTGGTAAACACCCGAAGTCCCAGGAAGATTTGGAATTTAGCATGGGAATGACATAGTAAACCAATTCAATAACATTAACATCAGGGATTACACTCAGGGTAATCTGTGTTTGCAATTTTCTTTTTTTTTTTTTTTGGTACCAGGATCGAACCCAGGGGCACACAAACACTGAGCTACATCCTCAGTCCTTTTTATATTTTATTTAGAGATAGGGTTTTACTAAGTTGCTTAGAGCCTCACTAAGTTGCTAAGGCTGGCTTTGAACTTACCATCTTCCTGCCTCAGCCTCCTGAGCCACTGGGATTACAGACACATGCCACCACACCTGGCCTGTTATTTACAATTTTGTGTGTGAATGTGTGTGGTGCTGGGGATTGAACCCATTTATTTACAATTTTTAAAAGAATCTGATATGCTAATTTTTATGCTTTTGGGCAAAAAGGTACAGAATAATTTCATTAAGTTTGAGAACGATATTGGAATGTTAGTTGGGAGTTGATTTACTCTTTAAATTTAATTTGCAGTTCAAAAATGGGCTTTAGGTACTAAGATGATAATGGCCATGTAGAGTTGCAATTCTGCACTGTCAGGCATTTGACATGTTTGAAAAGAAAATCAAAGTCAGGCATAGTGGTGCATGCCTATGTAGCCACTCGGCAACTCAACTCAGGAGGCTAAGGCAGGAGGATCAGAAGTTTGAGACCAGCCTGGGCAACTTAGCAAGACACTGTCTCAAAATAAAAAATATGACTGGAGGTTCAGTGGTGGAGTACTGCGCTAACTTGTACAAGGCCCTGGTATGGTGAAAAAAGAATAAGGAAAGAAACAAACAATATGGGTCCCTATACTCAAGTAGAAAGACAATATATCTCAGGGAGATAGACACTACTATAATCAAATAAGCAAATCAATGACATAATTTTGGATGGTGATTGGTACCATGAATATAATAAGATGGAGTGAACTTACAGGATGAGAATGAGCTGGGTTTTTTTTTTTTTTTTTTGTACCAGGGATTGAACTCAGGGGCACTCGACCACTGAGCCACATCCCCAGCCCTATTTTGTATTTTATTTAGAGACAGGGTCTCACTGAGTTGCTTAGCACCTTGCTTTTGCTGAGGTTGGTTTTGAACTCTTTATCCTCTTGCCTCAGCCTCCCAAGCCACTGGGATTATAGGTGTGTGCCACTTTGCCGGGTGAGAAGGAGTTATTTGAAAGGGGAAAAGGCTTCTCCATTCAACTGACCTCTGAGCTGACCCCCAAATAACTAAAGAAGAGCCATATGAAGATCTGAATGAAGAAGGATCCAGGCAGAGAAAAGCTCCAGAAAGCTCCCAGAAGGGAACAAGCCTGGCTGACCAGGAAAGCTGATTTCCCTCCCAGTCTCCTACTGAGGCACCCCCACTGTTCTCTACCTACAGATTCCTGTCTGTACTTCCAACAAGGCTGACACACCTGGTCACTGGGCATGAGATAGTTCTCTAACCAAAATCCTCTGGGCTCCATATTCTATATTCCTTCCTTCCCCACCTTCTGAAATCATTGTTCAATTTTTTGCTAAGGAACTTATGCCTTTTACCACATGTGCAAATGTCCTTACCACACATATGCACCCACATGGATATACCTACGCACATACTATGCATGCCACACGCAGGTACACACGAATACACACATATACATAGAGGACTTGTGAAGCCACCAGTCCACCCAGAGGACTGACTGAAAAGAGAAACAGATGCCCAGATAAGCAGCATGGCCACTCGCTGCCATTCAACGCAGTAGAGCTAAATCAAAAAACTTCAGAATCATGTTTTCCATCTAAAATACAGAATGCGTGACTCAGTCAAGACTGGAGAAAGGAGGGGGGCAAAAGTTAGGATGGAAATACAGATGGAAGGAGTAGAAATGATGGCTCTGTAAGGATGCACTGAAAAATGATGTGGCCACAGCAGAAACCGAGGTCTGAAACAGGACGGGGGATAGGCCAGGAACTTACCTTGGCCTTCAAAGTTGGGTCAGTGAAATGGGCCACAGGATACTTCTTGCTACTCAGCATGGGCACTTGTATCTCAGAGTTTTTTAAGTAGAAGGACTCCATCTTTTTTTTGTGATCAAATGTTTTCTTCCACTTGGCTAAAGGGAAGAAAGGGTGTTCTAATGCAGTTAGGGAAAGGATGAAGAGAAACTAAAGACTCTCCTAGCAAAGAGTGGGACAGGCACTTTGGGATACGGTTGTGGAACTCAGGGTTGGGTGGACTTTGAAGCCAAGAGGATAGGAAGAACCCCAAATGAGAATACTACCTGGGAGGTGTCCCTTACCACTCAGGTAGACAGCATTGAGCAGGACAAGGCGGGTGTCAGAGGGCAGACTGTCCAGAAGCTGGGAGATCTTGTGGTTGGTGTTCTCAGCCACCCAATCGTTGATGAGCTTCAGGCTGACGTCACTGTCATTGCTCAGCACTCTGGGGCTGCTGCCATACAGACTCTGAGAGGTGCTCGCAAAACTGTCCCTTATGGCCAGGTCTGAGGGGCAGATCAACAGAGGGAGGCCCCTGAACACCCTCGCCAGTCCCAAGAGCAAGCTCTGAGGGTGATCAAGCTTCCCAGGGTTGCATCTGCTCCCTCCAAAGAACACAGCTCATGTTGAAGCAGGGGTCTCTCCCCCTCCTCTGTGGCAGATGCAGAAGTGAGGCCCAAAGGAAGCAAATCCTGAACCAAGAGCAGGAGAGGAACTCCTGGGCTCTCTGCTGGCCACGTGACCGTGGCCTGCCTGGCAAGACAACCGAGATGTTAACTGCCATTCGCTTGTATTCCCCCTCTTTTCCTCCCTCCCTTCATCAGGGAACAGTCTGCTTCCTGGCCTTAGGGGGCAGTTCATGATTAGACTTCCTGACTTTTGCTCTCTAAAGCCCAAATCTCCTGGAAAAAAATTAAAAAACAAACAAAAACCAGTGTTTGAAAAAGAAAAATTTCCTGGACTAAATAGATCAAAGATATTTCCCCAGGCTTTGCTGATGTTTTAGTAACAACATAAGACCCAGAGCCTTGGCACAGCCTGGGGAGAAGCCCTAAAATACTATTGTATTTTTCAGGGGCAAGAAAGGATAAAGTTGATTTATAGCAAGGAAGTAAATATAATATTTATTGACACCTCTGAGTCATTTTTTCATATATATATATATGTATATGTGTGTGTGTGTGTGTGTGTGTGTGTGTGTTCCTGGATATATATATCTGTCTCCAGAAATTGAACCTAGAGACATTCAAACACTGAGCCACATCCCCAGTCCTTTTTCATATATTAATTTAGAGGCAGGGTCCCACTGAGATGTTTAGGGCCTCACTAAGTTGCTGAGGCTGGCTTTGAACTCATGATCATCCTGCCTCAGCCTCCTGAGCTGCAGGGGTTACAGGTGTGCACCACCATCACACCCGGTATCTTTTCCATATTAAAGAGGATTTTTTAGGTGAGTTTTATTTCTTTTCTTTTGTAAACTTCTTTGTATTTTCTGTATTCTACAATGAGTATTAGTTTGCAGTAAAAAAAAAAAAAAAAAAAAGACAGAAAATGTTCCTCCTTTATAAAAGGTGCATTAGACCAGATCTGTAATTTTTAAACTTTTTATTTATAGCAGCAGAGCTGTTTTCAAATCACATCACCTCTAAAGCTCACAATATAAATGGGTCTCAGTGAGGCTGGGTAGGAGCTCAGAGACCATCTGGTCCACTTCCCTCTCACAGAGAGATGCCCCACTCCCCACCACTCAGCCTCCCTGATACCCAGCCCCATCATTACTGCTGAAGCAACTCTGTAAAACCCCTAGTGCTCAGGTTTAAAAACGAATGCTTTAGATCATTTTGGAAGTATATTATAATTGATTGGTATTATTGGCTATTTAATAATATAATACATGTAAATGATAGCACATTCCTATAACACAAAAGAACAAAGAATTAGAGTCTCAAAATTCCCTTGACCTAAAAATTAGCAAAAGAATTTTTGTCTATTTTAGGTCTATGGCTTTCTAGCCCTACCTATTAATGAATACAAAGGGCATTTCTATTCTCCTGGTACTTTTTCCCTCCCCGAGTACTGAGAATTGAACCCAGGGCCTCACACATGCTAGGCAAGAGCTCCACCCCTTCATTTCTATTCTAAAAGAAGTCAATGTTCAGCTCGGTGGCACACGCCTGTAATCCCAGTGGCTCAGGAGGCTGAGGCAGGAGAATCTCAAGTTCAAAGCCAGCTTCAGCAATAGGGAGACACTAAGCAACTCAGTGAGACTCTTGTCTATAAATAAAATATAAAATAGGGCTGAAGATGTGGCTCAGTGGTCCAGTGCCCCTGAGTTCAATCCCCCGGTAGCCTCACCAACCCCCTACTCCCCCAAAAAAGTCAATGAAGACAAATAACTTTTCCAGGTCTCACCAGAGGAGTATCTAGCTCCTTCAGCTACTATATTCTCCTGCCAATGCCCTCACCTCCTCTGGACTCCATTCCCAATATTCTAGCTCCAACACTCCCTCTGTCTTCTCTTCCCAATTAGGACCCTCAGGATGGTCCTCTGGAGCTGCTGCCCTCACTGAATGCTCACCTGGGCTGTGGAAGATCTGAGAGACTGAGGTGACGCCTGTGGACGAGAACCCTTTCAGGGCCTGGTGGACACAGTCAAAGTCCTTGGGGTAGGAGAGGATGCTCTCCAGGTTGCTCTTGGTGCTGTCCCCAGCCCCTACAACAAAAGACAGAAATGATGGGTTCTTGCAAGAGAAGTGGGGGACCCGAGTTCCCTGCTATGGAGGGGATCACAGAACACTGGAACCAGAGCCTTCTTTTGGAAGACAATAAGTAGGTCACAAAGATGGGGGCTGGGGAATCTTGAGTAATCCCAGAGTTCAGCTTTTCCATTTAGGCTTTTTGAATATTCCCCTTCCTCTTTCCTGTTTCTCTATTTAAACCCAGGCATCTTTCAAAGCCAGGTCTAACCACATTGCCTGTCCCACATTAACCATTATTTAGTTGGCTCACCCTACAGGCAGGGAAGCTAGATGGCTATTTACAGCAGAATCCAGAAAGTCATAAAGAGGATGGATGCTCACACCCTTCCAGTTATCCATCCATTATTCAATACTTATTGTGCACGTCTTCTGTGAAGTGATAACTAAAATTTACTGAGCACTCACTGGGTTCCAGGAATTTTAAGTGCTTCTTCCAGATCTCACTGAGTCATTACCCTAAGTCTTCCACAGAAGGACAATTATTATTCCCATTATGCAGATGAGGAAACCGAGGTGTAAGAGAGTAAATAATTTACTGAATTCAAGGGCACAGAGATAATAAAGTGAAAGGAGGAGGCAGGAATTGAGCTGTACATTTTGGGCAATAAATAAACTGAAACCAAGTGACTGGAGACATTTGGCAACTTGGATACAATGTGTCTGTCCTCACTGGGGAGCCCGGTGCTGCTGGCAACTAGTGGGATGTGAGGATTCTGGGACTCCAGAGGGAGGATCTTATATCTCACAGCATGGCCTCTAGTAGCCATCCTGGAATTCCCCTCCAGAGTGACAGCTCTCACTCTATTGCTCCTGTTAAGTTGCTTGTGCCATTCCTGGGGGAATTACACCACAGAACCTCACAGCAATCCCTCAGAAGAGAAGGGGGTGTAATACTTTTTTTGGCCTCAAACCAAGTCAGACTCTAGACTATCTATCTACTTCTTGATTTTTTTTTTCTTCTTCTTCTGTACTGGAGATTGAACCCAAAGGTGTTTGACCACTGACCTATATCCCTGACCCTTTTCATTTTTTATTTTAATACAGGGTCTTGTTAAGTTGTTCAGGCAATCCTCTTGCCTCAGCCTCCAGGGTCACGTGGATTACAGATGTGCACCACTGCACCTGGCTGCTTCTTGAGCTCTTTTTTTTGGGGGAGGGGGTTATTAGGGATTGAACTCAGGGGCACTCGACCACAGAGCCACATTCCCAGCCCTATTTTTGTATTTCATTTAGAGACAGGGTCTTACTGAGTTGCTTAGCGCCTTCAAGCTGCTGAGGCTGGCTTTGAACTCACAATCCTCCTGCCTCAGCCTCCAGAGCCTTAGTTGTAGATGGATACCATGTCTTTATTTATTTCTTTAATGTGGTGCTGAGAATCGAACCCAGTGCTTCACATATACTAAGCAAGTGTTCTGCCACTGAGCTACAACCCCAGCCCCTGCTTCTTGATCTTTTGAAGTATCACCATCTCTACACATCAGGGCTCAGGCTCAGAAAGGTTAAAGTGACCTGCCAGGGTCACACAGCAAGCATTACCATGATCTGTTCTAGATCAACCTCTGATGATTTCATCTCCTTTATAGCATTACCTTGAACCATGGTGGTTTCGGGGACCTTGTGGTCTATGTTCTTGATTAGTCCACAAGGTTTTTTTTTATAAGACATAATGCCTATTAAATCATTTTGGAATAAAGGAATGTTCAAGAATAAAAAGATGCCACCACCAACACCCCCATGTAGCCCATTTTACAGCTTCCTCCCAGTGGCATAGCTTTGCAGGTGTCTGGGTTGCTCACACTTCCGGGAGGGTCCCACCTCTGGCCTGGAGAGAAGTCAGTCTTACCAAGCAGGAGCTGCGTGAGGAGACTGGCGATGCTGAACGGGGAAAAGGCCATGTTGGTCTCAACCTTCTTCGTGGCTGAGAAGGCATGGTAGAGCTTCAGGGAGAAATCGATCAAGGCTTCCCCCAGTTTGGCCTCCGCTGATTTGCTGTCCACATCAGAGCAGACGGTGACAGGCCCTGGGCAGAAGGGCCCAGTAGGGGTCTGAGTGGGAGGATCGGTGGGGAGCTGGGTAGTCGGTTGGGAGTTGGATTCACTAGTGGTGTTAGCTGTCAATATGGTGGACGAGTTGGTTGTTAAGCTGGCTGTTGGCCAGGAAGACCGACTCCTGGAGACATCTTCCTCCGAGTTCATGCCTTTGCTTTCCTCTGGCAGGCTATCTGGATCCTCGGCGCTGTGGCTGGTGGCATGAGGATTTGAGGAGGCTCTGCCCTGTGGTTCAAGAAACCGAGTTTCGTTTTTCATACAAAGCACAGTCCCCTGAAATGCTCAAAGCAGGAAGAGGAGCTGGGGATATACAAAACATTCTGTACTACTTAGTAATTTCTGTTACAGTCTGGTGGGTGAAGGGCCTGCCTGGGACTAAGATCACAATTATTTTTTATTTTAATACAATGTCTTTCATGATTTATTTGGATGTGGTGCTGAGGATTGAACCCAGGGCCTCATACTTGCAAGGCAAGGGCTCTGTCACTGAGCCACAATCCCAGCCCTAAGATCACAATTCTTGAGAGCTGGGACAATGCTAGGGGCAGGGCATTTAGGATATTCTCTGCAGAAGATGAGGGGTAATCTTGGATTCTGTTATCTCTGACCCACTGCTGACATGTAGGGGATGGTCATCTTAAAATATCCACCCGTTTTGACTCATTTGCCTGGTCAGCAAGAGACATTCCAGCTTGTGGCCCTTGTTCTAGGGGCACTGGATTTTCAAATTGTCAGTTGGAACCCACTGGTGGGTATTGCAAACAATTAGCATTCCCAAAGGAAGGACAGAAGAAAGGGTGGGAAGGAAGGGGGAAATGGGAGAGGGGCAGACAGAAAAGGTAGTACAGACCATTTGAGGCCATTTTGACTCTCAAAGGAGATTTAACGTTGTCTGGCGGCATTTGGGGTTGTCATAAGGAGAGAAATTGCTACTAGAATCCAGTGGGGAGAGGTGTGAGGTCCTACAAAACATCTCACATCAGCATAGGGCTGCCCCTCAGTGATTTTTTCCCCAAACTCTAATTGTCAACAGCTCCCCAGCTGAGAAACCAGGTATTATCCCCATTTTTCAGACAGAGAAACTGATCCTGAGACATATTAAGTAACTAGCCCAGAGTCTCAGAGACTGGAAGGAAAAGCCAGGAGTCAAACCCAGGTCTCTGAGTCAAGTCTCCCCCCCCCCGCCCCCACCATGGCTCATAACTACATCATCTGCTGAATCTCAAAGGGCACCCAGGAAGCGGACTCCCCCAAACAGCATGCAGCACCCACTTGCGTGGGAAGCAAGCATTCACCTTCCTCCTGCACCTGAGCTTTTAGCTGTTATCCCCGACCTCCAGAGCACTGGGACCTCCCTGTCGTTAACCTCTACTGAGGCCCAGGTGTGTCCCTCCTAGCCGCCCCCCCCCTCGGAGAACCAGTGTCACAGCAGCCTCTACTCGGCTCGGCTCGGGTTCAGCAACCGCTAACCTCTCCTTGCCCTCGGTGACCTTCCAGCCAAGCCAGTCTGGTGGGCAGGGTGGGGTCTCCTCTCTCTTTTATAAATCAGGACAGGGAGAGGGGACCTGTCCAGGGCCACACAGCTTGTGGCCCGCCAGGATTAGAACCCGCGTCCGTCCGGGTCCGGGGCTCTTTGCACGCTGGGAGAACGCGGTGCAAACTCGACACGTGCGGATCCAGGAGCAGCTCTCCTCACTCTCCGGGGCCTGAAGGGTTAATTCTCGCCCCCGCCACCCCGTCCCATCCCCACCCCGCGAAGGGGCCACTTACCCCCGCCAGCAGCAGCAGCAGCAGCAGGAGGGTCAGCGGGGTCAGCCTGGAGGCCATCTGGGCGGCGACGTCTGCCGCGACCTGCGAAGCCAGCCCGCGTCGGAACGGGGCCGGAGGCTGGGCGCTCAGGGGGCCTCCACCCCATCCCCCGGCCCGCCCCCACTCGAGTCCAGGCCCCGGCCGCGGTCTCCCAACCCCGCCTCCTCCCTCCGGGACCACCTTCTCCCCGGCCCCGCCCTCTGTTTTGTTTTCCGCAAACCGCTTCCCTTTCCCGGCACCGGCTGGCCCTCCCTCTCCCCCAGCCCGGGTCTCAGTCCATCTGTTCCGTCGAGGGGTCCTGCGTTAGCCAGACAATAAGGCCACAGGCGGCGGGGACGGGAGGTCCAGAGGGGGCTGGGCACAACAGCTCTGGGGAGGGCGCGGGGGGGGGGGGGAGAAGAGGAGGAGGAGGAGACCCAAGTCTCTAGTGGAAACCTCCCCAGAGACTTTGGAGATAAAAGCGAGCAGAGAACTGGGGGAGAGAGGGAAGGAGACTAGAAGACCCCCACCCCCCACCCCAGGCCTCTTCACTCTGTGGTTCCCCACCTCCACCACCCCCCGCCCCCAGCACCAAACCTGCTCCAAACTCCTAGTCACTAGGCAGTATCAGTGCAGACTGAGTGCTTAAGTCCCACAGGGTCAGGGAGGGTGGGGTGTGGGGGGCCGGTCTTAGCTATTGGTTGGCCCAGGACACTGCCCAGTTACAAATTAAGGATGATTGATCGCTGGAGGGAGTTCCCGTAAATCAGGCCGAGTGGTCCCGCTTTGTGCGCCAAGCTAGGAATTTAGTCCGAAGCCCCTTGGGTGCCGGCTGGGATGGAGGAGCTTGGAGCAGCTCTCAGCTCTAGGCAACCAACCAACACCTCCTCCTGTCCTCATGGGTCGTGATGAAAACGGCAGGAGAGTAAAATGGGCTCCACAATTTACAAGGAGTAAGGTTTTCGGGAATTGCTTATCTCAGTGGATCCACAAAGCAATCTCTGGGAAACAGGACTGGCTGTGTCCATTTGATAGTTAAGAAACCAATTCAGAGCAGTTAAATGTCTGACCCGTGGTCACCCCCACTTGGAGGTAAGCCTGGACTTGGATCTAAGTCTCCTGAAATCCTAACCTCAGCCCACCACCCCACTTTGCCCCTGGTAGGTATTAATTCTGTTTTATCTCTTGGAAACATAATCAGTGGTTTTCTGTATAATCGACAGGGAATCTGAGGCTCCCAGCTCACCATTTACCTCAATTAAAAAACCGAGGCTTAGGTTCTATCCCCAGGACTACAAAACAAAGACGGTGATGTTGACAACAACCAAAAACAAACAAACAAACAAACAAAATCTAAAAACTGAAAACTGAAGTTTATGTTGGTGGCTAGGATACTACAACAGACCTGGCTATGGGACCAACTTGCTGTATGACCCTGGCAAGTTACTTTCCTTTATCACCTAGTTGTCCTCTCAGGGTTGCCAGATAAAATACAGGAAACCCAGTTAAATTTGAATGTCAGAAGTACAACAAGAACAACAACAACAAAATTTTAATACAA
The DNA here is from genome assembly GCF_048772815.1 of Callospermophilus lateralis. Classification (NCBI taxonomy): domain Eukaryota; kingdom Metazoa; phylum Chordata; class Mammalia; order Rodentia; family Sciuridae; genus Callospermophilus; species Callospermophilus lateralis. The sequence goes on along the minus strand of NC_135306.1, from coordinate 197,647,005 downwards.
GTATATTCCATACGATCTTGGGATATACTTATGCCAAAAATCTTTGTGATTGTCTTGCATCAGAAATTCAAACTTAACTCAGATTCTCTATTTTATTTGCTAAGTTGGACAATCCTCCTCCTCTGCAAAACAAGGAGGTTGCCTCTGATGTGACACAGTTCAGGTGTAATGTTCTATAACCATCTTACCCCAGGCCTCACCCTCTAGCCATATTTGGCACAATAAAGAAAGTTTGCTGCTAGTACCATTTCTGCTACTCTAAGCAACCCACCAAAGACAAACAGGAGAACATTTGTGTCTCTCCCAGGGGGTCCTTGGAAAGGACCCAGAAAGAGCTCCAGCTTTGTGCTTTATTCTCTGTAGTCCCTTGGGAACTTCCTAAGCCATGGGGGAAATTCTGTTAACACCAGAGCCATCTTTGCCCAAGCTGCAGGGCTTCTCCATGCCCAGGGCTCAAGCTGATGACCTTACAGAGACTGAGCTGTGAATTCTGGGAAATGGGCAAGCCAAACAAAAAGCCAGTGGTAGAAAGCAATTTCATTCACTGAGGGCTTAACTACGTGTTTAAATCCACCTTCTCGTGCATTCTCATGACTCCTGTGAAGTGGGTGCTAATATTAATCCCATCTTAAGTGAGTGAAAAAGAAAATGAGGCTCAGAGAAATTAACTGATTCACCTCAAATCATGTAACTAGGGAATGACAGAGCCAGGATGTGGACCTAGTCTGGTTGACCTTGAAATCCTTTATTTATTCTTATAAATGACTAGAAGACACTTGAGTATATTCTGAAGTAGGCAGCAGAATAAACATCCTGAGTGTAGCTGCAGGGTTTCTAGTGGTTTGTGGGCCAAAATTTCAGGTTGGACAAGGCCCAGTGAAGAGATTTTCCCAGACTATGAGTTGATCTTCATTTTAGCTCCTGGCCAAAGCTGCTTCTGTACTCTGGACATGCAGAGGGCCCTTGCTTTGCCGGGACTCTCCTTCCTGATGAAGCTGGAGTTGAAATGCACTTAATCAAGGTGTTTCCAAAATTTCTCCCTGTGTGTGTATGTTTATATATTTAGTTACCTGTAAATCCAGTCCTGGGGCCCGGTTCAGCATTTCTCCACCGTGAGGACCTTTCCTTCGAGTGCTAAGTGTGCATGGCTTCCCTCTTGTGCATATTTCCTGGTGTTGGATGAGGTTCAAGTTCTCACTAAAGCTCTTGCTTGAAAGTAATTTATCAAATTTTTCTCCCAAGCAAGTCCTTAGTTACTAAAGGCCAAATTGCTGTACCTGAAGTCTTTCTCACACTCTATACCTCTATAGTTTTTCCTCTTAAGAAAAAAATTATCCAAAATTTGTCAATAAGGCAGAAGGTTCAGGACACACACACACACACACACACACACACACAAACACATACAAGCCAATTTTCTCACATCACTCTTTGACCCAGCTTTGGCATCCTGATGGTTGCCTCTGGAAGGTTTTCTTCATATATTTGTGTGAGAATGATGTTTATGCCATTTTGAGATCCATATGTGGGCACATGCTTTCGTAGGGTCATGGGTGCTTTGTCTTCACCAAGCCCTGTCTCTTACTTCCTTCAGCAGAGTCCTCTCTGGAGAAGGACACAGGTTTGACAGATCTGTGTGAGAGCTGGTGGGGGCTCCTGGTGCTGTTGCCACCCTGCCCCCCAGACCCCCACATCCTAGTCAGTACTTCTCTCACCAGCCCTGACTTACCTGGGCTCTGTCCTGCTCAACCCCCCAGAGACGCACTAGGACCTTCCTAGGAGTCTCACTGGAGACCTCTTTCACAGTATCCGGCTCACTACCCTCTTGTCATCCTCCCATCAATCTGTAACTGGAGCAAGGAGGTGAGTGGGGATGAGCCATAAAGGTGAGGTTAGATCCAAATAAGTGTTGAGTCACAAACATTCTAACCCCCAGATTCATACCATATTTGAAGACCCTGGAAAGTCTAGGAAATACTAAGCTTTTCAGAATAGAACAGAAAGGTTGAGGATTCTGCATGTAGGTGTTCCAAAGTGGTTCATTTTCTTATTGATCTAAAGACCCTTCAGATTATTCTTTTAGTTATTGCTACAATGTCATTTAACTACTTTGCAAAGTTTTTCAAACAACTCAAGACATTTGTAAGATTAAAAGTTATTGGGAATACCAGAGACTGAGGTATAACTCAGTGGTAGAGCACTTGCCTAGCAAGTGTGAGGCCTGGATCCCGTCCCCAGTACTGCAAAGGAACAAAAAAAGTTATAAAAGACACAAGTGCTGTTAACCAGTCCAAGTGTATCCTTTCAGACTCTCCTATTTATTAACTTTTATACATCTCACCCACACATAATTTATTTTTTCCCCTCTTCCTCCTCCTCCCCCTCCTCTTTTTTTTGTAGTATTTGAGATGAATCCAGGAGTGCTCTACCACTGAGTACATCCTCAGCCCTTTTTACTTTTTATTTTGAGACAGGGTTTCTCTAAGTTGCCCAGTGACCTGGAACTTGTGATCTTCTTGCCTTAGCATCCCAAGTTCCTGGGATTACAGGTGTGCACCACCATACCTGGCTCCATAATTTCTTTTCTTACTGGATGTTATGGTTTGGATCTGGAACATTCTCCAAAAAAAAAAAAAAAATGTGTGTGTTGAAAGCATGGTCTTTGATGCTTCAAGCTGCAGAGGTGAGGCTTTTCAGCAATGAGTGAATCATGAGGACTCTGACCTCATCCGTGGATTAATCCATTGATAGCTGAACAGATCACTGAGAGGTGGAGGAAGTAGGTCACTGGGCATGTGCTTGAAAGGGTTCATCTTCTCCAAACCCCACCCCCATTTCTCTCTACTTGCTACCTTGAGCTGAGCAAATTTCCTCCTCCATGCCCTTCTCCCATGATGTGCTGCTTGGGGCCAGCTGACCACGGACTGAACCTCTGAAACTGTGAGTCAAAATAAATATTTCCATGCCGGACATGGTGGTGTGTGCCTGTGATTCCAATAACTCAACAGGTTGAGGCAGGAGGATGGCAAGTTCAAAGCCAGCCTCAGCAACTTAGCAAGGCCCTAGACAACTCAGCAAGACCCTGCTTCTAAAAAAGGGCTAGGGATGTGGCTCAGTGGTTAATCAGTTGTGAAGTAACCCTGGGTTCAATCCCTGGTCAAGAAAGAAAGAGAGGAAGGAAGGAAGGAAGGAAGGAAGGAAGGAAGGAAGGAAGGAAGGAAGGAAGGAAGAAGGAGGGAGGGAGGAAAGAAAGAGTGGTGGGGGAGAGAGGGAGGGAGAGAGGAAGGGAAAGAAAGCTTTTGTTCTCTAAGTAGTTTTTTTTTTTTTTTTAATCTTATTTTTTTTTTTTTGGTGGGGTTCTTTTTTTTTTTTTTGTCTTTTTTGGAACTGGGGGTCGAACCCAGGGCTTTGCGAATGCAAGGCAGACGCTTTGCCACTGAGCTACATCCCAGCCCTCTCTAAGTAGTTTTTACCAGGTGTTTTGGTCACAGTGGCAAAAAAGCTGAGTAACGCACTGGAAAAAGTTTCCTGAACACTGTTCCCCCTCATTCTTTTCAACAGCTGCATAGTATTCCATATGTACCAATAGAGCACAATCTCTTTGATCTCATACTGAGCAATATTTGGGTTGACTCCTCAACCCCCCCCCACCCACCCCTGTGACAACTGCAGGCTGGTTCCAGAAGGTTATCTAATTGTTTGCCCACTTCTACTGTCCTTGTGCAGCTGCTTAGCTGGTTTCTCTGCCCCTTTTTTACTTTCATTCTTTGCTCCAGTTCTGTTGCCACCTCTCTGGATAGACAGCCCAGATTTGGACTATTGACTCAGCTATGAATTTGATCTTTTCAGATTGTAATCTCTTGTGTTGACCTGTGCACTGTTCTGGAGGATGAACGTGCCTGCCCCAGTTGCAGGAAGCCAGTGAACCTGATTCATCCAACATTCTTCTGTGACTGACAGGGGGCGGAGAGCCACCCCTCTATCTTTGCTCAAGTTTCACCTGAGGCCCCTATGGTCAGACTTTGCTTCAACCTCTACAATGCAATTACAAGTCATCACCCAGTATGTCTCTGCCACAGATTGTAATTTGTATATATATTTTTTCAGATAGAAGAGTGTCTATGTCTTTCCCCTTCCAGCATCACATATGATTCCACACAGTGCAGAGAGGAGAAAGGGTATGCCTGTGCCTTTGAGCCACACAGATTCTGCTTCTCTGCTTATTACCTGTCCAAGGGAACTTAACGCCTCTCAGGAGTCATAGTTACAAAATCTGGATGTGGGTGATGCCGTCCACTTTGCAGGGCTGTTGTTGAGGGTTAAATAAGATAGGTTTGAAGCCACATGAGAGTACTTGAAAGTGATAGTGGTTATGATTAGTTCCCTACTAACTGCTTTTTTGGACATCATTGACTAATTTTTTATAATTTTTCAGAGAAAGTAACCACTTCTGTTTCTCAGGAGGGTAGTCAGGCACTGGTATTTCATGATTGGAGTTTACAGTGATAGAGTGGGTGTGTTTGTTCTGGAACCAAGCACGTTTGTAGGACCACTTAGACGTTCCATTTCATTTTTTGATGACATATATGATGCTGGCAGAGTTTGCAGTAGCTGCAATGTGTTTATATCAGTTAAAAAGCATTTACAGGCCGGGTACAGTAATGCACACCTGTAATCCAAGTGGCTTGGGAGGCTGAAACAGGAGGATCATGAGTTCAAAGCCAGCCTCAGCAATAGCAAGGTGCTAAGCAACTCAGTGATACCCTATCTCTAAATAAAATACAAAAAAGCGTTGGGGATGTAGCTCAATGGTGGAGTGCCCCTGAGTTCAATCCCTAGTACCAGAAAAAAAAATTACAGTGACATATAATTCATCAAGGAAATTACATAAGAATAAATATACAACTTAGTGACTTTGGATGACCACTAGCCTGGATACAGAGGCTGCTTAGTCTTAGGCCTGGAAGATGTTCTTATCTCCATTTGTGCTGTAGACCTCTGTTGTGAACATGCTCCACCAGATCATCAGTCAGGTCAGGAAGCTTCCAGGCTCAAGCCCCTTCTTCATATTTATTGGAGCGGGAACCACTGGAGCAGGTTATAAGTGATGCCTTCACCGTTGTTCAATCCAAACTGGGTCTCAACGATTAAGACAAATTCTACTCAGTGAATGTGAATTACAGCAAACTGAGAAAAGGAGGTCCAGATTTCTAAAGCTGCTTAGAAAGAAGTTTTTTTCAGAAGCCATCTACACACTTTTCCACTAAACCAGGAAATATTTCTCTTTCAAATGCATGAGATCAAGTTGATTAATACCTACAAAACTTGAAAAAAAAAGAAAGAATATACAATTTAACAGAACATCATGAAACTACCATTCATCACCCAGTTTAAGAAACAGAATTTTATTGGCAGTCCAGAAGTACACTATGATCTTCTCAGCCACAACTCCACTCTGCCATGGGAAACCACCATCCTGATGCTATTGAATATCATTTCCTGGGGCTGGGGCTATAGCTCAATGGCTTGCCTTGCACACATGAGGCACTGGGTTTGATCCTCAGCACCACATAAAAATAAATTAATAAAATAAACATATTGTGTCCATCTACAACTAAATAAATATTTTTTAAATATTTATTTATTAGTTTTAGATGGACACAATATCTTTATTTTACATTTATGTGGTGCTGAGGATCGAACGCAGGGCCTTGTGCATGCTAGGTGAGCATTCTACCACTGAGCCACAACCCCAGCCCTTTTAAATGTTTTTATTTAGAGACAGGGTCTCATGGAGTTGCTTAAGGCCTCTATAAATTGCTGAGGCTGGCTTTGAACTTGTGATACTCCTGCCTCAGCCTCCTGAGCCACTGGGACTACAGACCAAGAGAAAAAGCAAGCAAAAAAATTTTTTTTCTTTTTCTGGGTACAATTTCTCCTCCTCCTCCTCCTCCTCCTCCTCCTCCTCCTCCTCCTCCTCCTCCTTCTCCTTCTCCTTCTTTGGATATCACTACATTTCATGGATTCTCTTGCAGTCATGTGAGCCATAAGACTAAAATCTAGCTAATGAAATGCTGGTGGAAGGTTTTTCTAGGCCTGATCTTGAAAATTTTTTTATACATGAAATTCTTTTCTTCCCCACTGTTGACCAGATGTTAATGTCTGGGATCACTCTCGAGGTTTCCCACTGAAGAGAGCTGAATGTCCATCAGCCTTTAGGGTGTCTGAATGACACTGTGGTGTGGAGCCACCTGATCAGGACCATCACTTTTAGGGTTTATCTAAGCAATAAATAAACTTCTACAATTTCTGATGTATAAGGCACCAAGGTTTGGAGTTGGTTGTCCTAGCTGTTTGTCCATCTTAACTTATATTTCCTATTTTTCTTTTTTTTTTTTAATTTTTTTTTTAATATTTATTTTTTAGTTTTTCGGCAGGCACAACATCTTTGTTTGTATGTGGTGCTGAGGACCGAACCTGGGCCGCACGCATGCCAGGCGAGCGCGCTACCGCTTGAGCCACAATCCCAGCCCCTATTTCCTATTTTTCTATTGGGCCTTTTGATGTAGGAGATGTTTGTGGTTCCAAATCTTTTATCAGTTAATATGTTGCAAATATATTCTACCCTGGGGCTTTCCTTCTCATTCTATTAATACTGCCTTTTAAAGAACAAAATGTGTTCATTGTGATATCATCCAATACATCACTCTTTTTCTTTATGGCTAGTATTATTTTGTATAGGTTCATAAAATTTCCCCTTCTGTGATCAAGAATGTGTTCCTGTCTTGTCATCTTTTTTCTTTACTGTGTGAATATGAAATCATAACTACACCATTTATAAGTTTGTTACCTGGTAGACTAAGTCCTCTTTGACCTTCTAGAAGTTCTCTGCCTTTTTTTTTTTTTTTTTTTTTTTTTGCAGTGCTGGAAATTGATGTGAGGGTCTCTTGCATGCCAAGCAAGTGCTCTACCACCCAGCCCACTCCCTGCTCTTGGTTTTTTTTTTTTCTTATTTGTTCTAATTAGTTTACATGACAGTAGAATACACTTTGACACATCCTACATAAATGGACCCTGCTCTTATTGGTAGCTATATTTCTTTCCCTTTTGGTACTGGAAATTGAACACAGGAGCAGTCTGCCACCTATCAACATCCTCAGACCTTTATGTTTTATTTTGAGATTGGTCTTGCTAAGTTTCCCTAGGTATTTTTTTATATGTATTTTTTTTAGTTTTAGGTGGATACAATATCTTTATTTTATTTTTATGCAGTGCTGAGAATCGAACCCAGTGCCTCATGCATGCTAGGTGAGTGCGTTACCTCTTGAGCCACATCCCCAGCCCCTGCCCTGACTATTTTTGATCTTGTGGTCCTCCTGCCTCAGCCTCTTGAGTAGCAGGGATTACAGGAATGTACCACTGTGCCCAGATCATGCATTTCTGTATATATTTAGAATCAGCTTGTCAGGTCCCACAAAACAAAATAAGCAAAAAACAGGTTGGAATTTTGACTAGTGTTACTTTACATCTCTGGATCAGTTTGGAGTGAACTGACAGATTTATAATAGCAAATCTTCTAATCCATGAATATGTTATAGCTTCAGAACTATTTGGGTCTTTCACAAGGTTTCTCAAAATCGTTGTATACTTTTCTCTGTAGATGTATTCCACTTGTTTTTGTTCATTTTATTCCTAGGTACTTGATATATTTTATGGTTTTAAGCATAGTTTATATTTTAGTCTAATCCTATTATCAAAAAAATCTTTTTTTTTTTTAAGCTGGGAGCAGTGGTGCATGTGTGTAATCCCAGTGACTTGGGAGGCTGAGGCAGGAGGATCACGAGTTCAAATCCAGCTCAGAAACTTAGAAAGGCCCTTAGTAACTTGGTGAAACCCTGTTTCAAAATAAAAACTAAAAAGGGGCTGAGGATGTAGCTCAGTGGTCAAGCTCCCCTAGATTCAGTCCCCAGTACCCCGCCACACCCCCAATCATTTTTTCCCCTCGTTTTGGATTTTTGTATTTACTTTTCAGTTGTTTCAGCTTCTCAATTTGGTTGAGTTTAGGTCTTTGGTCTTGGATTTGAGCCCTCTGCTTCTACCTCCAGTTTGAAGTATGCCTGTAGATGATGGTAGAAGACTAATCAGCCTCTAACTCAGGGACTAGGGAAGATCCATCTTTTCGTACATCCTTATCATCGGCAGATTTTTCAGTAATATCCCCAGCATAAATCCTGAATCTACTTACTTTTTTTCTGCATCTGGGGTCATGACCCCAAGCAGCCACAGCCATCTTTCATCAGACCACCGGATAGTCTCCTAACCTTGCCCTTTCCATCTGTTCTCTGATCCACAGCCAGAATTACGGAACTACACATTCGTTTTCCACGGCACACCATTTTGCTAGGAAGTCACTTAAAAAGCTTTCTTTTTCACGTGTATAATGAAATCCAGACTCTCTTAGCTGGCCTATGAGACTAGGTCCAAACTGGCCTCTGTCTCCCTGTTCAACTTCCTCTTGTATTACCCAAACCCCATTATTACATCTAGTCCCTGGCTTTCTAGAAGATTCTAGAAAATGCCTTGCTGCTTTTTGTGCCAGGAGTACTTCTTCATCAATTTTCTACATGGATAGTTCATTCTTTTTAGGAGAGTACTGGGGATTGAACTCATCCCCAGTCCTATTTTGTATTTTTTTTTTTTTTTTTAATTTAGAGACAAGGTCTCACTGAGTTGATTATTGCCTTGTTTTTGCTGAGGCTGGCTTTGAGCTCAAAGCCAGCGATTTGGGATTCCTGGGAGTGCACCACCCCATCTGGCAGCAGTTCATTCTTCAGGGTGTAAAATTTAAAAGATCTTCCTCAAACAGGGCTTTCTGACGCCATCCCTGTTATTCTCCATTATAGTGTCCCTTTGGGCTTCCCCATCACAGTTATCACAAAAAGGACAATCATTTTATTTGCTCTTTGTTTACTTGGTTGTTATTTGTTTTCCCCACTAAATATCTAAAGGATATTTCATAAATGCCTGTTGAATCAGGGAATACATCACGCCTAAGCTGAAAGACAGAAGTTCTGAGGTCAGGGACCCCTGACCAGGACCAGGACAAACTGAAAAGCTTAAATGACTCTGCGCAATGACAGTATGACCATGTGTGTCTTTGAGAGTGGAAGGGTAAATGACTTGGGAATCCACCTGGTACCAAAGTTCACAGAGCTAGAGGCAACTTGAGAGTCCCGTCTGTTGATGCCTAACGGCCCCCGTTTTTTTTTCTGATACATCTCCATCCTTCATCTGAGTAAGTGACAGGAACAATACCAACAAACGGGGAGCATGTGGTGTTCAAAGCAGCAGACCAAGACTGCACACCATGTCATCGGCTAACTTTGGCTATGGCTGAGGGCCACCGAGAGGCACTCATCGGGGATGCCCATTGTGGTCCAGGGTCTGACTTCTTGCCTGCCTCCTGGGAGGATCCGATTTCATTTCTGGTGCGTGGGACCTCCTGTCAGCCCACCACCTGGCGCACAGCAGAAACTCAATAGATATTTGCTGAACAATTGGATTGGCAAAGTCCTTTGATACTGGCTGTCAAGGACGCAGATTAAGTTGTCCAGCTGTGCCTTCTCTAGCAGTTATTTTCCCCTCCACGCCCATCCCTATGCCTGTTCCTTCCAGTGTCTTCTAGCAGCTGCTACCAGGAGGCTGGTGGTGCCTGTTTCCTCCTCTAAGCAGCTGATAAGAACAAGAGGAAAGACACAAAAATATTGTGTGGAGGTGGGAGTGGGGAGGCAGAGAGCAAGGGGAGGGGGAGAGCAAGCTGGCCCCAAATTCCAGAGAACCAGCTGCATCAGGAGAACATAAACAGGGTCAGGGCTGGGGCATGCTCTGCATTCCGCTGCCCCCACCCCAGGGACCCTCAGTCATGCTTCCCTTATGCCTTCTAGTCCTGGGTTATGCTCACTCGCCTACTAAAAGCACCTCTTTATTAAGTAGAGAGAACATTTAAACACGGACACGAGTTGTTCTACATTTGCATGTGAACAGCAGCAAGGAAGTGATCTTTTGGCAAAAGTGGAAAATCTTCGCAAATCAGGCCAGATTGGTCCTTCCTATCTAGCCCAGCCGTGTTGTGTAACTACTTAACTTCACTCCTGGGCTTACTCGCTCACTTAGTGTTCCTGTAAGATTCAAACCCAGCTGAGTCTTTCCATTCGGTTGGAAACTTCCTTTCTGGGCCCTGCTTTAGGCCACAGAGCAGCTCCAACTAAGCAAAAGTTCCCACCTCACAGAACTCATCCTCTGCCTGGAGGGTTTTTTGTTTTTTGTTATTTTTTGTACAAGGATTGAACTCAGGAGCACTTGACCACTGAGCCACATCCCCAACCTTTTTTTGTATTTTATCTAGAGACAGGGTCTCACTGAGTTGCTTAGCACCTTGCTTTTGCTGAGGCCGGCTTTGAACTCAAGATCCTCCTGCCTGAGGCTGGGATTACAGGCTGGGCCACTGTGCCTGGCTCTGCCTGAGGTTTTTTTAAAACTTTTTTTTTTAGCTGTAGATGGGCACAGTATCTTTATTTTTATATGATGCTGAGGATCGAACCCAGTGCCTCATGCATGTGAGGCAATCACTCTACCACTAAGCTGTAGCCCCAGCCCTCTGCCAGAGTTTTTAAAGACTCAACTTTCATCTCTCTCCACTGTTCCAATTTGCCATCCAGAGAACTGCCCCAGGAAGCTGCGTCACTGATGGATTCTGGCTCTCTGGCCAGGCCTCTGGACTTTCTCTTCTGCCTCCTCTCCATTAAGTTAAAATAGAAAAGCAGAGGGCAACTAAAACCCTGGGGGCCCTTCTCTACATCTCAGGATGGGTCCTGGGATCTGAATGTGGTTCCCTGGGTGACACAAGTCAGTGTTGGTCTTTTGAAGAAGCCCCCCAGTCAGAATGCTAATAAATTTACTCTTTTTCATAATCCCCCACCCCCACCCCATGCCTTTTTCTAATAAGGTACGGCTGGATTTAAAGGGACTTTGTCCTTCCTTGTGTTGGCCTCTCTGAACCGATTGGAAGAAGTGGTCTGATGGAAACAAAACCCAATTCTGAAGTCGTTTCCTCCTAGGATCCTCTGGGAAGCTGTCTCCCCAGGCCCTGGGTCTTGGCAAGAGCAGGCTATGGGGTAATTTAGGAACTTCCCGCATCCCTGTGGAGCTGGTCCAAGGCCAGTGGGGAGGGATCATCCCATTCCTGGGAATGTGCAGGGGTGGCGGGTGGGGGGAGTGGCTGAGATGCCTCATCTGAACATGCTGCAGGGTCTGGATGGCTGAACCCTGGTCCCTGCTTCACAAGGTGTCACATCCCCAGAGTCCAATCTCCTTGTCTGTAAGGGGAAGGGCTTTCATTTTGCCATATTCTCACCCACCCTCCCTCCTACTATTATTTACTTTTACATTGTTTAGAGACAGGGTCTCACTGAGTTGCCCCTTTTGTTTACCAAATTGCACTTATATAAAGAGGGAATTTGACATCTTCCCTGTAAATGCGGATTCTGGCTCTCTGGCAACTCTGTCTGAGATTATAGGTGGGGGGAGGGAGAGTTCATCTCCCTACAGGAACACTAAATGAGCGAGTAAGCCCCATTGGCAACTCTGTCTGAGATTATAGGCGTGTTCCAGCACACCCAGCTTCATATGAAGTTTTAAAAGTGCAAATCAGTGGATGGTAGGTCTCTTTTATACTTGCCACAAGTAGAATGAATCAGGGTCAAGCAGGGACAGGGTCTTGAGCCCACTTCTAGGTGCCTGCAAAAATGCTTTAATTTAATTTTTTTTTAATTAGGAAAAAATGAATATAATGATAGTAATGAATATATTATAGTGAATCTATCTAGCCAGGATTTTATTCATTTTTTGTTTGGTTTTGTTTTTTGTAGTAGTGGGGGCTGAACCCAGGGGGGCTCTACCACTGAGTTACACCCCCAGTCCTTTTTATTTTTTTACTTTGAGCAGAGGTCTTGCTAAATTGTGGATGCCCACCTCAAACTTGCAATCCTCTTGCCTCAGGCTCCTGAGTCTCTGGGATTACAGTTGTGATCCTCCATTCCTGGCTGGATTTTATTCTTATTTATAACAATGCAATCATAAAATATAATTTTAAAAAATCTAAACCAGGCACAGTGGTGCATGCCTGTAATCCCAAAGGCTCAGGCGACTGAGGCAGGAGGATTGCAAGTTTGAGGCCAGCCAAGCAATTTAGCAAAATCCTAAGCAACTCAGTGAGACCCTGTCTTAAAAGAAAAAATAAAATAAAAAAGGGCTTGAGATGTGGCTCAGTGATTAAGCAACTCTGGGTTCAATTCCCAGTAAAAAATTCTATGGAGGAAGGGAAGGGACACAACGAGACAAAAGTGCTCTAGAATAAATGTAACTATAAAACGAAAACAGAACACTATTACTAAATTCTGTCTGATTCTGTCTGCTTAAATGTATACTGAGGCCTCTTCCCTCTTTGTTAGAAATGGAGATTAGCATGTGTTAGGAGTTAAACTGACACCCATCCTTGAGATATCAACAAGGATTTGTTTGTTTATTTATTTATTAAAAGATTTTTTAGTTGTAGATGGACACAATACCTTAATTTTATTTATTCAGTTTTTTGTGGTGCTGAGGCTCGAACCCAGGGCCTCGCACGTGCTAGGCGAGTGCTCTACTGCTGAGCCACAACCCTGGCCCCTCAAGAAGGATTTAAAGAAATTGAAAAATACTTTCTCATTCTGAGATTTTTTTTTTTTTAAAGCATTTTTTTTTTACATGCTGGGCGAACACTCTGCCTCTGTCTACACTGCCAGTCTGGTGTTTAGATATTCAACACTGTCTAAAAAGGTACAGTAGCATGCACCTGTAACCCCAGCAATTTAGAGGCTGAGACAGGAGGATTGTGAGTTGGAAGCCAGCCTGGGCAATTTAGTGATATTTTTTTTCTTTTTCTTTTTTAAAATTTTTTAGTTGTTGATGGACCTTTATTTTATTTATTTATATGTGGTGGTGAGAATTGAACCCAGTGCCTCACACATGCTAGGCAAGTGCTCTACCACTGAGCCACGACCCAGCCCTCCAGAGATTTTTTTTCTTAAAATAAAATTTAGAGAGGGCTGGGGAATGAGCTCAATGGTAGAGTGCCCCTGGCTTCAATTCCCAATACTGTAAAAAACAAAACAAAATATCACCCAAAATGCTTTGGTGGGTTCATCCTGAGCTTGGAAGACCCTGGATTAGATGATACTATTGAGGGCAATGATAATGTTGATCATTATGTTATTGTGATCCGCATTTGTTGTGAGATTTTACTGAATACCAGGCCCAGTTTAAAGTTTTTTAAGCATTCAAATCTCATGCGGTTCCCACAGTGACACCAGAAATAAGATATCACTATCTCCATCCAACCAATAAAATAATGCTTAGAGCAATTAATCAATTTGTTTAAAATATTAGAGTTTTAAATTCAGCTCTGCTTGACCTTCAACCTCATGCACTTAATCACTAGATTACACTTCCTATTTTCATTTCTCTCATTTTAATTAATTTTCTTTAAATATGTTGTATTTGCTTATAGTTCTGAGTGAATAGTTTCTTTACTTAAAAGTTCGATTCCAATTTTACTGTGTGACTGGAGGACATGTTAAGTGAAATCAGCCAGACAAAGAAAGATGGATGCTGCGTATTCTTAGTCATATGTGGAAGCTAAAAATGTTGATCTCATAGAAGTGGAGAGTAGAATAATGATTCCTAGAGGTAGGAAGGGTAGCAGGGAGGAGAAATAAAGATAGGTTGATAGCAGGTATGAAAATACAATTAGATAAGAGGAATAAATTCCAGGGGTTCTATAATACCTATTCTAGGGTGACTATACTTTATAGCAACTTATTAGAAGAGTTCATAGAACACAAAGAGTTGGTAAATTTTTAAGGTAATGGAAATGCTAATTATTCTGACTTGGTCATTACATGTTATATGCATGTTTTAATTATCATACTCTATATCATAAGTATAAATATGTATAATTTTTATGTGTCAATTGAAAATAAAAATTTTAAAACATTTTTAAAAAATAAATAAAATGATGAAAAATTATCATGTGAAAAAATTGGGGGGGTGGTTACTGGGGAGTGAATCTAGAGATGCTTTACCACTGATCTACATCCCCACCCATTTTTATTTTAATTAATTATTTATTTATTTGTGGTGCTGGGGGTTGAAGCCAGGGCCTTATTTGCATGAGAAGCAAGCACTCTACCAAATGAGCTATATCCCCAGCTCCTCATTTTTATTTTTCATCTTGAGACAGGCCCTTACTAAGTTGCTAAGGGATTCATTAAGTTTATCAGGCTGGCCTTGAACTTGTGATACTCAGGCCTCAGCCTCCTGAGTTGCTGAGATTATAGGTATGTGCCAGCACCCAGCTTCATATGAAATTTTAACAGTGCAAATCAGTGGACAGTAGGTCTCTTCCTACTTCTTTCCTAAGGCACTCAGTTTCCCTTTCCAAACTATTAAATCACTCTTACTGGGAATGGGGGTATAGCTCAGTGGTAGAGTGTATGCTCAGTGTGCTTGAGGCCCTGGGTTCAATCCCCAGCACCATAAAAACAAAACAAAAACACTCACCTATTTCTTAAGTATTCTCCCAGGCTAGTCTATAACTATTCAAAGATAAGTTTTAGTCAAAGGTAAAATCCTGACTCACACATGTACAATATGGACACAAGTTAAGGATTTAATTCTACTCATTAATCATGAACATCCACCCACTAACCTTAGGACTAATCATTGGCAGCTCTGTCTGAGTTGGAGGAGGCCCAGAGACAGAATTGGAGGGGACATTAGAGCCCACCTTAAAACCAGTCAAGGAAGGGGCACACAGTGGTGCATGCCTGTAATCCTAGAGACCAGGAGGTACTGAGACAGAAGGACTGCAAGTTTGAGGCCAGCCTGGGGAACATAGTGAGACCTTGTTTCCAAAAGTAAAAAGGCCTGCTGGTGTGGCTCAGTGGTAGAGCTCTTGACTAGCATGTACAAGGCCCTGGGTTTGATTCTCAGAACCACAAAAAAAGGGAAAAAGAAAAAGAGCAAGCAAGGACTCAGATGTGCATATCACGTTGCATGAGTCAAAGGCAGCCTGTGGTCTTCTGTTATAGCAGACTGAGTAAACTAACACTTCCTGAAACGTCAAATAGATATAGTTATTGTTGTAATCACTGTTGTCGCGGTTACCTCTCTTGTCCAAAGTCCTGCAACAAGCAAGTAATTGACTGGTTGAGCCAGGTGGAGGAGGCAGGTTCCCTGAGTCAGTAGCCTGGGGTTTTGCCTCCTAGCTGATCAACCCTCTCTTCTTTAATCTTAAGGCAGGACTTGCCTTCTCCGGGGTGCAGGTTTTTGGGGTGTGAGATGATCAGGAGGAGGAGGTCCCTTCCTTAATCAAAGAAGCAGAAGATCCTCTGCTTCTGGTTCCTTTTGAGCTTCTTTGGGCCCTAGGGAGAAAGGAAGGGCTGATGTAGTTCTGAGATGAACTCTCCCTACCCTCAACAGGATCAAAACCAGAGAACAGGTCTGTAAGAAAATCAACTACTCTTAACTGGACGCAGTGGCACATACCTATAATCACAGCAACTTGGGAGGCTGAGGCAGCAGAATTACAAATTTGAGGCCAGCCTCAGCACCTAAGCAAGACTCTCAGCAACTTAGTGAGACCCTGTCTCAAAAATTAAAAAACAAAAGACTGGAGATGTAGTACAGTGGTAAAGTGTCTCTGTGTTCAATCCCCAGTACCAAAATTAAATCAATCAATTAATCAGTAATAAAAAAAATTATAAACAGAAAATCACCTGCTTCTTACTAGCTCAAATCCACCTCTCAAAATTCACAGAGGTTCAGGGAGACTTCTGAAGAAGTCCCTTTTGCTTAGAACACTGCATTATAAATAAATAAATTGGAATCTAGAGGGTGGTCCTCACCTACAGAATCCCATTGTATGCTGGAAACAAATAGGTAAGGCCTGGAGCTGGCAAAGCAGAGTCTTAAAAAGTCCATCCTGGAATCCCTTCTCCTATCTTTGCTGTCTAGGAATGAAATGTCTCTTCTGCTGGATAATGAACATACAGAGTGGGCCTCCCCCCTGCCTAGGTCCCGAGGAGTGCTCAACACAGCACTTGAATAAGTAGGTGCTCAGCACATTCTGTTGAATGGCTAAATAAATGCCAAGGACTAATAAATGCTCATGGGCTGTTCCCTCTTCTTGCAAGTCCTTCCCTCTCTGCTCTTATTCTAGCTAACTCATCCTGCTCCACAAGAGAAGAAGCATGGGTCTCCTCTTTTTTTTTTTTTTTTTTTTTTTTGTACCAGGGATTGAACCCAGGGGTGCTAACCACCTACTCAGCTCTTTTTTTTTTTTTTTTTAAATATATGTTTTACTTAAAGACAGGGTCTCACTGAGTTGCTTAGGGCCTTGCTAAATTGCTGAGGCTGGCTTTGAACTCTCAATCCTCTTGCCTCCTCCTCTTGAACAGCTGGGATTACCAGCGTGCACCACCACACCCAACGGCACTGGGTCTCCTATTAAGGAAGGCAGTGTTATTAAGCAAGTAAGCTCAGTAGCTCTTCTCCAACCCTGCTCATGCACTCCTGGGAGACATCTATTATTTTACTATTTATTATATTATTATTATTATTATTTTAAAATATTTTTTATTTGTTGATAGGTCTTTATTTTATTTATTTATGTGTGCTGAGAAGCAAACCCAGTGCTTCACACATGACAGGCAAGTGCATTACCGCTGAGCCACAGCCCTAGCACTATTTATTATATTATTATTGTTATGACTGTCATTTATGGTCCAGTATTCTACATTAAGCTCTTTTTTTTTTTTTCCAGTTAAGTTTTAAGTTTTTGTTTTGCAGTGCTGAGGATGGAACCCAGGGCCTTGCACGTGCTGGACAAGTGCTCCACCATGGACCTCCATCCCTGCATTAAATTATTTACAAATACCAACTCATTGTTCCTCATATGCACTGTAATAGCCCCATTTTACCGATGTGAGAATAGAGGCACAGGCAGGCTAAGTAATTTGCCTAAAGTTATTCCACTAATAATAGTGAAATTCAAACTTGTTTATTTTTAGCTTCGATTTGTCATTTTCAGAGTTTCCCTGTGTCTGTGAGCTAAGTCTACAATGGTCCTAGGAGGCAGGTAGGAGTTTCCATGGCTCAGCTGAGAACATGCTGCATGTGGAGCAGATGTGGAACTTGGACCCAGGTCTCTTCAGGGCTTGGTCTGACACAAAGATCTGCACTGTGAAAGCACATGAAGGCCATGCCCCTGGGCCTCCAAACTGGGGGGGGGGGGGCGGTTGAGGACCCATCCAAGGAGGAGTACACATTCACTTTGGGGATGCAGGACTTCTGTAAGGCAAGAGAAGGAGGACCAAGGAGTGTAAACAGAGACCTGGACTCCACACTGTGAAGTCATTCAGCCTGAGCTACACCAGCACCTCCCTTTTGCTCATGGGCTGTTCCCTCTTCTTGCAAGTCCTTCCCTCTCTGCTCTTATTCTAGCTAACTCGTCCTGCTCCACAAGTCTCTTGGAATTTTCTCTCTTCCAGGAAACCTCTGCCTCCTTCTGGGGTGGGATCACATGAGCCTTCTCCAGGCTCTCATAGAACCAGGTCATTCTCGGATCAGCATCATCAAAAATGAATCGGCTGCATTCTCTCCCTCTGTCCCAACAGCCTGAGAGCTTCTCCAGGGACAGGGACCCCATGTTCCCATGATAATTGAGACTGTTGACCAACGGTGTGTTCACATGCCTGGGTTCCCTCATCGGCCTATGCTAAGGCATTGCTCACATAATTAGCACATAGAAAGTGTTCAGTTCAAGTTTATTGAATTGAATTAAGTTGTTGTGCCAATACACCCTACACCTTAGCAGAATAGTTGTATGGTTCTAAGACACTTAGATAAAACTAAGTGAGGAACTAGCCGATTTCTGGGTTGGGGGGGGTGGGGGTGAGGAAGGGGGGCTCCTAGCTAGTTCACCATTGCAACGAAGATCTTCTCGAGATGCTGTTTCCCAAATCAGCACATAACAGGCGCTTACTACACAGTAAGACTAGTAAGGGACTGAGTGGTTGACAAAACCAACCCCCTAACAGCGCCTTCTTGCGGTGTCCGGAATAAACTTTGCACTTCCGTCACCAAAGGCTGGACAGCACAAAGGATCCCCAGCGCCAAAGGAGCGATCCTAGGAGGGAATATAGTCTAAGCCACACCCCTCGCCTAGTTTTAGAATGGGGCACTTGGCGCACGAAGGGCAGGGGACTGGCCAAGGGACTCTGGGACTCTGGATGTAGGAGGGACTTAGGGTGGTGGTCCGACGGTGGAGGTCACCAAGCGACCTGTCTCATTCGGTATTTTCTTAGGGCGAGTGTGCATCTAGGGGGCTGATGGAGACCGGAGAGCCCACGGAGCGGGTGCGGGCTGGGACGGCTCCCGCGCGATAGCAGACCTGGCACGGCGCCCCCCAGCGGAGCGCAGGGACCCCCGCAGCCCCGCGCGTCCAAGGCGGACCTGCCTGGTCTCCGGGACCGTCGCGCGGGGACCCGCCGCGGCCAGAGCGTCCTCTCTACTTCTCCCTCCGCGTCTCTGCGGAGCAGCTGGGAGCAGGTCTACACAGCCGGGAGTGGGACGAAGTAGAGCGGAGCGTGGGCGGGGCTCGGGAGGTGTGGCCCTTGGGGCGGGGCGCACGGTGTCCCCGCCGGAGCCCGCAGCCCTGCCAGAGCCCGCGGGCGCCCCAGATTCGGTGCCAAGATGACCGCCAGCAAGCGAGTGGCGAAGGTAATCGGGTTTGGGATGACGCCTTTCTCGCGGCCCTCGGTTCCCCGCTCCCGCCGTCCCCTCCGCCGCTCCTCCAGCGCTTGCGCTCTCTCTCTCTCTCTCTCTCTCTATCGATCATCTATCTATCTATCATCTATCTATCTATCTGTATCTATCTATCTATCTGTCTGTCTGTCTGTCTGTCTGTCTATCTATCTATCTATCTATCTGGGCTGGGTACCCGGGTGGCCGAATCCCAGGCATCCCCGCCCTCTCGCTAGAAGAAAGGGTCTGCCAGAGGGTCCGTAGCTGGAATTTGGGGTTGGGGTGGGGAGGGTGCCTATGGGGTGGGAATGTCACTAGCTTCCTGAGCTGTACTGGGGGTGACGATGAGCCAGTTTCCCCCAAACTGGTTTCAGTTTCACTTTCCCTGGAAACTTGTAACAATTGAGTGCGTCTGGATACAGAAAAGGCTCTCGGAGCCAGGCGCTCTGCTGCAGCGATTGTGGGGTGGTTTACGAACAGCGATAACCAGAACCAACTCCTTGCCTTGGAATAGCCTATGGCCCATCCCATACTTTGATACCTACATAACCAGAGTTCCGAAAGGCAGGGAATGCTGCTTAGGATGTGTGTGTGTGTGTGTGTGTGTGTGTGTGTGTGTAGGAGCGATCTATGGGTGTTCTCTGGAAGAACTCTGGAAGGCTTCCTGGAGTAGATGGCCTGGTTGCATTCTTTAGGCAGATGTCGAATATCTAGGATATGCTGGCCCTGTGCAAAGAGGTAGCGGGCAGCGACGAACAAAAATCCTATCCCTTTGGACTTTCATTCCTAACAGGGACACAACTTGAAGTAAGATCTGGAAGGATGGCGAGGGAGCAGTTTTCCCCAGGAAGTGGGAAAACCCACGGTGTTTTCAGGATTGGGGTGTGGCCAGAATTGGAGGGAGAGGGGGAGGAAGAGCAATTCTGGTGAGGTGACATGGGCATCCCCCGCACTAACCTTTGGGGCTCCTGAAAGTGCCCCTCTGCTCTATGCACTATGCTCTATGCACTCCAGGGGCAGACAGCATTTTCTTGTCAGAGGCTGGGAAGGGACATCTGTACACCCAGAGGGGGCTCAGCCCAGAAGAACTGAAATCTGAAGGTTGGCAGTGAAATGGGGCAGAGGGTCTTCCCTACAAGTGGGGAGAAGACTGGAGCTGGTATTTGTCACTGGTGGTCTTAAGCACTCGGGATGTGGGGGTGTGGGGGGTATTAACTCAGGCAGTTTACATAAGTTATTTCATCTAATTCCCCTAGCAGCTCTGTGAGATAAATAAACCCCCCCCCTTTTTTTTCAGTACTGAGGATTGAACCCAGTGGTGGTTTACCACTGAGTTACACCCTCAGCCCTTTATGTTTTGAAACAGGCTCTCACTAAGTTGCTGATGCTGATCTCAAACTTGTGATCCTCCTATCTCAGCCTTCTGAGTAGTGGGATTGCAGTAGTGTGCCACTGCACTTAGCTAATATTCCATTTTACAGATGAAGAAATTGAGGCTGAGAGAAAATAACTCAGCTATCCAGGGTCATTCAGTAAGGAATGACCTTTCTTTTGCACATATGGCCAAGTTTCATTTTATTCGCATGTAACATTTTTTGTTCAAAAAAAATACATGTTCACAGTTGAAAATTTGGAGGAAATCAGCAGTGGCTTCTCTACTTTCATTTTCGGTTCCTCTAAGTCAGGTGATTTCCCAGCCTGTCTTGGGAAAGAACTGTCCTAGCTTGAGTTTCAACATCCTCGGGCTTTGGAAAAGTTTTGGCAGAACTCACCTAAAAGAGATAAAGTCCATGTGTTCCCAGGTATGGTAAGATACAGAACATGCCCATTGGAAATCTTGACTGTTCATCCTTGGGCTTCATTCTTGCCAAGAGTTGGACAATACTGAGAGCAGGATTTATAGGAGCAGGATTTATAGTAGTAATGATGTGCCCATTGTCTGGGGTAAAGATAAATGAGGTCATGGAGTCTGGGTGGAGACACAAGAAGCAGTTTGTTGGGCAGACATGGAACACAGGTGAGAGATACGAGAGTGGGGAGAGCGTGTCTCTGTTGGGCAGGGGGAAAGAAAGTTCAGATGGCCACATAGTGGTAAAGGAACCCTCCTCAACTGTGGGCTGGGTTTGGCGCTTTCTCTCCAAATCCTTTGTTTACACAGGATTTCTCAACCTTGTGACTATTGATATTTGGGACCTGGTAATTTTTTTTTTTTTTTTTAAGTGCTGGGTGTTGAACTCAGGGCTGTGCGCATGCTAGGCAAGCCACCGAGCTATATCCCTAGCACCCCCAGGTAATTCTTAAGAGTTGTTTATCAATATCTCTAATCTTTACCCACTAAATTGCAATGGAAAATGTTTCTAGGCATTGCCAAATGTCCCCTGGGAGGTAAAATCAGCCCTAGTGGAAAACCACCCATTCATCTTTCCAGTGAAATATGACCTGCCCTTGAATTTGTTTTATCCCCTCTTTTCCCAAATGAAAGGATCTGTAGGCCCATGGGATGAATCCCCAAAAGGGCTGGGCAGTGCCCTTTGAGAAGTAGGGCATGCTGGGGCTCACGTCTTGGAGAGTCACAACACACCATAGCATTCTAAAGCCTCTGAGAAGTCCTACCGTGAAGGAAGCAGTTTTGCTTAGTTTTCCCAAATATACTTGACCGTGGAACCCTTTTCCTGTAATAACCATTAACCTTCCATGGGACACCTACCCACATTTGCGTGGTCTAGGCCCTGTGCCTTGGTGCCTGTCCCCTTCTCTGCATGGCGGACTCCTATTTATTCCGCACAGCCTGGCTCACACTGTGCACCCTCTGCGGAGCCTCCCTGCTTCTCTGTCTTTCTTATTATGAATCCACACATAATAGGACAGGATTAAGTACCTGGCTTTCAGGAAGTAAAGGTTCCTAAGACATTTGTTCCCAAGTTTTAATACCTGGAAGAAGTGATCACCTACTCCTATGTCTAGTACCCATAGAGTCGTGGTGAGGCCAAAATCAGATGTTTTAAAGCACATAGTGCCATGTGGCATACATGCTACGTGCTCAGTAAGTGGGGGCTTTAACTTTGCCAGGTTCTGCTCCCAGAACGGCTTGCCCTTGGGGCGGGGGCGGGGGCTGAGGTGGTAAGTACCAGACCCACTGACCACTCAGTGTGCCTCTTCCAGGAGATGGAGGATCTGCAACAGGAGCTTCCGCCTTACCTGAAGCACCTGTACTGTGATGATGCCAATGTCCTGGTGTGGCATGCGCTCCTCCTGCCTGTGAGTGTCCATGGGGGTCCTGGCTTTGGATGCGGGCTACCATGGGCCAGTGGCCTGGGCAGGGAGGGTCTGGGTGAGGTGACAATGTCCCCTGCCTTGGGGCTCTTGTCCTGGAGGTTATCCTTGGTGGAGGGGGTCTCTCCCTGGATTGATTGCTCTGAGTTCCTGGGAGATTGCTGAATATGACAACAGACTTAGGACTTATTAGAGACCCTTCCTCAGTAGCCACCAAGGCCACCCCAGAAGCTTCAGACAAACAGCATCAAAAAGAAGGAGAAAACTGGGCACAGTGACATGCCTCTGTAGTCCCAGGTGCTCGGGAAACTGAGGCAGGAGGATGGCTTGAGTCCAGGAATTTGAGGTTGGCCTTGGCAACATAGTAAGACCCTGTCTTTATAAAAGAAAAGAAAAGGGGCTGGGGATGTAGCTCAGTTGGTAAGGTGCTCGCCTAGTGTGCGCAGGGCCCTCGATTCAACCTCCAGCACCACCAAAAAAAAAAAAAAAAAAAAAAAAGGAAGAAAAGAAAGAAAGAAAAGCTGGGTGTGGTGATGCACGACTGTAATCCCAGCAGCATGGGAGGCTGAGGCAGGAGGATCATGAGTTCAAAGCCAGCCCCAGCAATTTAGCAAGGCCCTAAGCAACTTAGTGAGACCCTGTCTCAAAATAAAAAGGCCTGGGGACGTGGCTCAATGATTAAGCACCCCTGGATTCAATTCCTGGTTGAGAGAGAGAGAGAGAGAGAGAGAGAGAGAGAGTCAGTCTCTTGGACCTTTGCAGGCTTTGTCAAGGGGTAGGACTGAACTTCTAAGTTTCTGAGTTAGTAGAACCTGCTCCCCAAAACCAAAATGTATTTTGTTTTCTTTCGAAGATCTTATTTCAGAAGATCACCCATCTCTACTGTTCTCCTTTCTCTCGGTTCATTATCTGGTAGCATCTTGATAAAATCTCCCTTTGAAAGAAATATTCCCAAGAATCTAGCAGACTATGAGATCTCAGTTTTGTCATCTAATTATTGGTACTGAAGACATTATCTTTGAGAAATTCATCTACACACCTTTGGTTACTTGAAAATAAAAATTATTTTTATTATTATTAGCTTTTTGTTGCTCAAAGCTCTATTGGGATATTAAAATAGCAAGATGTTTCATTTAACCCAGAACTTGGGAGTCAGTAGGACTTCCTTGGCTAAGTATAATGCAACTTGAAATCCTTGGTCTTGTCCAACTTCATTTGATAGATGAGGAAGCTGAGTCTTACAGGAGCTCAGAGTCACACAACCAGCTTGTGGCAGAGGTGGGACAGGTCCCAGAGCTCTCAGCTCCATCTCTCTGCAACCTCTGTCCCCTGTTAAGACCTGGGCAGCCCAGCAAGAAGGCCCTGCAGACAGGATGCACAATGGCCCCGCCCTGACCTGAGGCCTTGCCCTGGGCCTTATCTCTACCTCACAAGGCCTTTTCTCATTATCAACACCATAAAAGCCGGGCATTCTCTTTATCTGCCCAGTAGTTGCTTCATTTTACCTCAGTACACCCACGGCCACTGTGGGTTTCCAGTTTACCTCCCATTACGGAGGAGCTCTGAGAAGATCCTGACTCTGGGCTTGGTGCAGCTCAGTGGTAAAATGCTTGCCTAGCCTGTGCGAGGCCCTGGTTCTGTCCCCAGCACCATAAACAAAAACAAAAACAAAACAAAACAAACCCTTGACTCTGCTGAGAGGAACTCATGTCATTCTGCTTTTAGTTTAAAGGGTCAAAGGACTTGGAGCTTTGGAACCTGCCCAAAGGCCTTTGTGCTGAGGTCACCCAAGTTCTGGGGTTCCTTCCTTCTACGGGTACAGAACAATGGTCCTGTGAGGAGATGTAAAGTCGACAGTGCTATGTCTCCTTCCCGGCCCCACCACTGTGAACTTGTTCTGAACTTGACGTTCCTTATTTGAAAAAGGAGATGCTGGTAGATGTGAGTTTTCCTATGGATCATAATAGCTGACATATACACAGTGCTAGCCAAGTTCGAGGTCCTGCTCTCAGTTGTCATTTATTTATTTATTTTTTAGTACTGGAGATTGAATCTAGGGGTGTTTTACCACTGATCTATATCCCCAGCCCTTTTGAGACAGGGTCTTGACAAGTTGCTGAGGCTGGCCTCAAACTTGTGATCCTCCTGCCTTAGCCTCTAAGTCACTGGGATTACCATTGTGTGCCCATTGTGGTGTACTCCACCATGCTCAGCTTTGTTCTAAGTTTTTTTTTGACAT
This sequence comes from Callospermophilus lateralis, assembly GCF_048772815.1. NCBI lineage: Eukaryota > Metazoa > Chordata > Mammalia > Rodentia > Sciuridae > Callospermophilus > Callospermophilus lateralis. The sequence goes on along the minus strand of NC_135306.1, from coordinate 197,622,590 downwards.
AAAGTCACTCATTTCATCTTCACCTAAACCTTATGGAGAAGTCTACTGTTGTCCCCATTTGGAAGCACAGAGAGGCTAATTCCTTACCCGAGATCACATAGCTCATAAGTGGCAGAGCCAAGATTCACATCCAGGTAGGTAGCTCCAGAGTCCATGTAACCCCTACACTCTTCTGCATGTCGACCATTATCTCAGGGAGCACAGAGTAGGTGTGCTTCCCTCAGGTCACTTCAAGCCTAGAGGACCTCCTACTGGTTTCTGGAAGTTCCTAACCCCTGGGGAACTCTGGTCCTTGAGTTGGTACTTTTCAAAAAACTGATGGTAAAAAATATATGAACAAACTTTACTGTCTCAACCACTTTTTTTTTTTTTAAACAGTGTTGCCCAGGCTGGTCTCAAACTTGCAATCCTCCTGCCTCAGCCTCCTGAGTTGCTAGGATTACAGGTGTGCACTGTGCTTGGCTTCATTTTTAAAGATGTTGTTCAGCTGAGTGCAGTGGTGCACAAATGCAATCCCAGCAACCCAGGAGGCTGAGGCAGGAGGATGGCAGGTTTGAGGCTGGCCTGGGCAACTGAGTGAGACTCTGTCACAGAATTAAAAAGTGAAAAGTGGGTACGTAGTTCAGTGGTAAAGCACCCCTGAGTTCAATCCCCAGTACCTGGTGGGGAGGAATACAGTTCAGTGGCATTAAATATGCTTGTGTTGGTGCTCAATCAACACGACCACCCATCTCTAGGACTCTTCATCCTTCATATCGAAGTTCTGTGTCCATTCAACAATAGCTCCCTCATTTCCCCCTCCTCCCAGCACCTGCTAACCAATTTTATACTTTATTTTTCTACGAATTTGACTATTCTCTGTCTCTCACATAGGTGGCATAATGCTATATCTGTTGCTTTTTCTGGAGCTTATTTCACTTAGTGCAATGTCTTCAAGGTTCATCCATACTATAGCCAGCATTAGAATTTCATTCCTTTGTAAGGTTGAATAATGTTCTACTGTGTGCGTATGTCACATTTTGTTTTTTCATCTGTTGATAATACCTGGTTTGCTTCCATCTTCTGGCTGTTGTGAATAATGCTTCTGTGAACACCAATGAACATTGGTATGCATTACCTGTTCATGTCCCTACTTTCAATTCTTTGGAGAATATGCCCAGAAGTAGAATTGCTGGGCATATTCTCTTTTTAATTTGGGGGAAGTGGGTAACCAGGGATTGAACTCAGAGGCACTCAACCACTAAGCCACATCCCGAACCCTATTTTGCATTTTATTTACAGGCAGAGTCTCATTGAGTTTCTCAGCGCCTCGCTTTTGCTGAGGCCGGTTTTGAACTTGCGATCCTCCTGCCTCAGCCTCCCGAGCTGCTGAGATTACAGGTGTGCACCACTGCACTTGGCTCTCTTTTGAATTCTGTGAGGCATTGCTGTACCTTTCCCATTTTCCATTCCCAAGCCTCTGAGTTCTTAGCATTTCCTCATTCTCTCCATCCCACCACTCACCCACAATGACAATCTTCTCTTCTACTTGCTAACAACTCCTAGAAAGAGAATGGTCTATCCTTCTCCTGGGCTGTCTTCCAGAAAAACCATAAAACTGAGATGGTCCTTGTAGCTCATCTAGTCAAACTTTATCCGTTTTTCAACTGAGGAAACTGAGACCCAGAGATGAAAGATGGCTCACTCTTGGTCAGACAGTGAAAGCCAGGGTCACATTTTTCTGACAGTAGTGTCCTTTTGTGATTCCACCCTTCCACTAATCTGTGGCTCAATTGCCAGATGAATGAGGGTGCTCTTGATTCTTCCTGGGGGCACAGGATGTCTGGACCCTGGGATGGGGACAGGGGAAGAAAGGCCAGTCCGGGACCCCAGGGGAAAGTGCTCTTCCCAGAGCAGCTCTGCGTCAGAGCTCAGCCTTTCTCTCTGCACAGCACCAACCTCCCTACAACCTCAAGGCCTTCAATCTGCGCATTGACTTCTCCAAGGAGTATCCATTCAAGCCGCCCACGGTGAAATTCACAACCAAGATCTATCACCCCAATGTGAGTGAGAGTGGGGAGGTCTGCATGCCCCTCCTCAGCAAGGAGAACTGGAATCCTTACATCAAGATTTGCCAAGGTGGGTTGGGTCTGGCCCAGAAGAGGGACTGGTCTGGGTGGAGGTTATTGGATTTAAGTTAGAAAAGCGTAAAAAAAGGGGAGATAAAACATATGAGTATCAATTGAACCTGATGTGGGATAGAAGGGAGTCTCCTGAGATTCTGAACCTGCTAACCTGCTCCTGCTTCTGTTCCTGCATCTTAGGCAGGTGAGACAGATGAACTTGGCCATGGTTCATGGGAAAGAGGGCAGATTCGGTGTAGAGGGAAGGGCTTGGGATAAAAAGGCCTGCTGCTCCATCCGTGGACTTTGGGCAAACCTCTGTGCTTTTCTGGGACACAGTGCCCTAAATGACAATGGAAGGGATTGTCCTGCCACTTTCCCTGGGGTTCCCAAAGGCTCCTGTGAATGAGTAAAGCTGTGGAGCAGCAGGCGTTTTCAATCTTTAGCTTTAAAATTTTTTTCCCCAAATCCAAGTTAATTTGGAATCCCAATATAGCAGATAAATCCAGAGTGGTTCTTGTTGAAGGGAGGGTAAAACCCAGAAACCCCATATCTCATGAGAAGCTTGTTACTGAGGACCACTGGCCCACTGAGCCAGAGCGTTGGGTGTTATCCACCAAGAATAATGGGGAAGTTTGTTTTGTTTGTAGAATCATCCTAAGAGATGAGATCTCCTTGGGGGTCTCTCCAGGGGTGGTTCAGGGGGATCTTCCTTCCAGGATTTCCCCACTGTAACCTGCTGTTCTGATCTGGCCTCTCTCCCCAGTCTTGGAGGCCCTCAACATGCTGGTGGATAAACCGAATCCCAGGGAGCCCCTGCGGGTGGAGCTCGCTGACTTGCTGTTACAGGATCCGGAGCTGTTCAGGAAGAAGGCTGAAGAGTTCACCCTTGAATTCGGAGTAGACCGGCCCTCCTAATTCCGGTCTGGCCCCTCTTTGCTTGGATCCTTTGCCGATTGGAAGGACATACTTGTGGACTTAGGCCAGAGCTCCTAGGAGGCTCATGCCCTGCTCATGTTTTCCTTCTTAGTTGCTGCACATGACTCTATACATGGGGTGGGAGTGGGGCTGCAGGCATGTGCATGCTGTGTGGACTCATTCCCAGGTTCACCTGGCCACAGGTGTGCCCTTCCCACACCCTTTATCTTCCCCAGATCCAGAAGAGTTTAGGTTTGCAGAATTATAGGCCATTTCTCCAGCTGTCCCTCTTAGAGAACAGGTCATCTTCCAGACAAGCTCAGAACCCCCCCCCCCCAGGACCAGGCATTGAGGGGTGGGGGCAGAGGGAGACACAGTGGGAGGCAGGTCCAAGGAAGATGTCATATGTACCACTGATTGAAATCAGCCAAACTACTGATAGGTGTGTACAGATTTAGATACTAAGCCTTTTGTTTTCCACTAATGAATCACAAAATGAAAAAAGTTTATCCTCCAGATCAGCAATCTGATCACACTTTTGAAGACCACTGCTATCCTGACAGGAGTGGGACCTCAGGCTGTGAGCTGTGTGCCCTCCAGGATCCAGGGGGAGTCATAGGACCCATATGCTGGCCACGCGTGAATTGTGGCATAAGGCCAACTCCTCAGTGAGGGGACGAGACTTTCATCAGGAGAGAGGGCTGGGACTTAGCTGCCATCTAGCAACTGATAGGACCCTGTGATGTGTTTTCTCTTATATGTGGAAGCTAGAGACACCACAAGGGGAAAGAGTGAGGGGATTTCATGAAAGTGGAAGGGAGACCAGTAGAGGATGGGGAGGGAGGAGAGAGGGCGGAGAGGGAAAGGGGAGGTACTGGACAATGAAATTGATCAAATTGTTGTATACCCATACAAATATAATGAACCCCACTATTTTGTATGATTATAATGCAATAATAATAATACTATAAGGATAATGAAGGTGTGACCCTGTTTCTCATGTATATTTCCCAAATATAAGGGATGCTGGCCATGAGAGAATAGGCCATCCTTGGCCGGGGGTGGGGGGCTTCAAATAGCTTACAGGGATAATACCCACATTTTACAGATGATGTACCAAGCACAGAGCACATCAATGGACTGCAGGGGTCCACTCTGCCAATCAGGTTGGAACCCACACCCCTTGCAGCCATGCCAACCTGAGATTTTGTGATGGTTGTTTGTTTGTTTTTGAGCAAACACGCTGCAATGGCTGATAAAGCCAGACAGGATCGTTAACAAAATGATAACCAGCTCCAGGTGCATCGTGATGAACCATGGAACGAGGAAAACAAACCAAAGCTTTAGCCACAGTTGGAGGGATTAACTTAACCCACAGGAAGAACTTTCTGGTTGCCATTGTAGTAAACTCCTACAAAACTACTGACATCCCAGGGACAGAATGTGCGTTATCTCAATAGAGTCACCCCAGACCCCAGCAGCCCAGTTTGGGTATGATTTCCAGAGAAACTTCTATCTCCTGTCCTGCAGTTCCCCAATTTGGGGAAAAGCGTGGAAAGAGCAGAAGAGAATTGGGAAAAGTGCCCCCAGTGGCTCAGAATGTACTTTGGCCACCACTTATTGAACACTCATGGGGCAGAGTCCGGAGAGCAGAAAGGCAAGACGGGGTTTTACAAAAGTATTTTTAATGCAGTTAAAGCTGGTGCCACCGCTGGTCAGCTGGGCACCCTGCCGCCTCCACCCACAAGGCCTGTCAGCTCATTTCTTCTTGGTCTTCACCAGCCCTTTCTGCACGAGGCTGCGGTACAGCTCCTGGATGTAGGTGTACACGCACTTGGAGTCGGGCACTGCCAGCCGTACCATGTCATCTACCTCCAGCAGCTGGGCACAGTCCGCCAGTTTCCTGAGGGATGGGTGGGATGAAGATCAGAGCAACACAGGTGAAGGATATGGGAACCAAGGACCCGGGCAGGGGTAGCTCAGGGAGGATGAATCTTATCAAACCATGTATGTTGGAGCTGGAAGATTGTCTAGCCAGCCATCCCACTGTATGGATGAGATAACTGAGGCCCTGACTGACTTAAAACTCAAACCCAGCGGGGCATGGTGCTTCATGCCTGTAATTCTAGTGACTCAGGAGGATGAGGCAGGAGGGTCCCAAGTTCAAAGCCAGCCTCAGCAATTTAGCAAGGCCCTAAGCAACTTAGCAAGACCCTGTCTCAAAATTAAAAAATAAAAAGGGCTGGAGATGTGGCTCAGTGGTAAAGCACCCCTGAGTTCAATCCCTGGTACAAAAAAAAAAAAAAAAAAGAAAGAAAGAAAGAAAAAGAAAAAAAGAAACAAAACCCCTCAAACTCAGCTGGCTTTGATTTCAAAGCTTCCATGTCCTCACATCCTTGCCTGGGAGCAGGTCTCTAGTTCTACATTAACCTCCTCCTTCCATATATTTGTCTATCTGTCCAGAACTCCTGCTAGGCCAGTCCCCCAAAAGGGCAGAAAACAAATCCTAGCCACAGTGCTGGGGTGCAGCTGTAGCATCAACAAGAGTTTCATTCATTCTGACTCTGTGTATTTATTAAGAGCCTACTGTGTGCCAGGCACTCCTCTAGGATCCAGGAATTCAGCAATGAACAAAGCCCAAACTTCCCCACTCTCGTGGCACTGAGAGTAATCAAACGTGAAGTAGATGCCACATCAAATGGTGAGAGGGGCCGGAGAGAAAAATAAGGCAGGAACAGTAAGAGCATCTGCTCCTGTGTTGCTGGGGGGATCCAGGGTTTTTCATAGGTTGCTCATGATTGTTTAAATCATGTGCATGTCTGGGGACAGGACTAAGGATGGAGGAAACAGCACTTACAAAGGCCCTGAGACAGCCATGTTTGGTATGTTTGAGGGGCTGCCGGGAACTTGGCAGTCCGTCCTTTCCTTCTAACTTCCCAGGTGCCCTGTGAGGCCATTTGATACTCAGCTTTGCTGAGGCTGATAAGCTGAGCTAATCGCTGTTGGGGGCCTCACTAACCCACTGTCAAGTGCTTTATCAAATAATTGCCTTTGGATGGTCTCACTTACTGGTCCTCAACCTGTCTGCAGAGGAACTGAGACTCAATATATGGGGGATTTGCTCCAGGTCAAAGTGAGTGACAGCTGGGACTCAACCCTAGACCTGCTTGATGCCTTTGGCACCTGCTCTGAAGCTGGGTCTCAGCAATTCCAGGCTGCCAAAGCCACCGTGGACACTGGCAGTAGGAGAGAGGAGGGCCCCAGCGGAAATCCTCTCTTGGGGCTGAGACAGCTGGGATGAAATCCAAGCTGGGCTGGCCAGGGAGCTGGGGGAGGGATGCAGACCCAAGCATTTCGAAGAACAAGACAAGCAAGCTCCCAGCAACCAAGGCAGTGACCTCAGCCCCAGGGGTGCAGGTTGGGGAGCTGTTCCCCGACACAGGGGAGGCAAAACCTTTGTTTCCAGGGTGGTAGCACTGGCCTCAATTCAGCCTTGGCCGTTGTCTCCCCTCATCTCAGGATTCCATGGGAATCAGGAAAGTTCCGGAACAAAGCAGTCATATGTAGTGACTGCGCAGGGGGCCCTTACAGTTAATCTTTGCACCAAACACTATGATAGGAAGCTTTCAGAGATGTTAAGTGAGTTTTCCAGCCATCCAGTGGGAAGGAGGGGTCGAGGTTCAAACTTAGGAACCTCTGCTCTGTTCTCCGTGGCTGTCTCCGCCTTCTCTGCCTCCTTTCCTTTTTCACTGCCCAACGCCTCCTGTCAGCCTCTAGGTGTCCTCTGATTATTCCTCCTGGCTTCCTGTGACCCTGCCTGGCTTGGCACCAGACACCAGGCAGCTGCAGAAGGCCAGTGGCCTGTGCCCTCCAGGCTGGGGATATTTGGCCGGGTCAGAGCTGAATGGCCTTCTTTCTGATGCTCAGGATGCTCCCTACAGCCCAGCCCTGCCACTGCCCTCCTGCACAGAAAAAAATCAGGCAACTCTCTACTTGTATCCACTGCAGGATTGTGGAGGACAAAATGAGACCATCCAAGGAAACCCCTTGGCGGAACGCGTGGTGCCTGCTCACTGGACTCATGAAACTGTCATCGTTAAAGGTGTTTCTGAGCCCAGGGTGGGACATGGTGCTCCTCACTGCCTCATGCCCTCACCCCAAACACCCCCATCCTATCCCATGGCAAGATAATGTGGAACTGGAAGGAACCTTCTGGAGTCTGGAGTCTGGTGTTGGGTTTATTTTTCCCTTCCAGTGCCAGAGTTGGAACCCAGGGCCTTGATGGATTAGGTAAATGCCCTTCCACCCATCTACACCCCTCACCCAGAGCCTGGCGGTTTCCAGAGGGTATCCTTGTTGTTCTAGGACCCTACAGACGCGCCTCGGGGGCCATCTTGGGAAGGAAGGGGAGGGCGCTGAGCTCTTCCTAACCTAAAAAGTTCTCCCTTTAATCTGTTTTGTAGTTGAACATTCACTTAAAGTTTTCTTTGAGGAAATCAGCCGTGAAGAAGAAAATGTTGAGAAGCTCAGATCAATATTAATCCTTTCATGTTGCTGATGGGGACATGCGATCCCCCCTGCAGGTTGGTGGCCAGGCCTGGATTAGATTAGAGGACTCGGCTGCCCACACCAAAGTGCTCTCACTTTCTCATTATCTAGTCCCTGTACCTGGGCTTTGGAAATACATATGGGGTCCTTCCCTGGGCCTCAGAGTTGCCCTCTGCGCAGCCCTGTCTCCCCCCTGGTAACTCAGAAGCATCTCCTGTTCCTCCCCAAGGCTGGAGAGCGGCGCTCCTGGGCTGAGCTTCTCATGGGTAGAGATGGGGGCCTGGGGCTAAGGCTGACTTTGGAGCAACGATTCTCTGTCAGGCTGTGAAGTGAAAAATAATCATCATAGCAACTGTGGAATCATTCATTAGATTGTGGTGACACAGCCAAAGTGCCTACTGCGCCGGGTTAGGAACTGTTACAGGAGCTTGATTATTTTACTTGATCCTTACAAGAACGCTGGAAAGGAAATATCATGCCTATTTTAGAAGTTGGACTATGAAGGCTCAGGGAGGTAAAGAGACATGCCCAAGACCACGTAACTGACAAATGACCGAGCCAGAGTCTGACCCCAATCTCTGCAACATTCCTGTCTAAAACAGCAGGCCTTTCTCTTCTCTGTCCCTTACCCTGCCTGAATTTTCTTGATGGCACTGTCACCATTTGATATTACTTTCACCTCTGTGTGTATGTGTTTATCCATCTTGAATGGGCCCCCTGAGCCAGCAGGGGTTTTTTGCCTGTTGAAGCCACTGACGTTTCCCCAGAGCCCGATGCTCCATAGATACCTGTTGATACATGAACGTGTGGCCCGACATCCACCTGACCACCACTGTCCACCCCTGTGACTCCAGCCCACTCTTAGGCGGCCCGAGCTCCAACGGGCCTGCATCCCGTGGCCGAGCTTACTCTGCGGTGGAGAAGGCCAGGGTGAAGTTGTGTCGGCGCTTTGTGGGGTCCAGCTCCGCGTAGTCAAAGGCATCAGGGAAGAACTTGTGGATGAGAGCACAGAAGGCCATGCCACTGCTCCAGCTGGAGGAGAAATTCTGGATATCCACGTGCTGTGGGGCCAGGGGTGCAGGAGGCCTGGTGACCCTCGGGCCAGAGGGCCTCAACTTTGTCCTCTCTCCCTCCCTCTCTTTGGGGTTAGCACCACTCAGGCCCTCCCCAGCACCACCTCCCTGGGTAAGGGTCCCCTGCCTCATCCATGGGTCCCCGTTCTGTGCCCACCTCGTAGTTTCTTGTCATGGCCCGGCACCACTCCAGCAGCATGTTCTTGACCCCGCCAATGGCGGCCCCAGCTGCCTTAGTGTTCCGGAACAGGGCAGTGGGGCCCGAGGCTGCCCTGTGAGAGGGGAGAGGTGTTCAGGCTTCCCCAAAGGGCCCCACTGGGAGGAGCCCCAGCACCCCAATGTCAGTCCTCCTGCCCTGGCCTGGGCTGTTCCCACTGGCCCTCAGGCCTACAGCCCCCCACCCCTCCCATGGATCCTAGGGCAAGCCCAGCTCCCGCCTGCTTCCTACCCGCCAAACTTGTCCACAATGGCTTTGCGATTCTGTGCACGGGGTCCCCGGGGCCGCGTTGGGACTGACACCCTGCGCTCCGGTGCCTTCTCCTTCTTCTTCTCCCCGGAAGGAGGGGACTCCGTGGGACTCTGGGGCACATCGCTGGGTGAAGACTCACTACATGCAGAGGTCAGAAGTATGAGAGGAGTTGGGACCACCCATGTAAGACACAGGGCAGGGGTCACTGCCACCTAAATGGGCAAGTGCAGTGGTGGTGCCTGTAGTCAGCACTTACCCTGTGCCCAGCACTTGGAGGGGACGAGAAGGAATAAAGAGGCTCAGCCTAACTTTGGAGAGCATGTGGTCTAGTGAGGTCACATGGGCAGACTAGGACCCATCTGAGATCTGACCTGAGTTTGGATCTTGGCTTTGCTTTTATTTGCTGTGTGATCTTGAGACTGTCACATCACTTCTCTGAGCTTCAGTTTCCCCATCTGTAAAATGGGGATAAGAATACCTTCTGACAAGGCGATTCTAAGGCCTGCAGAATAAGGAGAATGGGAAGCACCTGGAGATGCCTGCCACACAGCAGTGTGACTGGTGTGAATAATCTGGGTGTCTTTCCCTAAGAAAGGGACAAGGAGGTGGATTTCTGTGGGATGCCAAGAAAGATTCTTGTAATGTCTGAGGTTGTGCAATGCAAGCACAAGGCTGGTTATCCAACACCTGCTGCATACAGGGCACCATACACTTTATGTTCATGTTATTTAAGCCTCACAATAATCCTATGAGGTGGATACAATCGTTATGCCCACTTCACAGATAAGAGGAGGTTAGGTGACATGGTCAAGGTCACACAGCTGGTAAGTGTCAGAGCCATTGTCCAAACTCAGGTTTTCGGATCATGCTCTCATGGATGATGCTGATACCATAGAATTCTGCACTGTAAGGCAAGCAGCTCCTGGGAAGAGTCAGTGATGCCGAGGAGGAGCCCCAGCTGTGGAGCGGGAGGTGGGCCATGCGTCCCTCATGCTTCCTTCTGTCTCTCACTTGGTTTCCTGGGCTCTGCCCTGGGATAGGAGGCTGAATGCCAGGAATCCTGGAACATCCTGAAATCAGGTGCTGGAGGCCCAGACAGAGGTGACGATAACTTGAAGGGAGCAAGATGTAGGGGCAGTTGGAGCTGAGCCCCAGAGCTTGACCTTACCTGGCTGAAGGACTGGTCTCTCCAGAAGCTGCAGAGTCTGGGCCCAGTCCATCTGCAGGAGAGAACGGGGGAGGGAAGCTGGGGCTCTCCACAATGTGCTCTTTGCATCTGCATCCCCAGGGCAGCCCCTGCAGCATCCTGGGGGTTCACCGGCTCTCACTCACCTGGGCTGAGGCTGGGGCCTTCTTCTGTGGGGCTCTCAGGCCACTCCTCAGGGGAGCTGGGTATCACCACTGCCCCTTCCTCTGACTCTTTTTCCTCATTCCGCTCTTGCTCTTCAGCGGCATCCCCTGGCTCCTGTATTGAACAGGATCTGGTCGGGCTCACAGTCATACGAGCCCATGCCCAATGCTTTGTGAGGACCACAGAATGATCTAGAAGGCAGCTGGGAGTCACAGCGCTGCATCCCTGTTTCCCGCCACCACCCCCAGGCTCTTCACATCTGGGCGGAAGACTGGACCTTCCCAAAGGAATAAAGCGGGGAGGACTTGCTCCCTGGCGAGCAGAAGACTCCAGACCTCGTTGTTGGTGGGCGAGGGGGCGTCTTCCTCTTTTCTGCTTCACTCACCACCAATTCTTTTGCATCAGAGTCAGCCTCCTGTTTCCCATCCACCTCCTGGGGTTCTTTCTGCTCCTCCTCTTTCATGGCAGCCTTCTTCTGAGATTCAGTCTTGGTCTCCTTGTTGGCAGCCTCCTCCCCAACTGCCTCCTTGGGTTCTGGCTTGTCTTTGTCCCTCACATCAGCTTTCCCCCTAGAATCAGGCTTGGGCTCTTTCTCATCAGCCTTGGCCTCTTTCTCACCAGCCTTGGCCTCTTTCTCATCAGTCTTCTGCGTTTCTGAGGCCTGCATGGCCTCCTCTTTTGCCTCCACCTCCTTGGGTTCAGATTTGGTCTCTTCTTCCCCGCCAGTCTTCTCCGGAGAAGCCACTGTGGCCTCTTCCTTTCCACCATCCACTTTTTCAGGTTCAGCCTTGGCCTCCTCCTTCCCACTGGCCTCCTTCTGGGATTCTACCTTAACCTCATCTAAGCCGTTGGCTTCCCCCTGGCTTTCCACTGGCATGCCACCCTCGCCTGGTGCTTCTTCCTGCTTTCCTGCCCCTTCGGGAGGCCCCTCTTTGACAGTCTGCCCAGCTGTGCCTTTGGTCTTCTCCTCTGCAGAGCCACCTCCTGACATCCCAGGGTTCTCTGTGGTTGGAGAGACGGGGGTCCCATCCTCAGAGGGTTTTCCTTCCTTCTGCTCCATGTCTGGAAAGAGAAGTCAAGAGGACTTGCTCATGCTCCATCCCTGCATGAGGTGGAGACCCCACCTTCCAAGTGTTCTTATCTGGGAGTCAGGATGCCTGTGGGTCAGGCCTGGCTCCCCCATTACTTGGACATGATACTCACATATCCACTTGTTCTGGGGTAAATGAAGGCTACAGTACCATTTCCCCAAAGGTGGGGCAGTTGGGCCACATTGACTTGACGTTGGGTGGTATTCACCTAACCCCCACCCCCAACACCCTCGTAGCTTACGGCTTTGACTTTAAAGAACATGGACTCACATGATGCCTTTTGGATGATTTTGCTCCCCACTCCCCGCCTTCTTTTCTTTTCTTCTTCTTCTTTTTTTTCTTTTTTTCAGTAGCAGGGATTGAACCCAGGGGGACTGGAATTACATACATACACCACTGTGCCCAGAGATCCTAGCATCCTGGAACACCTGTGGAATAATTGCTACTTGCCCCCCTAGAACTCAAAGCAGGCAGGAGTACCTAGACAGAATTATCTCTGTTTTGTTTCCATTGTAGGTATTTTTACAGTTACTATTTCTGGCAAGTGATATTGAGTTTCCATTTCCAACAGTGATATAAAGTGTCTTTTAAAAATACATTTATTGAATTTTAAAATAAGTTAATTCAAAGGAAGGCATTCAGGAAATTGGAGTACAGGCAGTGCAGATGTAACGAAATCATAGAGGTGGTGTAAAAAATGCTGAAATATGGAACCCCTGGGCCAGCTGCTCTCTGATTCACTGCCAGCCTATGGTTCTCAGAAAAGGTGGGCAAAGAAGAGTTTGTTTTGGTAAAAAATAGAATCGTACTCAGGCTAGCTTCTGCAGGGAATTCTCAGCCTCCAAGTGCTCCTGGAAGTGTGTGAGAGATCATTCTCCTATTTCAGTCCTGTGGATACTTAAGATCTACAATAACAGGTGAGTAGGGGGACAGGTCCAACTCCTTTATCCCCCTGCCTTTCTTGAGGGTGTAGTTACAAAGAAAACAATCCCCAAATAGGGCTCAAGGCATGACTCAGACCATAAGAAAAGTGGTCACTCTTGTCACTGGCTAAAAATACTTCCTGCCCTTGGCAGTACTATCTTTCTTGGTGATAGTGCCCAGGGCACCTGGGTAATTGGGACAGAGCACAGGAGGCAGGAATACATGCAGACAGGGACAGGGCTCTGTTCCTGCCACCCATCTGGGTCTTACTGCCCCCAGATCAGAGTCCTGGGGTCCTTAGATTTGGTGGCCTCAGCATTTCCCAGGAAGGAGGCTGGGTTCATAAAGATGCAGTCTATGGAGTCTACCCTCCTGCTCAGCCCCCGTGGTTCAGCAGGCCCAGCAATGTATCAGAGTAAGGAGGAACATGGTCCTGGGCGGTGGCACTTCAGTAGAGAACAAGGAGGTCCTGGACCTGGCTTTGACCCCCACCTTCTAGTCACCAGATCTGAGCCCAGGTCAACTGCTTCTGACTCTCAGGGTCTTAATTTCCACTAACAATGACAGGCTTCATCTAGATCCCATTCTATAGACTGTGCTGTGTGGGAAATTAGGGTCTCCTACCATACTAATAAGGTTTCCTGTGGACGTGGGAGAGAGATGTATTCTCTGACCAAAGTTCTTCTAGAAATAGCTTGCGCTTCACTTAGGGTACACGGATTCACTGGCACCCAGTAGATCTCATATGGCCCCTGGTAAAGGAAGCGTAACTTTGCCTAACCTCCAGGTTACTCATTTTTCCCCAAACTGATTTGCACGGGCTTTTTTCTTCCTCTGCATTTTTTTTTCTTTTTTTTTCTTATGAGACTATTTTCCTGAAGAGCATCTACTGCCCCCTGGAGCAATACCATGTCCAGTAGGAAGAAGTATGCAGAACAGCTTGTCTGAAGGAGCCACACAGCCCTTTCCCCTCCTGCTCTGTTCTTGGGGGGAAGGTGGGTGAAGTAGTGGTGAAAGTCAATGATTGGGGATCTTCCTGGGATCAACCCGAGCTCCCACTGTTTAGTAATGGTGTGATCTTAAGCAAGCTACCTACCCTCTCTTGTTTTAATTTCTGGGGATAAAAGTAGGCCCCACGCCCTGGGGATGATGGAGGGTTAAGGAAGCCAGTTTGGAGGGAGCACAGCACACATCAGGTCTCAGGGTGGAGGTTGGATGCACCCTGCCTGTGCCAGATAAGGTCCTGACCTGGCCTCGAGGACGTTTGTTAGTAAAACAAGGCAGAGAGAACTGAATGTCAGTAAGATGATGACAAGCCCTTTTTATACCCCCAAGTGTAGCAGTGTTGGGCTGAGACGCGCTGAGGACTGCAACCCCCTTCCCTCCGTCGGCACGTCACCCACCAATGGCCATCCTGCATGCTCATCTCCTCAGCTCTCCACCCTCCAGGCTGATCATAAATACACATGGAGTGAAGGAGTCCCGACTGCTGAGGGGCCGGGACAACACCACCCACACCTGCTCTCACAATTCCCAAGCAGTTGGCAGCTCTGCCTTACCTGGTCCTTCCTCACTCTGGCCCTTCTGAATGGGTGGTATTAGCCCCACTTTACAGACCAGGAATTTGAGGCTCAAGGAGCTGAGGCCCCTATGACCAAAGTCATAGGAGAATAAAAATCATAGCTAGAACCCAGGCCTCCTGACTCCCGGGAGAGAAACCATACACAGACATTGCTCCCAATAACTCCTCAGCCCAGTGTCCCCTCGAAGGTCCCACAGCAGGGACACCTCACCTGTGGGTAGAGCTGTCAGGTACGGCTGAGGAACTCCTCTCTCTTCTAAGCGCACACTACTAGGTCCTTCGTGAAAGTTTCTCCACCCCCTCCTTCCTGTCTAACTCTCTACTTCCTTCCTCCTTCCTTCCCCAGGAAGCCCCCATATCATCCCTGTTTTGTGTCTAAAGCAGCACTGCAGACAGCTCCCTCCAACAGGAAGAAGAAATCCAGGTTCCAAGCCCCAAAGAGCATGAAGGATGCCTGCTGTTTCTACTGATTTCTCCACCACCCACCACTACCCAATCCATCTTCCAGTGGACCTGAGGCGCCCCCTCTTCCCGCTCTTCCCACGTGGCCAGAGACCCTCCCTGGGAGGTGTTCCTCTCAACAGCTTAGAGTCCACCTCCCAGCCCCACTGTACTGGCAGTACCCCCAAAGTCCCCTCCACCCTTTGAGGTCCTCCTCATGGATGGCCACCTGCAGGCTACTCTACAGATGAGTTCAAGGTCACCAACTCCTCAGGATCAAGTCCCTGGGCTCTGGCATCTAAAGAGAGTTGACTTAGTGGTGGAGAAAATTAGAGAGGAACCTGGATTTCTCTAATTGTAGGATCCTTCGTGGAAGCCCTGGCCCTTCGAAGGTGGGCGTAGGGATTGGCAGATGGGGAGGGACCCTTAGAAAGGGGCGCAGGCCTTCTCTTACCTGGAGGCCTCTGCCTGGGCTTGGGAGCTGTCGCCTTTCTCTAGCTGAATGGCCTCACTCCCAGGCTGCCTTTAAGCCCCAGTGACTTCTAGCCCCCAGCTCATGGGCCCGCCTCCCTCCCGCTCTTCCTCTCCCCTTCCACCCCACCCCACCCCCACTGCAAGAGGCCTGGGCTGCCTGAAGAGCATTGTTTACTGCCCTGTTGGTACAACACTTTCCCCTAGACTGGGAGGCTCAGATTTCCCCTGAAGATCTGACAGGTGGCACCTTTCAATCACGCTGTGTCCCTCCCTCCCTGACCCCAGCAGCATCAGTCCTGCGATCACCTTCCTTCCCAATGTGCCCTGGCTCTGGGGACCCTGACAATCACTGCAGAGCCCATTTAGGGCCTGGTTCCCAGTCCTCTGGCCTCCCAGGCTCATCCAGACCACTGTGGCAAGGTCTTCTGCGTTCTCTCAGCCCCTGGCCCTCAATGTTCCTCCATACAGTCCCTTTCACTCTCAGATCAAGCAGCTGCTGAAGGGTGGGCTGAGGAGGGGTTGAGTGGGCCAGCTGCTGAAGCAGAGGATGTCTCAGGCTCACACTGGACAGAGATTTGAAGGGGGAGGGGAGTCTAGAAAATACATAATTCCCGGGTTCTGTTTTGAGCTCAAGTAAGTGGTAGGCTTTGAATGCATTTCTCTGCTGAACTGCAATTTTCCTTAGTACGAAACCAAAACATGTCTTTACCCTCACTCTGTGTCCTATGGTCTAAGAAAGGTGCCACTTTGGAGAATGTGGGCAAGAGACATTCCTGCCACTTAGGAGACTTGTGACTCCTCCAGTTAGGCTTTCCCAGACCCCATCACTCAGCCACTGCCTCCACTCTGTTCCTTAAATGTATTGACTCTTTTCCAGACTCGGACTGGTTCTTCCTTCTGCTCTTTGCTAGACTGGCTCCTTCTCATCCTTCTGGACTCAGCTCAAATTTCCTTTCCTCAGAGACTCTTCCATGACCTTCAGTTCCTCTCCCGCATTTCAGCCTGTTTTGTGTTCTTCATAATACTTAATGGAATCTAAAATTACCTTGTTCATTTTCTTCTCTCTAAGCTACATGAATCCAGGAAATTTATCACCCATGCTCATGGATGTATGTTCAGGGCTTTGCAAATGCCTGGTGTATATTAGATGCTTGATAAATAAACAGCAAATTAACTAACAAATTAACTGATCAATAGAAATATGGAATAGGAACTGGGGTCCTATGCCTGGGATGATCTGGAAGACAGATGGTTTTGCACAGCCAGGTTTAGATGCCAATGGTCAAACAGTTCAATATGAATGGCTGCTGGCTGCCTCTAGTATTATGTTCCCTTCATCCAACCAGAGTTTATCTGTCCAAGACTGGTGAGTGCTTCTACTTCTGTCTTACTGTCCTTTTTCTTTTTTCTTTTTTTTAAATCCATTTCTCTCCTTGTCTTACTGCCATTAGATACTGAAACCAACAAAATAGTCAATCAATCATCGAAACTTACCTTAGACAATTCTTTTACTCATTGATTAAATGGTTTTTGAATACCTACTGGGGACATAGCACTGAAAACAGATCATTTTAGTAAGCAAGCCAATAAATAAAAAAAATATGTAGTATATTAGATGGTGACTGGTTCTATAGAGAAAAGTGAAACAGGAAGAGGATGGGGAAGTGGGTATTTCTTTTTTTGGGGGGATGCACTTTTAGATAGAGTGGTCAAGGAAGGAATCACAGAGGCGGTGGTACAGGAGGGAAGAACTGAAGGAAGTGAGACTGAACATGGGCGAACTAGGGAAAGAGCATTGCAGGCAGAGGGAGTGGCAATGGAGACAGGGAAACATGTTTGGCGTGTTCAAGGAAGAGAGAGGTGGTCAGCAAGCTGGAGCAGAGCGCTGGGCCAGGAGAAGAGTTGGACATAAAAGGCAGTTGCAGGGATCTGGCAAACCATGTAGGGTCTTGTCGGTAACTCTGTCCCTTTCATTAAGGATTTTGGCTTTTGCTCTGTTGGGAGCCACAGGAGTGTTTTAGGTTGGGAAGTGATATGGTCTAACTTTAGTTTTTGACAACATCACTCTGGTTGCTGTTTTGAGAACAGTTGAGGGGGAAGCATGGGCTTTAGAAGTGGGGACACCAGCCAGGAGACTCTCTTAGTGACTCAGATGCAAGATGAGGTGACTTGGACCAGATTGTCAGCAGTGGAGATGAGGAGAAATGGTGAGGGACAATAACAGCAAAGGCCGTGATGAAGACTGGACCAGCTTTCTCTTCAAGTTGATAGAATGTTCTCTCATTAGCTCATCTCAGGGCTGTCCAGGGAGGACACCTGTCTTTGTATTCTGTGTACCTTTCATGAGTGGTCAGGTACCAATGGGGACATCCTGAGTGACAACCCTTCATCCATTCTCTGGAGTTGAATTCCCATCCAAGAAGACAATACTGACCCATGGTGAGTGGCAAATACACAACTCCCCTGTGTAAGGCTGGGAACAGAGAGAACTCAGGGTAGAGGGAGAGGCCAGAGTTTCAGCATGGTGCTGACAGAGATCTGCAGTTTTGGATAACATATCAGAAAGTTCAAGGATATCCTCACAAGCTAAAGCTATCTAAGCTGTCTTTTTCAGGGACAATTGGAGATTCCTACTTGTGGGTCTCCAAATGTCTGACTATGTAAGTATAGGAGAAAGACACAATCTCACAGTAAATAATGACAACAATAAAATCATTATCAATAAGAATAATGATTCTCAGGTGCTGAGGGAGGGAGACATGGGGAATTGCTGTTCAATGCATATAGTTTTAGTTATGCAACTTGAATAAGTTCTAGGGATCTGCTGTAAAATAGATAATGATGTTTCATTATACAGTCATGTATTTATGAAGTGGGTAAGTCTCATGTTAAGTGTTCTTACACAATTTAAAAAAGAGAAGCCCTTTTGAGAAATTGGGGAAAATAGAATATTTGCATTAAATCATATTAATAATTAAATTATATCAATAAACTACTATATGGGGCTTGGGATACAGCTCAGCCTGTATGAGGCCCATGGTTTTGGTCTTCAGCACTACAAACAACAACAAAACAAAATAAAATAAAAACAAAACAAAAACCTATAATTTTGAGGGCATGGAAATAGAATTTTTTGGGAAAAAGAACTTCATTTATTAGAGATTAAAAACAGATGAAGAAAATATAACCAAATGTTAACAATTGTTAAATTGTGGAGATGGATATATGGAAGTTCAATAGACTATGCTTTCTACTTTTCTGTATGTTCTAAATTTGTCCTGACAAAAGCCTTTTGAAAAGAATGAGAACAGTGATTTCTTTTTATTGAGTATCTATCATGGATTATCTTCTTTACTCACATTGTCTTTTTGATTTGTTTTCCTTTCTATAGAGATTTTTTAGGCTTTTTACTGTGAAATTATTATAGGTTCACAGGAAGTTGCATAAATAGTAGAGATAGACCCTGGATACTTTTCACCCAGCTTCCACTAAAAGTTAAATCTTGGGAAGGGAGAAGGTGGAGAGCAAGGGTAAGTACTGGAGACTTAATTGGAATAAATTATACTCCAGGAATTTATAATTATGTCAAAATAAATCATAGTATTATGCATAACTATTATGACTAATGAAAAATAAAATCTTACATAACTACATATAATATCAAAGCCAGAAAAATTGACATTGGTACAATATAGGTGTATATTTCTATGATTTTTTTTTTTCTTTGAGTTGTTAGGGATTGACCCTGAGGTATATCCCCAGCCCTTTTTATTTTTGAAACAGGGCCTCCTGAAATGGTTCAGGCTGGCCTCAAACTTTAGATCCTTCTCCCACCTCAGTCTCCCAAGTAGCTGGGATTACAGGAGTGAACACCCACTCTTGGCCATACCACATTTAGATGCTTGTCACCATCACCTCAATCAGGACACAGAACCGTTCTATACCCGCTCAGATCTCCCATGTGCTACCTACACTTCCTTTCCTCCACAAGCCTTCACCTCTAGCAAACAGTGGTCGCTTCATCTCTTCATCATTTTGATAATGTTATGTGAATGGAATCATATAGTATATAACCTTTCAGAACACCCAGTAAGTATCCCATTTAAGAGTCAAATTCCTTCTGTAAGAATCCCTATCCTTTTTCCATGCAGCTTCTTAGTCATTCATAATATGATGATTATATTTTCAAAAGCAAAAATGAGTATGTAAAAACGTGGATGTGTAACTGACGTGATTCTGCAATCTGTATACGGGGGGAAAAATGGGAGTTCATAACCCACTTGAATCAAATGTATGAAATATGATATGTCAAGAGCTATGTAATGTTTTGAACAACTAATATTTAAAAAAAGAGAAAAAAACCAAAAATCAAAAATGAGGGCAGGATATGTCCATTAAAACATCTGTACTGGGGATCAGAGTGTAGCTTAGTGGGACACTGAATGCTTAGCATGTACAAGGTCCTGGGTTCAATCTCCATAACCTCCCAGAATCTGAAAGGAATATCAGAGCAACATAATTCATCATGGCCTAAACATGGAACAATCAAATGTCCATCAACAGAGAAACGGATGCATGAATCCTGGTATATTCATACAATTAAATACTAGGCAGAAACAGAAAAGAATGAACACAGGCATACACAACAATTCGAATGAAATCTTACTACTTTAAGTTAAAGGAATCAGGGACAAAACAAAATAATGCATAATTTTATTTACATGTGGTATAAGAACAGGCAAAACTAATTGATGGTGATAGAAGTCATCTAGAGAAGGTGTATTGACTGGGAAGGAACATGAGATAACTTTTGGGGGTGCAGGAAATATTTTATATCTTCATCGGGGTGTAGTTATATGTATGTAAAATATTTTTAAAATTAATTCTTAGTAGGAAGTTTAACTGGAAATGTAACTTATTGGGAGAGCAATTGCCTATCATGTGAAAAGCACACACACACACACACACACACACACACACACACACAATAAATAAAGTTTAAGACTGATTTGTTTTACACCATTTACTGTATAAATGTTATACTTCAATCTTAAAAGAATCAGGGCATAGACTTTTATGAAGATGAGTCCTAAGGGCAGTAATGGAAGGCTGATGTTTAAAATTAAGGATGTTGGGGCTGGGATGTAGTTCAGTGGTAGAACTTATGCTTAGCATATGTAGGCTCTGGGCTTAACACCTACTATCCCTACCCAAAATCAGAACTGTTTTTGGACAATTACAAAAATATAATGATAACTATACATATAAAATGTCTACCCCACCTCCTCCAGTGGGAAATGTAGTCTTGCGTCTGTCCTAAATTTTCATCTTGTAAATGAATTTATGGCTCAGGGCGTCTAATAGAAGTTGAATAAAACAGATTTCATACTTGTCTCCTCTTTTGCAATAGAAACCGTGTCTTGCTTATCTTTACAGCACCTGGCACGATGTGTGTGGAAAGCAGGAATGTTCAGGAACACACAGCCAATGGAGCATTGGTTCTCAAATTTGTTTGCACATAGAAATCACTTGGAGGATTTTTTTTTTGTGTGTGTGTGTGTGTGTGTGGTCGTGGTGGGAGTGCTGGTGATGGAACCCGGGGTGCTTTTACCACTGAGTTACTTCTCCAGCTCTTTTACTTACTTATATTTTGAGACAGGGTCTCACCAAGTTGCTGAGGGAATCGCTAATTTGCTGGCCTCCCTTCTGATCCTTCAGCTCAGCCTCCCGAATCTGGAGAATTTAAAAACTTGCTGAAACCTCTGAGATTCTTATTTAATTGGTAACTTGTAGGGGGGGATCTGCATCTCAGTTTTTCTTCCACACTGGGGGGCTCAGTCACGTTGCTACATTCCCAGCCCCGCCCCCCTTTTTTCTTTTAACTTTTTTACTTTTGAGACAGGATCTTGCTAAGTTCCGCAGGCCCGCCTAGAACTTGCGGTCTCCCAGCCTCAGCCTCTAGAGCTGTTAGGGTTACCGGCGGGCCCGCGGTGCCCAGATGGGAATCGAGTTTTTTTTTTTTTAAGAGTTCCAGGTAGTTTTAAGGTGCTACAAAAACAAAGGGCCGCAGTTTGGGGGTGATGTTCTTTCACCTTCACGCATGACTTACGCGCAGGTGGGTGTGAGGGTCGCTGACTTGGGTCGCCAGCCCCTTTCCTACACCAAACACACTCAAACTTCCCGGGGATGACCCCACGAGTCTTGAAGTCTAATCAGGCTGCAGGCGCTCTGCACACCCCACACCCCTCTATGGTACGTAGGCGTCCCCTCTAGCATTTTAAAGTCGCCTTCCCACTCGGCCAGCCGGCAGCTTCCTCTCTATGGTAGAGGATTTCCCAACAGCGCCTCAGTGGTATTTCTTTCCGGATCAAAGAGGAGGCGGGACTTCTCTCTCGGAAGTGGTCCACGTGCTTCCGCCGTGATCTATTTGGGCACCCGGCAAGTTACTAGTGTTTGCTTAAATTGGCGACGCGGTGGGCACTGTGTCTCGCACCAATCTGTGGTGAGTCGTGGCCTTTGACCTCATGGTTACTGAGGTAATGGCATCGCCATTTCGGATATGTAGCCGTTGGACCGGGGTCCGCAGCACCTCGTTTTCAGCGTCGAGTCCAATTTCCAGGGCTCTAGAGGTTGGGACCCGCGGTTTTTGTGTTCCTCCGGTGTCTCGATCTTCTCCCGGATAAGGGTGACCTCAGGGACAGGGTTCAGGGCTCGGGGGCTCGTTTTCCAGGACCTTCAATGACATCCTGAGTGACCTTGGGCTAGGCACTGACCCTTTTAGGGCTTTTCCCCCCACTTCTGGGAGAGGGATGGTCAAAGCTCGTTGGCTCCTGTCGGTCCCACGCCCTGTGATTCCTCGGAGTCCGCTAGCCCCTGGGAGGGAGGGTGAACGGGAGGGTGTCGGTGCTGAAGCTGATGGCTGATCCTAGGACTAGAAGACCAGGAGGAGGTTCCCTGCACGGTGCTGGGCCGAGATGGATCCGCTTAGGGCCCAACAGCTGGCAGCCGAGCTGGAGGTGGAGATGATGGCGGACATGTACAACAGGTAAGGAGAGCCTCTCTGCGCTAACCTGTGTTGGAAAATTAGCCCTGATCACCCTTCGCGAAGGCAGAGGTGGATGTCTTCTAACAGATGCGTTCCTCACTGTGGGGAACCTTGAGGCCTGCCTTCCCCATCCCCACCCCATATTTGGTACTAATGTAGAAGCAATATAGAGTCACTAGAAGGGCTTGGGAGTTTGGTTGGGATGGAACTGGCATGAAAGAGCAAGAAGAGAAGCTCTAAGAGTCTCTCGTTAGTTTTCAAGAACAGTTAAGGCCGGGTGTGGTGGCACACACCTGTGATCCCAGTAGCTCAGGAGGCTGAGGCAGAAGGATTGCAAGTTCAAAGCCAGCCTCAGCAACTTAGCGAGGCCCTATCTCTAAATAAAATATAAAAAAGGGCTGGGGATGTGGCTCAGTGGTTAAGCTCCTCTGGGTTCAATCCCTGGTACCAAAAAAAAAAAAAAAAAAAGAACAGTTAAACATTTGTCTTTTGACAAATAGTTCCTTTAGTAGTTAATATTTACTCTGTCAGGCATTTGTCAAGCTTTTTATATGATTATCTTTTTGTTTTTCCCTTGGGGATTGAACACGAAGGCACTTTAACACTGAACTACATCCCTAGCCCTTTTTATATTTTATTTTGGGCCAGAGTCTAGGTTGCCCAGGATAGCCTTGAAATTGAGATCCTCCTGCTTCAGCCTCTGGCCTCACTGGGATTATAGGCATACTCTACTGCACCCAGCTGCATTATCTTTTTTTAATTCTTAAAATAATCCAGTGGGTTAATTTTATTAGTCCCATTTTAAGAAGAGGAAATTGAGCCTTCTACAGGTTAAAAACTTCCTCAGGGCCCACGCAAGTCAGTAGCAGTGTCAGGTCTAGTACATCAGTATGACTCCACACTGGTGCTCTCAATGATTTGGCAAATCTGGGAATAGTCCTGGCTCCACCAGGGATTATACTATTTGATAAACATTTCCTCATCTATAAAATGGACATATAATAGTACCCACCTCATAGAGACACTAAATACAAAGGACCTTTGCATCAAGCCCAAACAGGAAACAATCACATATTTGCTACTTTTATCAGCTCAAGTTCTCTGAATTGTTTGATTTGGTCTTGGAAGTTATGAATTAGAATGATTTGGGGGGTAGGTACCAGGGATTGAACCCAGGGATGCTTAACCACTGAGCCCCATCCCTAACTTTTTTTTTTTTTTTTTTGAGACAGGTCTTGCTAAGTTGTTTAGGGCCTCGCTAAGTTGCTGAGGCTGACTTTGAACTAGTGATCCTCTTGCCTCAGCCTCTGGCTGAGCTACTGGGATTACAGGCATGTGCCACCACGTCCAGCAGAATGATTTTTAGATGTAGACTGTGAAGTCAGACTACCTAGTTCTATGTGATCCTCAATAAATTACTGAGTCTCTCTGTGCCTTAATTTCCTCATCTGTAATATGAGGATAATGATGTGCCTATAAAAGGATTGCATAAAAAGAATCTATGTAAAGCTCTTAGCATGAGGCTTGTTATACATCCAGCATTCAACAAATAGTCATTGTGTCTGGGCGCAAACGAGGTTCCTACTCTCTGAAAACCCTCCAAGATGTTTGAAGTGCAAAACGAGGATTCACACTGCTTTCTTGGGGGAGATGAAATCAGTATACAGGGTTGGAATGGCTGTGGGTTCCTGGGATGCCACAGGATGCTGCTTGCAGGACTTTATCCTTCTCTCTCCCCAGAATGACCAGTGCCTGCCACCGGAAGTGCGTGCCTCCCCACTATAAGGAAGCAGAACTGTCCAAGGGCGAGTCTGTATGCCTGGATCGATGTGTCTCCAAGTACCTGGACATCCATGAACGGATGGGCAAAAAGTTGACAGAGTTATCTATGCAGGATGAAGAGCTGATGAAGAGAGTGCAGCAGAGCTCTGGTCCTGCATGAGGTCCTCAGACAATGTACACCTGGGGTGCACCTTGCTCCTCCCACTTGTTTAATAAAAATGCTCCCTATTGGGTGTCGTGTGAAGACTGCCAGACCTAGGCTCTCTCTGGAGCATCTCCAGGAGCCCTGGGTGTGGTAAAACTGTCTTGTGGAAGGGATAGTTGTCACACTGGTATGTGACTTGTGTATGTTTGTGTGTATGTGTATCTATATATATGTATATTAAAGCAAGTTTGTTGACAACCTACTATGTTTAAAGCAGTGTGCTTATTTTTTGGAAATAAAAAAAATCAAGCACAGCCTCTACCAGCAGAGGGAGTTCAAGATAGTGTTTTAAGAGTATGAACAGTTAAAGGCTGGGGATATAGCTCAGTTGGTAGAGTGCCTGCCCTGCATGCACAACACACACAAAAAAGTATGAACAGTTAAGATAACTTAGATTTGCACCTGGGATCTGTCTCTGGCTGTGTGACCCTGAATGTGACATTTCTCTGGGCTTTAGCTTTCCCATCTGTAAAATGGGGATGATCAGAGAGCTATTGTGGAGATTAAGTGAGTTAATATGAGAAAAGCATATTAAATGCTTTGCTGACAATAGCATAATGACGCAGGTGTAGGAAGCACTAACTAAATATTTTTTAAAAAATTTGAAATTAAGTGGAGACAAGCAGGCATTTCCACAAATGATAGAAAGAAGATGTAAAAGAGAGTGTGAAAAGTAGATGGGATTTGATAGAGGGCAATGTCAAGTTGTTGGGGGACCTAGCTTCATGGTAATCCAGGCAGAGACTGAGTAACAGCCACTGTCATTCAGTGTTCACCTGAGTCAGACTCTGCTCCTCACCCTTCATACAATATCCAAGCTAATCTACCTGTCTGGGCTAAAGGTCCTATTGGGAAATGGAGGTTCAGAGAGGTGGCTGCTTGTAGGTCATGCAGGTGGAGCAATATTGTGGAGGCCAGGGTTTATACTTCATGTGCTGTCTTACTTGGTGGAGTACAGCAAGCTTACATCCTGTCTGAGGAGTCCCCTTAGAGGACTGTACAGCTTTTAGACATGTGTGTTGTGCCAGGTGGGATTTTGGTTGACCCCATGGCACCTGTAGCAGTACCATCAGAGTGGGTCTTCATGGTGGAGATGTCTGGGATGGAAGTAGGTTATTGGAGATCGAGTAAAGGAGAGAATAGAGGCAGTGAATTTTGGTCTTACAAGTGCAGGTTCAGGCCAGACTGACTGGGTTTGAGTCCTGACAGATTTTCTAGCTGTATGATCTTGGGTGGGCATTTAACTGCCTCGTTTAACCCCCTAATAAAAGTATTGAGATGCCTAACTGGGTGGTCATCAAATTTAACCATTAATAACTAAAACACTTTGAAAAAGTGCCTACCTTATACTAACCCATTTTGTCTCATTGTCCCCGATGTGAAACTTAAAAAAACAAACTAACAAATATTAGCCTATTTTAATGCACCTGTGTTGAAATATTTGTAAAATTGAAAATTTGGGACTTAGTGGTTTATGTATTCAATAGTACCTCTTTTCATTGCTAAGTTTGGCAGGAGGTGGAGACCCAGGTGGACCCCTGTAAAACTCAAAACCTTTGTCTTGCCTTAGGCATAGGCAGAATGTTAAGGCTCCTTTCCAGGTACTGCAGTACAGTTTGGGCCAACAGGTGGCACTGTCTACTCACAGGTCTGCCTGCCTTGGACAGTTGCACAAATGTTTATCACTTGTTCTCTGCTAGTGTCATCCTTGGAAGAAAGGGACAGTGGTGAGGCAAAACTGTACCTGACCTCAAGTTTACCAGGAATGGCAAGAATTCTCCATGCATAGCTGGAACAGATAGAAGTGTGAAAAAGAGGTTTCCACTGAGTAATAGCACTTGCAAAGGCTTTGAAGAAGCAGAAATGGGGAGTACTTGTACTGAGGAAGCAAGCCACAGCAAGGCTGGGACGTTGAGTGTGAAGAGAGGTGGAGCTGAGAGACAGGCCTTGAGGGCTGGGAGATACAGTTCCTAAAAAGCCTAACTGTGTTAAGGGGAATTTGGATTTTTTCCTACTAAGAGCATCAGCGAACAGTTGAAGGAATTAAACCTTTCAGTGACAATGACATCTGCATTTTAGAGGCTCACTCTCACTATCAGCCAGGCAGATAAGTGGTAGGTGATGGTAGGTAATGGATTAAAGGGAGACGTGGCAAGGAGGCAGTGAGGAGGGAAGGGATGATGGAAGAATGGCTTAGTTTATTGAGTTGCAGTAGCACACTAAGCTCTGTGCTAAGTCCCTTAAGTACATAATTCCAATTAATCTTAACCACAGCTGTGTGAGGTAGGTGTGAGTATTCTCATTTTACAGATAAAGAAGCTGAGAATCAAGGGTTAGTAACTTGCCTAAGTCATGCAGCAAGCAGGTAGCAGAGCTGGGGTTCCAATTTAGACAGCAGAGGCCACTTTAACCACTACCTTAGGATTGAGGGCAATGGTCCCTAGTGAGAAATATGTCTGCAGTTTCACATTTTGTTTAACAATATTTGTTATTGGCCTGCTAACTTGCAGGATGCTGTGGCAAAATGTCCAAAGTGAGTTAGCTAGACCCTGTCCCCAGTGTGCAAGAGTGCTGGCTGGGGTGGAGAAAAGGAGAAATGGAGTTCACACTTAAAGGGAGTAAGAAAAATGGATTAAGCCCTTTCTGCCTAGGAAAGAGTAATAAACTCTTAATCCTCAAATGTGTTTTTGCTTGATTATCAATTTTAAATATCAGGAAATGTCTCATAAAAATCTGCAATTCTGTGTTTTTCAAAAAGTTAGATGAAGCTAGGCACAGTGGTGCATGCCTGTAATCCCAGCAATTTGGGAAGCTGAGGCAGGGGGATCGAAAGTTTGAGTCCAGCTTCAGCAACGAAGTGAGACCTTGTTTCAAAAAATAAAAAGGGTTGGGTATGTAGCTCAGTGATAAAATGTCCCTGGGTTCAATCTCAGTACAAAAAAAAAAAAAAGAGGATCTGACAGTAAGTCAACCTGCATTCCTGGTTGGCAGCAGTCTGTAGGATGGGCAGAGGCTTGGCCTTTCACCAAACCTATCACCACTAATTTCTTCCCTCCTTCTCATCATCTGCTTGACTTGCAGGCATCTGGTCTGGGTCTTCAGCTCTGGGTGTTGAGATGAACTGGATGCTAGATGAGAAAACATGTTAAATATCTGTAATAGGCAGCTTGAAAGATCACTGGAACCTCCCTTGAGTCTGTACTATACCTTCAGACTTGCTTCTAATAAACAGAACTGGCAAAAATGAGGGGATACCAATCCAAAGTTAAGTTACTAGTGGGACGCTAACTCCAAGATTAAGTTACAGAAGATTGCAATGTCTAGTAGTGCCTCTCCCTGTCTTTTTCATTTCTTCCCTTCCTCTTGCTTACTCTGATGAAGTTAAGTTAAGTTATTTCCATGCTGTAAACTTACCTGTGAAGAGGCCCTTGTGGTTAGGAACCAAGGGCAGCCTCCAGCCAACAGCCAGCAAGGATCTGAATCATCTACCATGTGAGTGTGGAAGCAGATCCTTCCCCTGCGGAGCTTTCAGAAGACTGCATTCCTGGCCCACACTTTGCAGTGTGTAAGAGACCCTGCAGCCGATCCACCTAAGCTGCACCCTATCTCCTGACCTCAGAAACTGGGATAATGTTGTTTTAAGACAACATGTTTTGGGGTCATTTGTTACTCAGCAATGGATAATAAATACATGTATAGATAACTAATACACAACTGATGCAACTGACCAAGACTGGTCATTTCACACCTATACCTAGAATGTGCTAGGTACCATTCTAGGCACTTGGGATACATCAATAAACAAAATAGATAAAGAGCCTTGCCCTCTTGGAGAAAGAAAAAAACATATATATATGGTTTCCCATTGAAGTCTGGGTGAGCAGTACTGTTCTGAAAGGAAGACAGCTCCTTCAGCATTTGGGGAAAGCTTCATAACCTCTTTCAGGTTTTAGACAATTAAAAAGCTGGCAAAGTGGGGCATGCTTGTAATCCCTGTGACTCTGGAGATGGAAACAGGAGGAAATTTGAGGCCAGCCTCAGCAATTTAGCAAGGCCCTAAGCAACTTTTGATCCTGTCTCAAAACAAAAAAAACTAAAAAGGGCTGAGGATGTGGCTTAGTGGTTAAGTGCCCTTAGGTTTAATCCCCAGTATCAAAACAGCACAAACAACAACAACAAAACCCTTTAAAAAAATGTGAACCATTTTCCCAATGCATGTAGGATTTTGCATGCAATTATAGAGATTTTCATAAGAGCTTTTATGGGCTGACCTGAGAGGAGTCTTGAGACAAGTATTGTTTTAGGTGCTGAGGCAAAGAAGAAACAAGATTTTAAAAAATTAGAATGGGAGACAGGTTTTAAAAACAGGTGCTTTCTGTGATAAGTGTTAAAAAAGATGTTTAGGGAGTGTGGAGCTATATAAAAGAAGGTTCGTGCACCCTCTAGCCTGGGTGCTCAGGGAAGGCTGCCTTCCAGAAAGTGATCAGTGTTTCGAAGGATGGGTAGGAATTTGCTAGGAAAGGGGTATTGGGTGGGAGTGTAGTGTGAAGAAGGTGGGTACAGATACTTGACTCTGAGCCATATAGTCCATCAAAGGAAACAGACACAGCTTGATGAGTTTTGTTAAAGGGGAAAGTCAGTTGTTATATAGGTCACAAAGCAAAGGGATCTATCAAACAAGTTATTGTCCTTGCAATCAGGCACTAAAAGGAAGTGACCATTAAGTCAAGATCTGAAGGGCTGGGTACCAGGACGCAGACCTATAATCTCAGCTTTTCTGGAGGCTAAGGCAGGAGAATCACAAGTTCAAGGCCAGCCTGGGAAACACTCCAAAATCCTTTCACAATAAAAACTATTTAAACAACTCTGGGGATGTAGCTCAGTGGTAGAGTGCTTGTCTAGCGTACTCAAGGTCCTGGGTATGTTCTCTTCAAGTACTGGGGGAAAAAAAAAGTCTGAAGGATTGCTTAGTGAGGCCAGAGCAGGGGAATGTTCCAGCCCAAGAAGAGCTTGAGGTGAGAGAGAACATGGAGCATTAATGAGTAGGAAGCAGGTTACCATGGTGAGAACAAACACGGGAAAGAGACTAAAAAGGAGGGCTGCGTGCAGCAGGTGACTCAGATGACATAGGACTCAGGGGCTGTTATTGAAGTCTGTCATGAGAAGGGTCCTCAAATGTCATTTCCTCCAGGATCATGAGAAGCATCTCAAGGGAAATGACCCAATCAAATCTGCATTTCTAGTAGACTATGACCACTGGAAAGTTGGTCATGTGCAGGGGTGGAACTGGGAAAGCCATGTTGGAAGGGTGGCAAGAGGTCCAGTCCAGAGCTGTGGACTCAGGTGGGGGAGTGAGGGAGCCTGGGAGGGCTGTGTATGGAGGTGTGGGTCTTCAGAAGGTAGGAACCACAGGCTCGCTGTCAAGTTGGCTATGGAGAAGGAGACAACAAAGTCTGGGATGATTCCAGTTTGGTGGCTTAAGCCCTGGGAGAGGTGGTGCTTTTACTGACACAAGCAACAATGGAGGAGAAGCAAGTTGTTGGGGAGGAAGGTCAATTTTGGTCACTCGAGATTACTGAGCATGCCTGTGGTCTTAGAAGATTGTGCTACATTCTCCCTCATCCCTGTGGGTCATCCATGCTGGTCCTCATCTACCTCCCGAAACCTCAGGTGTCCTCCTGGTGTAGGATAGTCCATGTGCTGTTTCTTCCTCTTGGAGGTTGATAAATCCTACTGACTCTGCCCCAGAAAGCTATTTTCAGATCACAGCATACACATCAATCACCCTTAGACTTCCCCATGACCACCCTCTCCCACCCATGATATGTTCCCACAGCAGTGTATCTTTATCCTCCATGGCACTTCCTGTAGATGAAATTACACTCAATGTGTAACTATTTGACTCATTTATGCCTCTGTCCCACTGGCTGTTCTCTAATGATAGGGCTTATATGTCTTCTTCACCATCCAATCTCTAGTTCTTGATGTATATGAAGATGTATGTGAATTTTTTTTTGATGTATATGAATTTTTTTTTAAATTGAGATATAATTCACATACCAAAAAATTCTCTCTAAATTTTAAAGTATATGATCCAGTGTATCTTAGCATATTCATAAAGCTGTATGACCATCACCATTATCTAACTACACAACATTTATTGCCACAAGAAGAAATCCCACAACCATTATTAGTCATTCCCCATTTCCCCTCCTGTAGTTTCTCACAACCACTAATCTATTTTCTGTCTCTATGGATTTGCCTTTTCTGGGCATTTTATAAATGCAATTGTATGTGGCTTTCTATATCTGGCTTCTTTCACTTAGCATGATTTTCAAGGTTCACCTATGTTGTAGCTTGTATCCATACTTCATTCCTTTTTATAGTTGGATAACATCATATTGTATGGGTATTCCACATTTCATTTCTCCATCAGTTAATGGATAATTGGGTTGTTTGTGCTTTTGACTATTATGAATAATATGGCTCTGAACACTGTGTAAGAGCTTTTGTGTTGACCTATGTTCTCAGTTCTCTTGGGTATATATCTAGGAGAGGAATTACTGGGTTATAAAGGTAAGTCTATGTTTAACTATACAAATAGGATATGCCAAGTGTTTTTTTAAATCGGCTATGTAAGTTTTTTGACATTCCTCATGCAAAGTTTATAGTACGTATTTTTAAGGCTAAATAGCTTCTCACAGAATGAATTCAATCAGGTACTATTATTTTCAGCACTTAAAAAAGCAGAATGAAGCTTAGGAGATAAGTGACTCGGGCAACATCCACAATTTATCAGTTGCAGAGCCAAGATTTAGATCCCACCTGACTCTTGAGCCAGTGCTCTTGTCCAGGAGGCTGTGAAGTAATCTAGCCAGGAGCCCACATGAGATCCAATGGGATAACACTGCTTTACTTATGCTATGGCCAGTACAGTCTAGGAAGGGGGTTTTATTTTTGGAGCTAGAGGAAGAAAGAGGTTGTTAAATCCTATTAATTTGGGTACAGAAGTATATCTTGGTTCTCTCCCTTTGCTTTCCTGTTTTTTAAAATCTGAACTATTACAGTGGCCTCCTAATTGCTTTGATTCTCTTTTCCAATATGTCCTCCATCATTAAACACACGAACTTGACCATATCTAACCCTTTATTAGGAAAAACAAAACAAATCACACCAAAAAATCTGCCAAATCCAGGAGTTCCCATCACCTTCTTCACAGCACTGGAAGTCCTTGACCTCACAGAGGTCATTCCAAGGTGGCCCTAGCCTACCTTTTCAGCTTAATTTCCCACTACTCCCTTTTCATGTATTCAAAAAATGTTTACCCTGGGTGTTTTACATGCCAGGTCCTGTGATAGGCAGCAGGAATACAAATTACCTATAATGTGGTCATTCCTGCCTCCGAGAAATTGATACCTCATGTGATGGGGAAAGGGAGGAAGAAACAGAACCTCCTTGTAGATGTCTGTGTGGGCGTCAATGGAGGTCAGCACAGTGTTTGGGGGGATCATTTGGGCAAGGTCCCTAACGCAGCGTAGGAGGTCACACAGCTTCCAGACAGATATGAAACTTGAGCTGAATTGTGAAGGATGAATATATTAGAAATGAAAAGGGGAATCTGTCATTCCATCATCAAGGAGTAGCAGGTGCAAAGGTAGGGAGGTGTCAAACCAGCTGGATGGACCTTTGGTTGCATATGTGCTCACTGAGAGCTTATTAGGTACCAGGAGCTGTGGATACCCAGGCAGTGAACACAACAGACAGGGCCTTTGCCCACAGGGAGCTGGTACTTCTAGGAGTAAAACTGTGGAATGCAGGCTGGGATGAGCAAGGGCAAACCTCCCCATCATGGGGGTGTATGGGTTACCAGAATCTCATGGGGGGGAGGTATCCACAAAACCCTGAGATTTTGAATATACCAGTATTTTCATAGAGTGGATTAACAATATTTTATTGTTTTCTCCAGGGCATCCATGACTCTCTTGGGTTAGAATATTTATTCTAGGTCATCTTGTGCCGAGCTATGAAATTTAACCTTGACCTGAAGTTCTGGTAGCCAGTTTATTTATTTATTTATTTTTATTTATTTATTTTTTGGTGGCATTGGGGACTAAACCCAGGGTCTCACACATGCTAGACAAATGCTTTACCACTGACCTACACTGCTTGCTCCCGTGTTGCATTTTAAGAAGTGAAATCATCAAAGCCTGACTAGGGCTTTTGCCAGGGAGAACATCCTGTGCCTTTTCTACTGCTAAGCTTTTGCTTCTGTCATTTCCCCGCCTAGAGGATTGGAAAGAGCAGTGCTTAGAGCCTGACAGATCTGACCTTGCGTCCTGCCTCCAACTACCACCTGGCAACCTCCAATATTCTCCCTGAGTGAAGTTATGATGTCTGAATGTGTATTCTTCTTCTTCTTCTTTTTCTGTTGAAAGTCTCCAGCATATGATCACCACTTGGCAATGCTCTTCTCTTGGCTTGGTGGCTCAGCTGCTCAGGGGTCCTGTCTTGTCTGAGGCTTTTCTTGGAACTTTCTGTGTAATTGCTCATCCTGTCAAAGAGCTTTACAAGCATCATTAAGTCTTCTGAAATAATAACAACAGCGGCAGCAACAATTAACATTTATTATTCTTACTATGCTAAGTGCTATACCCAGCTTTTTGCCCGCATCATAATCCCGAATCCTTTCTGGCAGATAGGTAAATTCTATTGTCATCTGAATTTTCAGAGGAGGTAACTAAAAGCTCAGAGAGGTTAAGTAAGTTGCCCAAGATACCCCAGGCTAGTCAGTTTCAAAGTCGAGATTCCGACCTGGACAGAAGGAAATCCAAAGAAACCTGTGTCATTCTGCCTCTTGGAAAACTCTACTTCCAACTGCACAGTTCAAAACCCCACCCAAGCCTGCTTAGTATCCCAGTTGGTCGGCTCCAGCAGAGTCGTCATTCTTTGTTTTGACCAAAGATGCAGAAGGCGTGCCAGATGTTAGTCCGGGCGGACAAGGGAGGAGGTGGGGGTCGAGGGTGTAAATTCAGGAGCTGGGGTGTGTGCGGGGAGCTTATCTGGGGACCGACAGGCGAGTCACGTGCATGTGAAACTCGACCTAGGGGGAGGGGAAAGGAAGGGAGCTCCCGCCCCTACCTCGGGGCGCAGCTCCGGACGCGTGTAAACACAACTATCAATTCGATAGATCACTTCGTTCCTACCCCGCTTCGTGGATCCGTGGCGCCCGGCAGGCTCCAAGCTCCGTGACTTCTCCCAAGAGGGCGGAGGAGTCGAGACCACTGGGCTGTCGGGCTGCAATTTCAAGGCCCCGGGGTCCAAAGCGCAGAGAAGACCTCAGCGTGCGCGCAGATCAGGGCTGGGCCCGCCGGTCCCAGGACACCCGGAGTGTGGACGTGCCGCCAAGGGTCTGAGCTCCAGGGGGCGTTCGCAGCTGCAGAAGGCGCGTTTGCCCGCGACCCGAGGTGAGCCGCGTGAGAGAATCAGTGTCTTCAGCTGCAAGTCCGCTGAGAGCCACCCGGGCCGGTTCCGATAGACTCCCAGACTTCTCAAGAAAAGCCCGTTACCTGAGCTCTTGAGCCCTGCGGCCCATTATCCCCTCTCCAAGCGCGCCCCTCCCTCCTCTTTACCCTGGCCCAGTGGACTCTGGTGCTCCTCTCGGCCCCCCTGGCTGCACTTCCTCTGTTTGGCTCGACACTTGTCAGGAGAGACCTCCAGGAGCCCCTGAATCGAAACCCCCTGTTTCACAGATAAAGGTACTGAGGCTCTCCCGCCTCCCGGGAGAAGTGACTCGTGCTTCCCACCCCTTGATCTTGGGCTTTCTATTTTGCCCTTCCCAGTTCCTCACCTCTCCGCCTTCCTCGGTTTTACCCCATTCGTCTGGTCGCTCCCGCCCCCGCGCTGCCGGCCCCGGGTCTCCTGCGGCGATGGCTGTAGCGGCCCGGCCGGGGCGAGTTCCGATTCCTTTCTCCCACCTCTGGTAAACACAGTCGCCCGCCCGCCAATCCGTCCGTTGCCACTGCCCTTATAAAGTCAGCCACCACCGGACTTCCTGCCTAAGCCTGAGCCCCCTTCCCTGGCTGGGGGGAGCTGGCGGGCTCCTAGGCGCGCGACTTAAATCGGGTCGCCTTGGGAGTGAGTGAGGGGCGCGTGGGGACGCCACATTGCCAGCCCTGGGTCTCCCTCCACGTGGCAGCTGTTGGATTGGCCCATGAGACTGTAGGGACACGGATCGCCTGGTGCAGCAAGCCGAGGACTTACTCTCGCCTGGCGTCAGAGGAGAGGAGTGGACTTAAAGGGGCAACAGGAAAGAGGGGTCTTTGGTTAGCCTCAGACTTCCCTTTCCTCCTCCTGCCTGCTTCTGGGGGGGTCTTTCCTGGGGCAAGAGGCCAAAGAGGTCAGACATGGGCTAGGGGAGGCTTCAGGGCGCGCTTTGTACCTTAATGAATTTTGGAGACTTGGGGAAGTTCTGATTTGGCCTCCAAGAGCTGGCTCTGCGCGCCATGGCCTGGGTGGGAGAGCCCGGCAGCACGCCAAGAAGCTTCTGTGCGCAGACAGGACCTTCCTTGTTTTTGATAGTGGCCCGGCGGGAACCCAACGCCGCGTGCGTTCCTGGCACTGCCAGAGCGCGCCGAGCCAGCTTGGTAGAACTGGCTAGGAAGTTCTGGGTTCTATGGGCCTTCCATGAAGGTTCCATCGCGGGGTGGCACAAGGGATCTCAAGAGCTACCATGATGCAGTACCCTTCCCAGGGGCCGTTGGGAGGTCCTTCGCTCAGCGTTCTCTTTCTCTGCAATCTCTCGGCCAGAATGGCCCCCACGTTGCAACAGGCGTACCGCAGGCGCTGGTGGATGGCCTGCACCGCTGTGCTGGAGAACCTCTTCTTCTCTGCGGTGCTCCTGGGCTGGGCCTCCTTGCTGATCATACTCAAGAACGAGGGCTTCTATTCCAGCTTATGCCCAGGTATGCTGGGGTCGTCTGGGGCAGGGACCGCAGAGGGAGGAGGTGGAAGCTGAAAAAGACTTTAGGTAAGATAGAGAGAGAACAGGACTGCTCAAAAGGGGAGCCTTAGGCTGGGGGTTGGATATCCTCACTTCTTGACCTCTTAAAACTTCATCAGGAAATGGGTGACATTCTACATGCTCCACTTGGAATATATCAACCAACTGAATGCTGGGTGTCTGGCTGGGTGTCCAGATCCTGGGATTCTTAGGCAGAGTCCTAAGCTTCTGACAGCCTCCAGTCTAGAAGAGGATGTAGTCTCTCTGAAATGTCTCACCTAAAAGGTGAGGGATTTCTTTGTGTGTGTTGAGCCAGGGTGCTGGCCTGGAGCTCAATACCAATAAGCTACACCCCCAGTCTTTTCACATTTTTTTTTTTTTTAATATGTGTGTGTGGTAGTGGGGATTGAACCCAGGATAGGGGATGGGGGCCTACCACTGAACTACACTTCCAGCCCTTTTAAAAAAAAATAATATTTTGAGACAGGATCTCACTAAATTGCTAGGCTGGCTTACAACTTGCAATACTAGCCTTTCCTGTAGCTGGGAGTTACAGACATGTGCCACTGAGCCGTGCTCCCAAGAGATTTCTTGAGGTCTGCTGTTGTAAAGCTAAAAAAGAGAAAGGAATCCTCTAGGTGGCAAATGCTTGTAATTCCAGCCAACTGGGAGGCTGAGGCAGGAGCATCACAAGTTCAAGGCCTGCGTCTGCAATTTATCGAGGGCCTGTCACAAAAAAGGCCTGAGGAATCAGTTTAGTAGTAGAGCATCCCCAGGAATGGGGACAGGGGGGTCAGGGGAAAGCCACACAGAGTGAAATATGAATGTGAAGGGCCTGCATTCTTCTCTTTGCAGGACCTTGGAGTCCCCAGGTTTTCAAATCTTCCATTTGCATGAAGTCCATAGTCCTGTTTCCTCTACAGTGGGCATTGTGGAGGGTCTTTGTTTTCCTCCAATCATCTTGACCTTGTAGGAATGGCCCTGAATGCTGAAGTGAGAATTGTAAATGCTCCAGGATCAGTAGCTGCAGCCCTGGGCTGTCTGCAGCTGTCCAGGGGGAAAGGAGTTTCCCTTCTGATGTCAGGGACTTGATGGGTTTCTCACTTCTCTGGGAGGAAAGTGCTTAGCTGACAAGCTCAGCTAAGGAGCCAGGTGGAAGTGGGGTTTGATTCTTTTCCTCCCTCCTTACCCCTTCCTCAATCTCCCTGTTCTAGAGTAAACTTGGAAGGAAGGCCAATTTGGATTTGATTCTCAGCTTCCACCATGTATACCAGCTGAGTGACATCAGTGAGTTCCTTAGACCTTGAGCTTGGGTTACTTGGTCTGCAGAATGGGAACAATAATATCTTTCCCTATAATAGTATCTGTCTCATTGTTGAGAGACTCATCCATGCTTGGTAAATGTTTCTGGCTTCTCCTGTCTCCTCAGCTCAACATGTCTCACCGAGCGTGCTGTGGCTGTGGAAGAAAACCAGCTCCCGGGGGTGGAGGTCAGGAGGTCTTGATCTCTGCTCTGAGCAGCAGCTGCCCCACCCTGGGGGCTGTCTCATCTCTGCCAGGGTTATCTGTAAGGAGCAGGCACATGCCTATGCCTCCTGGCCTCAGTTCTGTGGGCTGGAGGCTGTAGAGCTGAGCTGGCCTAGGAAGGCAGGTGGGTTGTTGAGGAGGAGGCCTAAGAGGAAGTGATAGGCATTTCGGGGTGGTCAAGAGGATCAAATCGTGGGTCACTAGGGGACTCATGACACCCAAGTCCCCTCTTGAGTTTTCCCTGGAGACTGGTGAAGACCTGCCCTTGGCTACCCAGTGGCTCCGATGCCCACCACTATTCCTGCCTTTCCCACCTGGAGCTGGTGGCGTTTTCTAAATCAGCTTCGCTGAAGATTAATGTATATCACACATTTTGATGAGGCTTGACAAATTTGTACACCCCAGTAACCATCGCCACAGCCAATATTTAAAACATTTCTGGGGCTGGGGATGTAGCTCAGAGTGCTTGTGCTTGCCAGGTGCTCAAGGCTCTGGGTTTCATCTTTAAAAGAAAGAAAGAAAAGCTATTTCTACTACCTCAAAACCTCTTGCTTCCCTTTTAAGGGTCCATCCATCCACCTGTGTCTTTAAAAAAATATGTAAAACAACTTTAGCAAGACAAAATTTACATATCTTACAAATCAGAGTTGTACAGTCATCATCTCCATCAACTTTAGGACATTTTCTTTCCTCCCAAATGTAACCCTCTACCCATTTAGTAGCACCCACTCTCCCCACTCTTCCTTCTACCCCAAGCACTATGCAGCCGCTCCTCTACTCTTTATTTTCTGTTCTTTCCTTCCTTAATCCGTCCATTCTTTCCTCCCTTTCTTCCTCCCTTTCTCTTCTTTCTTTCCCAGGATTGAACCCAGGGGCCTTACCACTGAGCCATCTCCCAGCCTTTTTATTTTTTATTTAGAGACAGGGTCTCACCAAGTTGCTTAGGATTTCACTAAGTTGCTCAGGCTGGCTTTGAACCCCGGATCCTTCTGCCTCAGCCTCCTGAGCTGCTGGGATTATAGGCATACGCTCGCACGGCTAACTTTAACATTTTGAAGAGCCTTCAGACTATTTTCTTAAGTGGCTACACCATTTTACATTCCCACTAGCAGTGTATGAGGGTTCCAGTTTCTTCACACACTCGACAATATTTGTGATTGTTCATTTTTTTATTATAGATATTCTTTTTAAAAAACATTTATTTTTTTAGTTGTAGTTGGACACAATACCTTTATTTCATTTATTTATTTTTATGTGGTGCTGAGGATCGAACCTAGGGCCTTGCATGTGCTAGGCGAGTGCTCTACCGCTAAGTCACAACCCCAGCCCCTTATTATAGATATTCTAATAGCTATAAAGTAGTATAATTTTTTGGTTTTGATTTGCATTTTCCTAATGGCTAATGATGTTGAGCATCTTTTCATGTGCTTATTGGCTATTGGTATATCTTTGGAGAAATGTCTATTAAAAGCCTTTGCTCATTTTTAAATTGAATTATCTTTTTATTATTGCTAATTAATAATTATTTATTTTTAGTGTTGGGGATGGAACCCAGGGCCCTGCACATGCTGGTCATGGAATTCAGGGCCTTGCACATGCATATCATATGTGTTACCCCTGAGTTCCATCACGAGCCCTTGTAAGAGCTCTTTATATATTCTAGATACAAGTCCTTTTTCAGATATATGATTTGCAAAAGTTTTTTTCCACTATGGATTCTTTTTATCTTATTGAAGGTATCTTTTAGTGCATGATAAATTTGAATTTGACAAAGTCCAATTATCTACTTTTTTCTTTTTCTATTCTGTGTCATGAATATGAAAGCATTGCTTAATCTAAGGTCACAAAGATTTACCTCTGTGTTTTCTTGGTTTTATAGTTTCAGCTTTTACACTTAGATTTTTGATCCATTTTGAGTTAATTTTTGCATATGGCAGGAGGTATCCACCTGGTATTTTGAGTTGCTCAAAAGTGGGTGTGTATCTAAGTTTGGCTGTTTGGGATCACTAGAGGTGACCAAAGTGAATCCTTCTTTTTCTCAGAAACTTTTTGACCATTCTTGGAAAGCAGAGTACAACATGCCTATTTCCCCCACTTCTCTCCCATTCCAGGGACTCTGGCCTAAACTCCCTTGGCTGTCAGGCTGATCAGAGATGCTGTTCCTTGTTCTGTCTCAGTCATGTTGCAGATCAAAAGTGTCAACTTTCTGCTGCTTAAAGCTTCATACACTGTGGGTCTCTGCCTCCTTCTACAGTGTCCCAGGAATCTAGTATCAGACCAGGAAACTGTCCCCATAGAGGCAGGAAAGATCTCTTCCAACTCAACTTTGTGCTGGTTGCCTGATTTGAGCCAGTTCCTCCATGCGTTAAAGAGGACCAATAATCCCCACCTGGTGGGGCTTCAATGAAAATGATTGATAGCAAGCAGCCAAAATTTAGGCTTCCGGTAAGGAAGAATATGTTCTAGACCCACCTTCATTCCTCATTTGCTGTGTGCCTTAGGCAAGTCATTTATTCTTCCTGGATCTCATTTCTTTCCAAGTCTGTTAATGAGGGTACAGTTGTCACCTTCCCACCACAGAACAATGATGTGAGAATTAAAGGATGTTGTTTAAAACATATGTAAAGGAGCTCATTATTGATGTTTTCATTTGTGTAGGTTTTGGAGTTCTCTGGCTGTACCCTCTGTCTTCTTTCTTTCTTGATGGGTATTCACCTAAAGGGACGTCACAGCTAGTGCGGGCTCTGTTACCCAGAATATAGGTAGTGGCAGCTCCGTTTATCACGCATGCTTATATATCCAGCATAAGTGCCAAAATGATAAAACAATCAGCAAGTACTTGGAAGCCTGAGGCAGGAGGATTGCAAGTTCAAGGTCAGTCTCAGTAACTTAGCAAGACCCTGTCTTAAAAAGTAAAAAGGATTGAGAATGTAGCTTAGTGGTAAAGCACCCCTGGGTTCAGTCCCTAGTTTAAAAACAAAACAAAACAAACAAAAACAGCTATCACTAAAATTCATTAAGTCTTTACTGTTTGTGAGTTAGATTTTTAGTCTTCACCATAAAGGTGTGATACAAGTATTATAACCTCATTTTATAAAAGAGAAACCTGAAGTTCAGGTAACTTGCATAAGATCACCTAGCTATATTTTTTGGGGGGGAGGGTAGTACTAGGGATTGAACTCAGGGACACTCAACCACTGAGCCACATCCCCAGCCCTATTTTGTATTTTATTTAGATACAGGGTCTCACTGAGTTGCTTAGTGCCTCACTGTTGCTAAGGCTGGCTTTGAAATTACGATCCTCCTGTCTCTGCCTCCGGAGCCACTGGGATTACAGGCATGCATCAAGGCACACAGCTCACCTAGCTATTTTATTAGGATTCAACTTCAGTTTTGACCCCAGAACCTTTCTGCTGGGCCTCATAGGAATAGCATAGATATCCCTGATCTTATGTTTCTCCTGGGGGAGACTAGCCATAGACAAGACCAGCTAGAGCTCTGTCCTAAGATGTTTTGGTGAATGTTACTGTGCCGATTGCCAAAAGTGAAGCATCAGGAGGTTAGGAAGGGAACATGACAAGTGGAACAAAGAAGATGAGATCATTTTGTGAGTGTGTTTGTGCCTATGTGGCAGTCTTCTGAGCCAGCCTCTCGGGTACTTGAGACCATTGTCCCTGTTTCACAAATGGGAGATAATGAGAAAGTGCCAGCAGCATAGCTAGTAAAACCAGAATTCAACAGGTGAAAGCTTAGCCATAATCCCATCTTCCAGTGTTTCTCAGACCTGATCATTTTCAGTCCACCTTCAAGATTTTACCATATCTGGGTGCCACAGGTACTAGTATTTCAAGTGCAAATATGCTTGAAATCTCGAGTTTGATGTTGTTATACATATTATGCATATTCATCTAATAACATATATGTTATATATAAAATATAATGTATAATATAAAATATACCATTATATCATATATTATAAGATACTATATAGCAGTATATTATATAATAATATAACATACCATTACATAATGGTATAGTCATATATAATTAATTAGTATATATTATATGAAATAATATATATTATGTGTCTTTATATATATACATTGTGTTCACGTGTGTATGTGTGTGTTTTACTAGGGATTGAACCCAGGGGCATTTTACCACTGAGCCTCACCCCCTACCCTTTTAAATTTGCATTTTGAGACTGGGTCTCACTAAGTAGCTCAGACTGTCCTCGAGTTTTTGATTCTCTTGCCTTAGCCTCCTGAGACACTGGGATTACAGGTGTGTACCACTGCACCTGACCATATGTATGTTTTTAATATATTCACACATACATACATATGCCTGTTTCCATTATACATTTAAATAACCAATAACTGTGAAACCTCTGAAACCATTCCATGTACCACACAAACCCATTTGGGTGCCACCTGCACTGCACATCACACACTGGGAAACCCTGTTTCCCTGACTTCTGAGCCCAACTCTTATCACTGACTTACTGAATACATTCTCCCTGTTCCATCCCATGCCTCACTTTACCTCTCTATGAAAGTCAGGAAGTTGGATGCAAAGACTTCTGTTGTAACTGCCGTAGATACAGGTCGAAGAGTTCTTTGCATCTTGGTGGAGAAGCCTTACTTTGACCAACCACTCAGTGATCAGGCCTCAGGAACTACTGTTCATATCAGTCAAACTCACAAGAGACTGATGATAAACCAGAGGAAAATGATGTATTAATTGACCTTGAGTCGTTAGCAGTCCACTGTGGTGGATTCTCTATCACTGGAGAAGCACATGTCCTCGTCAGCACTATCTGGTACTTGGGAAAAGTAACAGGCTGGCCAGTGCAAGACATCAAGGACCTATGGTGCGATGGAAAAGTGTTGGCTTTGGAGATTCTCTTGAATTTGAACTCTCCTGTTAGGAACTGGGTGACTGGCCTGGGGTTGTAGCTCAGTGATAGAGTGCTTGCCTGGCACATTTGAGGCACTGAGTTGGATCCTCTGCACTGCATAAAAATAAGTAAATAAAGGCATTGTGTCCATCTACAACTAAGAGAAATATTTTTAAAAAGAAGCTGGGTGACCAAGTGGCTTTGCTCTTAAGAGCCTCTTCATCTCTAATGGGGACCATTATATTCATTTTTGAGGGCTATTGAAAGGCTTAAATGAGATTCTATATGGAAAACTGAGGTATAAAGGGATGTTCATTGAAAGTCAGTGGGATTGCTTATGAGGGAAATTGTCATTTGATTGTGAAGAACTTAGGGGCAGGGTCAACCTCCAGTTCCAGGATTGCAATTTCCAGTGCTAGGTAAGGTCAGGCAGATGGTGATAACTGAGTACAACAGGGCAGGTGTATGATAGCATATGTCTGGAAACTGAGAGAGATGAGGACTTGTGTGACTTTGGGAAGGCCAACCCTGGCAAAAAGGGGAGACCTCCATCCAGCTCTGGGAATGGCCAGGTCTCCTGACTATTTTTTGTTTGTTTGTTTTGAGATGGGGATGGCCTCAAACTTTTGGGCTCAAGCAGTTCTCCTATCTCAGCCTCCTGAGTACATACCATCATACCTGGCTGATCTTCCAACTTTTTTTTTTTTTTAATATTTTTTAGTTGTAAATGGACCTTTATTTTGTTTATTTTTATATGGTGCTGAGGATCGAACCCAGTGCCTCACACGTGCTAGGCAAGCGCTCTACCACTGAGCCACAACCCCAGTGCCTCCAACTTTTTTAAAAGTCAGAAATCTGGATATTTATGTGCTAACTCCTGAGTGTGTGTGTGTGTGTGTGTGTGTGTGTGTGTACTGAGGATTGAACCCAAGGAACACTTTACCACTGAAGTACAATACCTAGTCCTTTTAAAATTTTGAGACAGTCTCACTAAATTGCTGAGGCTAGCCTCAAACTTGTGATCTTCCTACATCAGCCTCCCCAGTTGCTGGGATTATAGGTGTGCCTAGCCCTTTCTCTTTTCTTTTTTATTCTGAGACAGGGTCTTATTAAGTTCCCCAGGGTGGCCTTGAATTTGCTATCCTCCTGCCTCAGTCTCCTGAGTTGCTGGGATTATAGGCAAGTGCCACCATCCAGGCTACTAATCCTGATTTTAAACTGGCACCCCATTACAATTTATAACATTATAAGGGTCAATACTGCCAGCCAAACAAAACTTGGGTGGGGTTCAATGCTGGTCAACTCATTGCAGACCGTGGTCTAAATTATCTTTCCATTTCTTCTTGCTTTTTGCCCTGTCCCGACACAGTGTTGACATATGGTCAATGTCCAGTAAGTGGGTGGGGAAATGAACAGTGATCATAAAGACCACCAAATTACAGGGCTAGCACGAACCCAAAAGCTGTGTGGTCTAACCTTCCCCTAACCGCTTCCTCCAGGTGCCTTGGTACTCTCCCCAGCCTCCTGACAGCTGGAGACAGTGGGGGAAGTCCCCATCGCCCAAGACAGTTCCTTCCGTGGGTGGCCAGTGCTCAGTCTGACAGTTCTTTATGTTGGTTCTTATGTTTACACACAAATCCAATTACCCTTTGCTGCCTCAAGGCCCTTGGGATACCTGAAGTCAGGGGTCATTTCTGTCCCCTCCCCAGCATGCAGGTACCATCACAATCCTCTTGGTTCTCTTCCAACACCTGAGACTCTTTAAATCAACATCCGTTTTTTCCCTACCATCTAACATAGGCCCCTTGAAAACTAACAGCTGCCTGT
Source organism: Callospermophilus lateralis (assembly GCF_048772815.1). Classification (NCBI taxonomy): domain Eukaryota; kingdom Metazoa; phylum Chordata; class Mammalia; order Rodentia; family Sciuridae; genus Callospermophilus; species Callospermophilus lateralis. Next base: position 197,579,332 of record NC_135306.1, on the reverse strand, counting down.
CTTACTGTGGGATCCCAGCACCTGGAGGCTGTGTTCTTCTCCCCCTTCCTCAGCCATTTCGGGAGTGCCTTCCTGGAGGCAGACACTGTGCAGGGTTCTCTATTCCCTGAGACATCCTGAGGAGCCTGTGGTTTAGGGATTCCCTGCTCCTGTTTATAGCAGGGGCCTGAGGCTCAGGGGCAGCTGCTTGTCCAAAGTTGTCACAGAGTTGCTTGTGCAGCTAGTAAGGCTGTTAATGGAGACCCCCAGCAGTCTGCCTCCAGGGTGCCTCCTGAATTTGCCCTTGGCAGTGCTGCCTAGTAACAAATTGGAGGTGGTGGGGCAGCCCCCTCATTGACTCAGTGAAAACTGAGTACAGTGATAATCATTCTCTATCCCCCACATTGGCCTTTCTCATGGTCTTGTCACAACCCCAAGTTGAGGACAGGTTCTCCAGGTGAACTTTTAGAGTCACCGAGGGCAGTGCCTCAGTTTCATCGTCTGGAGGATGGGAAGACTTGTTTAACCGACGGAAGGGTTGTTGAGAGTTGATATAGGAACAGTTGAGAACAGGACATGGAACATAAAGTGCTCAGCCAATACTGGCTTTATCAGAATGTCATTTATCTAAGTTTTAAGTGACTTCTTATCACGTGCATTAGAGTGCCTCTCAACAGCTTTGCCCCTTGACTGGGGAGCACTTCCCTTGGAGGCCCGCAGCCCCAGAAGCTTGCACATTGAGTGAGGTTATATGTGGTAAATACTTGGACGTCCATTATCTCATTTGAGCTAGTGGAGGCCCTAGGTTGAGTATATATTGGCTGTCCTGGGATCAGATACTAGTGGTGGCCATTTATGGAGCCCCCAGCCCCCAACAGAGTAAACATGACTCCAGGCCACCCCCGGGAACACCTAGGTTGGTTTGATCAGGCCTGGGATTTGAAGGCAGGACTCTGGTTCAGGCTGCTCTCATCTCAGCAGCTTCCGCTTTTCTGTGCTGAATGCTCCCTGCCCCCTTCTCAGCTGAGAACATCACCACCAACACTACCCAGGACAAGCAACACCAGTGGCCCAGCTGTGACCAGCAGGAAGAGATGCTCAATCTTGGCTTTACCATTGGCTCTTTCCTGCTCAGTGCCACCACCCTGCCACTGGGGATCCTCATGGACCGCTTTGGCCCCCGGCCCCTCCGGCTGGTTGGCAGGTAAGGTGGCTGGGCTGTGGGCGCTAGAGGACTAGGAAGATACTGCAGCTCTGGGTGGGGTGGGGCAGGGGAGGCTCACAGGTCAGTCCTGCCCTTCCCTGTGTCCCCACAGTGCTTGCTTCGCTGCATCCTGCACCCTCATGGCCTTGGCCTCTCGGGACACGGAAGGTGAGCTGTCCGACCTCTTGTGCTTCCACAAGAAGAGAATGGGTGGAATGAAGGGGGATGTCCTGGCCTCCCACAGCTCCCCAAATGCCCTCACCTGCCCCTCTCCCTATTCCCAGTCCTGTCTCCACTGATATTCCTGGCGCTGTCTCTGAATGGGTTTGGTGGCATCTGCCTCACGTTCACGTCACTCACTGTGAGTATAACAGGCCACCCGGGTGCAGAGTGGGGTTAGCAATGGGTGGGGCACTGGTGGGGGAGGGGCTCAGAGGGTGTCCATCAGGTGCATGTGGTGAAACTATGCAGGTGGCAGCTATGGGTGGGTGTGGTCAGTGTGTGTTCACCTAGCCCGTGAATGTCAGATGAGCTCTATTCTAGGCACAAACAGGGTCTGGGTCTGCAGCACAAACAGGATCAACCATGTCCTCACCTTCTAGGAGTTTCCATTTCAGAGCTAGGAGGAACAGAAAACCCAATAAACAAGCAAACTCATAAATTATGTCAGTAGTCACAAGTGCTAGGAGGAAAATTAAACTGGATAATGTGATAGGGAGGGGAGAGGAGCAGCTGGAGATGGTGTGTGTACCTTTGCCGTGTGTGTGTGTGTGTGTGTGTGTGTGTGTGTGTTGCTGTCCATGTGGAAGGGCAGGAGTGGGAGTGGGTAAATATATCTATGAGGTTGAATATGAAATTGCCAACATCTGTTCGTGCTTGATCTATAAAACTGACTTTTTCACAACTTCACCTATTACTTATGTGTGTCAGTTGTTATGTGTGTTTATCAAAGTGTGCATGTTTGTAGAGGTGAGTAATATAAGGAAGGGTTAAAGGCTTCCGAGTGTGTCGGGACACGTGGAGGTAGGTGGCCTGGGCCGCCTTCGCCTTTGGTTTAGGGTTGTTTATCTCTGATGCGGCCCAGCTGGGAGTTTCGGGCAGAATTTCTCCTCACCCCAGCAGCCGCCTATAATTCCAGCTGGGGACATTTCACAACTCTCAAGGAAACGGATCTCTTCCTACCCACAGCCCCTTCCCGCTGTGCAACTTGGCTTTTGTCCCCCTATCCCTCTCCCTTCTCCCGGGGGCGGGCCTGCGGCTTGACCTCCCCGCACCCTGCCCAGGCCAGCCAAAGGGGCTCCGCCCGCGGCCCGCCGGCGGCTCCTCGCTTCTTCTCCGGCCGGTAATCTCCAGCCAATGGCAGTGGCCGGCGCCGGCCCCGCCCTCACCCCGCCTCCCACCGGTGTTGCCCCCTGCCCGCGGGTCAGCTCCAGCCCAGCGCCCAGGGCTGCAGCGGGTTGCTGTTGGCGCCGGCTGCTTCCTATCCGCTCCCAGCCTGCCAGTGCGGGTCAGCCTGCGGTTAGCAGGGCTGGCCTTGTCCTCCTCCTGGTGCTGAGCCGACACGGCCCTTGAGGAGCCGGGGTCCTGGCCCTAGCCTCCTTCCCTGATGTCGTTGGCAGTGTGCCTGGCAGAGAAAGAGGGTGCCCAGGGAAACCTCTGCCCAAGTGGGGGATAACTTTGCTCCACTCCCTTTATGGAGTCACTGGGAGTGGGGTGGGGAGGACAGCCCAATTCTCTGTGTTTAAATATTTTCCTTCTCAGAGCCATTTGAAGTCCATTTACAGAGCCATGCGCCATTTCCCCCTCTGTGGAGGAGGGGGTTAGGCTCTGCATGGCATGTGAAGTCCTACTCATCTGTGGGATGTGGTGACTTGGGGAGGGTGATAGGGCCAAAGGGAGCTGTAAGCAAAGAACTTTGCCCTCTCTTCCCCTGAAGGCCTGGGTCAGGCCAGGAAACATACAGTCAATCCTTCACTGGTTGGAGTTCTGCATCTGCTTTGCCGGCCAGAGCCACCTGTCCTGTGATCATCAGGCTTGTTCCTGCCCCCTCCCAGTCTCTGTCTCACCTCCATGGCCCTTTCAGTGATTCCTCCTAGTTCAGTAGGCTGGGGGTTTTGGGTGCCATCAAGAAGTTTAAGGGCACCATCTTAATTATAGAGTCAGCCATGAGCACAGGCTTCAGGCTGGATGCAGAGCAGGGGAGAAAGTCTTTAATATGCTTTGTGAACCCGAAGGCACTTCTTTCCCTCTTGGCTTCAGTTTTCTCATCTGTGAAATGAATTGAACCTGATCAGTGTTTCTTAACACCGGTTCAATGCGGGTATTTAGAGGTGTAACACAATCAAGGGGTTTCATAAACAACCAACTTGGGCAACTCCAGATTAAATGGAATTTAAAAAGTCTCTCTAGGAGGTGCTTCTGGGAATCTTTAGGTGCTAGTGTGCATTGTAGGTGTGCCAGAGGGGGTCAGAGTACAGTTTCCTATATTGATTTTGCCTTGGAACCTCCCCTCCCCACAGTACTGGGGATCAAACCGAGCACTCTGGGCACACTAGGCAAGCGCTCTACCACTGAGTTACATCCCCAACCAAGGGCTTTTCCGTTGTATCTCTTGGTGACATTGTTGCTGGAGCCTATGTTTAAGAAATACCCCCATGGAGCCTCCAAGATTTCTTGGGGGGCTCTGGGCAAGGGGAGCCCCAGGTGATGTCAGGCTATTCACGGTACCATTCTTCTCCCCCAGCTGCCCAACATGTTTGGGAACCTGCGCTCCACTTTCATGGCCCTCATGATTGGCTCCTATGTCTCTTCTGCCATCACTTTTGGAGGAATCAAGGTATGGAAGTTCTTGAGGGACCAGTAAAGTCACCTGTCTTTTTACGTTGATGCTAGAACTGGGTGTGGCTGGGTGAGTGGTGGCTATTGTGTCCAATGGCCCTGTTCCTGCCCAGCATAGGTCATTTCCCACCATTGTGCAGAAAAGCACTGAAGCATCCTGGGCTTACTGCTGCCCCAAAGGTCAGACATCTCCACTCTCCTCTTTCCTTCACCAATGTCCCAGCAGACCTTTCTTTTTCTCTCCTGGACCAAGCAAACTTCCTCAGCCTCTGATCTTTTCTTTGTCTAATCTGCAGTCACATGACTTCCTGACTGATATTAGAAAACCATTGCACAGACTCACAAGTCAAGGGCTCGACTCTCTGGCTTCGCTCAGTCTTTTGAGTCATACCTCCCTATTGGAGAGGCTGAGTGAGTTGGTCCAAGGTCACAAAGTGAGTCTATGCCAGGTAGATCATGGACAGGTCAGCCTGGTGACGCCTGAGCTTGGGGCAGGCTGGAGGTCTCAGTTTCTTCCTCTATTAGACTCTGTCAAAGGCTTCTTTTTTTTTTTTTTTTTTTTTTTTTAAGAGAGAATGAGAGAGACAGAGAGGGAGAGGGAGAGAGAATTTTAATATTTATTTATTTTTTAGTTATCGGCAGACACAACATCTTTGTTTGTATGTGGTGATGAGGATCGAACCCGGGCCGCATGCCAGGCGAGCACGCTACCACTTGAGCCACATCCCCAGCCCCTCAAAGGCTTCTTTTATTTTTTTATTTTTGCAATCCTAAGGCCTGAACCTAGGGCAGCTCTCAAAGTGCTGTTTTTGCCTGGGCTGGGATATGTTCCTTAAACTCTACGTTCGGTAGTTAATTTTTTAAAAAATTTTTATTATTGGTTGTTCAAAACATTACATAGTTCTTGACATATCATATTTCATACATTTGATTCCAGTGGGTTATGAACTCCCATTTTTACCCTGTATACAGATTGCAGAATCACACCGGTTACACATCCACTGTTTTACATGTTGCCATACTAGTGTCTGATGTGTTCTGCTGCCTTTCCTATCCTCTACTATCCCCCCTCCCCTCCCATCTTCTCTCTCTACCCCATCTATTGTAATTCATTTCTCCCCCTTGTTTTTTTTCCCTTTCCCCTCACTTCCTCAGGTAGTTAATTTTTGATTTAACAGGCACTTCTGCTCACCCTCTCATAGGAGCTGGAGAGTGTGTGAATGGGCCAGCTGTTACTCCCACACTTTTGGGGGTGTGGCCCTTTTAAGCTCAGTCCTGTCCCCAGGAAGGAAAGCACCTTAAGGCCCAAAGCCAAGGAGAGGCAGAGGTTTCTCCCAGGAGGCAACTGGAGCTCTGAGCAGGAGCCTGGCAGTCATCCCAGGTGGAGGGTGTCAGGGAGGACACGAGGAACCACAGCATCTTGGTGCACAGGGACTGCACCCACTAGAGGGGATGTCTCATTGAACCCAGTCAGTGCAGAACCGAGTTGTCCTGGGGTTAGGAGGCCTTATGAGGGCAGAGGACTTTTGATCCCCATCCTTTTGGTGCAACTGGAAGCACCTGTTAAAGGTGAGATAAGGTTTTTCAGATTGGGTTTGCCTTTCCCCCAGGGAACGTGCCAGAAAGGGACAGAATAAACACCGTTGGGTCTGGTAAACCCAGAGCTTTAATTTTCCTTTGTACAGAATATGAAATGACTTTTTTTTGTGTGTGTGTGAAAATAAACATTTTGTGGAACCACAGACAAAATATGTGCCTTTTTAAGACCATAATTGAGATTTCCAAGACATTCGGAGTGAGTAGCCAACAACTTCAGCACTTTGTGGAGACTACTCCACACTTCTTGAGAGGGGCTTGGGTGAATGAGGAAAAAGGTTGGTAGGTTTGGGGATCTGACTCTTAATTTTTTTCAATTGCAAATTGGGCACGAGAAATGGGGAAGAGGAGATCTTTAAGGCACCTAAGAGCTGGGTTTGACCTCTGTGGGGCCTGGGGCCAAGCAGCCTCCTCCATGGGCTGTCCTGCTCCTCCCACAGCTGATCTACGATGCTGGGGTGCCCTTTGTGGTCATCATGTTCACCTGGTCTGTCCTGGCCTGCCTTATCTTTCTGAATTGTGCCCTCAACTGGCCCATGGAAGCCTTTCCTGCTCCTGAGGAAGGTGCTTACAAGTGAGTGGCTGGAGGGGGTGGGGGTTTGGAGTGGGAAGGGGACTCCCCCTTGCACCACTGAAGGGGAGGCCAGGGCCCTGAGGTATGACACAATCAGCTTTGGAGAGAGACCTACATTTGGAGCCCCGCTTTGCAAATGCCTTCATTTCTCTGAGCTCTGCTTTCTCATCTGTACAGTGAGAAATTCTACCCATTCACAGGTGTTTTGAAATAATAGAGCTGGCCCATAATGGGTGGTCAAAATATGGTGACTGTTGAGCCCAGTGGTGTATGTCTATAATCCCAGTGACTTGGAAGGCTGAGACAGGAAGACTGCAAGTTCAAGGCCAGCCTCAGCAACTTAGTGAGAACCTGTCTCAAGAAAGAAAGAGAAGTAGGGATGTAGCTCAGTGGTAAAGTTCCCCTGGATTCAAACCCAGAACCAAACCAAACCAAAATCAAAACACAACACACACAGACACTCAAAACAACAACAACAAAACCCATAGGGAATATTATTGTTATCATCCTTTCTGTGTTTGGAGATCAGAAATCTGGTATACCAGCAATAGCACCAGATACTTTTTGGACCCAAAAGGGAAGATGTAGAGGAATCAAGCAGACCACCTGCTGTGGGGCAGCTGGTATTCCAGCTCTTCCCAGCTTCATTTCGACTCAGCAGTGGCAGAGGGTGGTGCCCCACAACCAGCCACATAGGGTGGCAGTCATGTAGCTGACATTTATGGAGTACCTACTCTATGCTGGCACTGTACTTAGCTCCCATATCATTCTCTAATACCTGTGTGTCTCTGTTAGATACTTCATTAATAACACAATGCAAGCCGGGCACAGTGGCACATGCCTGTAATCCCAGGGGCTTGGGAGGATCGAGCATTCAAAGCCAGCCTCAGCAAAAGTGAGGCACTAAGCAACTCAGTGAGACTCTGTCTTTAAATAAAATACAAAATAGGGCTAGGGATGTGGCTCAGTGGTTGAGTGCCCCCGAGGTCAATCTCCAGTATCCTCCCACCCTGCAAAAAACCCCAACAACAACAAAAATAACAAGATGCAAAGAACAAAGTGATTTTCTGAAGGTCATCCCATTGAAAAGGGGGTAAGTTGAGGTCAGGCGACCTCAGAGTTTGAATTCTCCATGCTGCCTCTTCTGTAGGAACAAGTGAAAATGATTCATTTGCCGTTTGTTTGTTGATCTGTGCCTATGCTGGTCTCTGGGCCAGGCTCTGAGCAACAGAGATGAGCCCTCCATTAGGGAGCTCATTATTGGGTCTGTCAACGCTAGGGATACTCGACACTCTTGGGACAGGCTGGGATGGCACCCTGGAGCTGAGGGTGGCCTCTGTGTGGCTGGTTTTCTTATGCTCTGGCCTGGTTGCCTGCAGGAAGAAGAACAATCTCGCTGGATTGAACCTGGACCACAAGCTCACGGGTGACCGCTTCTACACCCATGTGACCAACGTGGGTCAGCGGCTGAGCCAGAAGGCTCCCAGCCTGGATGAGGGGGCTGACGCATTTCTCTCATTCCAGGACGCCCGTGACACCTCAGAAGGCCTTCCTGAGAGTAAGTGTCTGGTCGAGGTGCCAGCACGGGGGACTGGGAGGGTGCATTCTTACACCAGTGAACATCAGTCTCTTTCCACTTCTGTTCTCACGCTACCCTGAGATGCAGGAGGAGCACACTTCCCATTCACAGATGGGGAAGCCAAACTTCAAACAATTCTGGCAATTTCAGATTCGGGGATACCCTGCTTGGTACCCCGGGTGAGGAAGGGAGGAGCAGAGTCTCTTGGTCTGTCCAGCAATTGGTTCACTCAGGGTCCCCTGCAATCTCTGAGCCTGTTGTGGCAGGACAGTGGAGCTTTCAAAAGATGCAGCCCTCCTACTCCTGGCTGTCCAGCGCCCCCTGCTGTCCGCAGGAGGATCTGCATCCACCTGCTTGGGTCACTTCTCAAGGCATTGACTTGGGGATATAGCTCAGTTGGTAGAGTGCTTGCCTCGCATGCACAAGGTCCTGGGTTCAATCCCCAGCACCACACCAAAAACAAAAGCACCCACCTAAATAGGCAAGTTAGTTGTAAGGGTTGGATAACATCATGGACATGGGACGTCTTTGTAAAGTACAAAATTGGTATGTTCAGGAGAGTGGTTATTCCCACTGCCCATCCCCATGGGACAAGTGGTCAAGGGCAGGAGCCTGAGTCAGGCCAACCTGCTGTTTCCGGTCCTGTGAGCTCAGGCAGGATCTGTCTGAACTACAGTTTCCTCATCTGTAAAATGTGGTAAAGAGCTGGGCATGGTGGCAGGCAGTTGTAATCCCAGCTACACCAGAGGCTGAGACAGGAGGATTCCTTGAATTTAGGAGTTCAAGACTAAATTCAGCCTGGATGACATTGTGAGACCCTGTAGAGGAGATTATTGTAAGATTGGTTCAATGGAACAGCTCATAGTAAGTGCTTCAGTTATTATTACCACACAAAACACCGCTGTAGAGATAGTTACTGAGCGGTCCTTCTCCAGAATCACATAGTTAGTGTCCCATCCCCCATTAGGCCTGCATGATCTGGGACAAACAGAGAGAAACTGAAGTTCTGGGGGCCTAGGGGCACCCCCTGCTGTCTCTCCACAGTCTGTCCCCTTCCGCAAGAGCCTCTGCTCCCCCATTTTCCTGTGGAGCCTCGTCACCATGGGCATGACCCAGCTCCGAGTTATATTCTACATGGCCATCATGAACAAGATGCTGGAGTACATCATGACCGGTGACCAGGAGCATGGTGAGGCACTGCTGAGGCCCGGGGTTGGGGCATAGGAGGGTCACCCTGGCTGAGCTGGCTCACTGTGTCTCTCCCTTACCCACAGTGACGGATGAGCTGAGACAAAACGTGGAAGAGACAGGTAGGGAGATGAAAGCAGGGCCCAGGCCCAGGCCCACCCTGCCGTCGCCTGTTCCCCAGGCGCTGGGATTTCTCTGGGCCTGGGCCTACCCTGGTAACCCTGGGGATCCAAGAACCTGGGTCAGAGGGAGGCTGTTTGTCTGCTGGAAGTGGGTGGCAGTACCCACGGGGCCACTAGCATCCTGACCCCACTTCCCTTCCTGTCCTGTCCAGTTGGGTTCTACTCCTCCATCTTTGGGGCCATGCAGCTGCTGTGCCTTCTCACCTGCCCCCTCATTGGCTACCTCATGGACTGGCGGATCAAGGATTGCGTGGACGCCTCAAATGAGGGCACTGCTCTCGGAGATGCCAGGTGACCTGCCCAAGGATGGAGACAGCAAGTGGTCAGACAGTGCTTTTCATTTTCTCCATTCTTGCACATACAGCGTCTCATTTCATTCTCCTCCGAGTCCTGGGAGGGTAGGAGTACTTCTCCACTTTTACAGATGAGGAAACGGAGGCTAGAGGGGGCGTGGCTTGCTTGGTCATAAGAATAGCTTAACAGTGAGGACTGACTCTGTGTGAGGCACCTTGTGTGATCTGTTTAGTCCTGCAGCAGCTCTCTGAGGTGGGTATATTATTGTCCTTGTTTGCAGATGAGGAAGCTGAAACACAGGGTCACATGGTTAAGTAACTTACTCAAGACCCGACGGCAAGCTCCAGAAACTATGTCATAAAGGCCGCACTCCAAAGTGTTCTTAACCCACGAAGTCCCGAGTTTTTGATTCGTGAATGTCTCAATGAAATTGATACAGGTGCATTAAAATAGAGTAGAAGTAATAATCTAGAGCTTATATATCCTTTATAGATATACATAACCTCATACACACACACACACACACATATATTACATAATGACCTCAAATACTGTAGTCATTTACCTATTTTTTCAAAAGAACAGAACTCTAAAAACACAATATCTATTTCAAAAGTTTCTATAAGTGGTATATTTATTGTCCCACATCTGGGATCATGGGGCTTACTGAGTTAAAGCTAGGAGGAGATGGAATTGGTGTATGAGATTTATTGCTGTGTAACTAACTCCCCCATCTTTAAACAACAAACACTTACCATCTCCGACAGTTTCTGGGAATTGGGAATTTGGGGATGACAGCTGATTCTGACCCAGGGCCTCTCATGAGGCTGTGGTCGAGCCTTGGGCCAGGGCCACAGTCATCTGAGGACTGCCTGGGGCTGCAGAGCCGCTTCCAAGCTCAGCCGCATGGCTGTGGGCAGGAGGGTCAGGGCCTCCCCACGAGGGACCATTGGGTCTTGAACCCCCTTGTGTCTGGATCCGGTCTTCTGACTGCTTTTGGTTTTTGTGTCAATACAAATAGTCCCCATTTGTCCTGAGAGGATGGGAGAGAGACACCAGGAGAGAAGCCATCTAAGGAACAATCCAGGGGCTTCTCTCTCTACCAGCAGTGCCCCAACCTTCCTCCCTGACCCTGTGCTCCTGATGGCCAGGGTCCATTCACTGGCCTATTTGTCCAGAATAGATGGGCAGCATGCCCTCACCCCAGCCTACTGACCTCTCTCCTGGGCTGGCCACAGAGCTCTTGATCATGCCAGACAGAGGAGCTTTCTGGTCAGTCAGAGGCCCAGCTGTCTAGACCGGCGGCTGTCTAGACCGGCGGGAGAGCCATTGTGAAACTCCCTTTTCTCTACCATTCTTCTCCGTCTTGATTCTAAAACTGCAGTGGGCATCAGAAATGCTCCGGGCATTTGTCCTGCAGACTCCTGGGCTTCACTCCTGAGGCTCTGAGACCTGGGGTCAGGCCCGCATTCTAGGAAGACATCCCCCCCGCATCTGATGCTTGTGTGGTTAGCTGGGGGAACCACACTTCAAGAGAAAAGTTTTCCTGCCTTTTCTGCTGCCCCAACAATCAGGGGCAGGGGGCAGGGCCTGGTTGAGAACCAGGGAGGTCCAGGTGGGGTCCAGTGATGGCTTTTTCTCCTCAGGGATGGGGTCACCACCAAGTCCACCAAACCACGCTACCGCAAGATCCAGAAGCTCACTAATGCCATCAACGCCTTCACCCTGACCAACCTCCTCCTTGTGGGTTTTGGTATCACCTGCCTTATCAGCAACTTACACCTCCAGGTGCCACTTCCCTCTGTCCCCTCCCTCTGCCTCCCACATCCTCCAAAGGGAGGATCCACCAGGGCCTGCCTTCGGGAGGCATGGCTCTGGCCCCTGCTCAGGGTCTGTTTCCCGGGTTTCCAGGTGTTCTTAGGAGATGGGTAGCAGGTGGGGTGGGAATGTCTAGATGACTTGGTGAGGCCCCGTGTCCCTCTGCACCCTGCCTTGACGCTGTCTCCCTTTTGGTTTCAGTTTTTGACTTTTGTCCTGCACACCATAGTTCGAGGATTCTACCACTCGGCCTGTGGGGGCCTGTACGCTGCCGTGTGAGTCATTTAGGCTGAACGCCTTTCCCAGCTTTGTCCCCATCACAGAGAAAACCAGGGTAGAGCCAGAAGGGCTCCTCGGTCCCCTCAGTACCTCTCCTGCATGCTGACCTCTCAGTGTTGGGGGGCTTGGGGGGCCATCTGGTCCACTCCTCTGAGCCCCTCTGATCATGGGGAGCCCACCTCCTCCACGTCAGCCTTACCCCCCGCAGGGAGACTCCCATTGTTGGAAATCTTCCTTGGGGGAAGCTGGAATACGTGGTTTGATGACAGAGGCACTGGTCCCTGGGTCTGCTGTCAGAAATGGCCTCCACAGTGGCCTCCCTCCCCCCGGCTGCCCTGTAGAACATCCCCCTTCCTTATGACTTTCCTTCTCCACCAGGAACAGCCCCATGTCCTTTTCTCTCCTAGTTTCCACTGGCAGGCACTGCTGAGCGCCTCCCCTGCGGGGGCGATAGAATAATAAAGGACATTACAGTAGCGATGACAGAACCTTAACTGTTACCGGGGGCCTCGTCCACGGCCGGTCCAGGCCAGGAGGCTCGGCCATTGCTCCCTAGTGTGAGCCCCGCGGCAGCATCTTGGCACCGAGCAGCCCGTCCGTGTCTTGAACTTGTCTCTGTGTTTGTTCAAGCCAAGGGCTTACAGTCACCCTTGAGTCTTCTTCCTGCTCCACATTCGATCCATTGGCCTCCTGCCCACATTCCACCACCCCTTTGACTCCTTCTCACCGCCATTGCTGAGACCTCAGGCCAAGCCACTATTGGCTCCAGCTTGGATCACTGCAGTGGCCTCCAAATAGTCTCTTGAGGCTTGTCCTTCAATCCTTTGTGTGTGTGTGTGTGTGTGTGTGTGTGGTACTAGGAATTGAACCCAGGGATGCTCTGTCACTGAACCATATTTTACTTTTTATTTCGAGGCAGGGACTCATTAAGTTGCTGAGGCTGGCCTCCAACTTGTGATCCTCCTGCCTCAGCCTTCCAGGTCACTGGGACTAGAGGTGTGCCCCACTGTGCCTGGCCTCCTCAGTCTATTTTTACACCAGTGGCTAGAGTCCCCTGGTAGGATATAAATCTCTTCATGTCACTAGCCTCACCCGAGAGTAAAAGCCAAAGGTTTATTATGACCTAAAAATCCCTACAAGATCTGGCCCCCTCTCCTCACTCCCTCACTCTTGTGCCTCAGAAGCCCCAGCATGTTACGCCCTCGGGGTCTTTGCGCTTGCTGTTCCCTCTTGCTAGAACACTCTTCCTCCAGATGTCTGCCAGGCTCACAGTTCCACCTCCTCCTCTTCTTACCTAGTAGACCCCATCTGCTGAGGCCTTCCCAGGCCACCCTCTCTACAGTTGAAGCCCCCCTGACCTCCCCAGCCTCTTCTCTGCCTGACCTCTTTGCTCAGCACCTAGACGGTGCACTTGTTCACGGTCGGATGGCCACCTGCTCCATCAGTGACAATGTCACCCTGTGAGGCAGGCGTCTTTGCTCGCTTGGTACATAGCTTTATCCCCAGCACCTAGATCAGTGCCGTTTGTGGAAAGAATAAAGTGAGCAGCCAAGTGGGTTTCACGCTGTCCCTGTTATTCGAGGAACTGGGGAACAGAGAGGTTGAGCTCCTTATGATGAGCACACAGATAGGAGCTGTCAGACCCGCAGGGCTCAGGGCCCAGGCATGAGGGCAGGGACCAAAGAGGACATGCCAGGCCAGTCATCCTCTTCCTGGTGAGGTCCTTCCTGGCCACCATCTCTAGCTAAGTTCTGCTCTGCTTGCCCATAGAGCGAAGTCTGGGGAGGGGGCACAATGGAGGGGGGTGGGGTTGCCCCTGACTCCTGGCCACCTCTCTGTGGACAGGTTCCCATCCAACCACTTTGGGACGCTGACAGGCCTGCAGTCTCTCATCAGCGCCGTGTTCGCCCTCCTCCAGCAGCCGCTCTTCATGGTCGTGGTGGGACCCCTGCGAGGAGATCCCTTCTGGGTGAGAGCCAGGGTGGACTCAGGGCACAGGGAAGAGGGAGAGGACCTCAGAGGCACCTCAGAGGCCTAACCTGGGGATTCCCAAGCTGGTGCCCATCAGAACTCCTTGTGGAGTGTTAAGAACGCAGGTCCCCGGCCTCCTGAACTGGCCTCTCTCAACCTGGCTGTTTTCAGTAAGCTCCCAGGTGAGTTGCACGGTGGGCCAGCCCTGATCCTCGAGCCCGTGTTTAGGAGCCCCGGTCCCCAAGGTCCTACCAGGGGTCTCCCTGCAGCATGGATGTTATTCGATAGGCTTTCCCTTGCATTGAACTGACATCTGCCTCCCTGAAACCAATTTCTGTCCTGTGGGGCCTCCCACATCATAGATCCTCTTCCCCCAAGATCTGTGATGAAAGAACTGCTCCCGCTCCTGGAGAATTTGCTGTGTGCCAAGCACGCTGTGTACCTTCGGGCACTTAATCTTTGCCACAGTGGCCGAGAAAGAGGCACTTAGAGTGGAGGTGGCTGGCCCCGAGTCACGCTGTGCCTTGTGGAGTGGAATGTGAACTCATTCACTCTCTTGGGCCTTGCAAGTCATCTGTCCCGCAGTCTGTCCATCTCCGTTCCTTTGCCCAGGCCTGAGAGCCACTGCTCATCACCCCACATGGCATCCCATTGGCCAATATCTGCCAGCCCATGTCCCATTGCAAAGGCAGCCTGTCCACCGAGAGAGTGCCCCATTGTGTGGCCCCTAGCCAGGCCCTGCCACTTACTAGACTCCAAGGTTTTCATCTCAGCCACTTGGCCAGGCTGCTGAGCATTAAATGAGATACTGGTGGAGCAGCGATCAACTGCACTGAGTGCTATTTCTCATTCTTCCCTAGGTCTTGGAGCAAAAATGGCTACCTTCTCCCCTGCGTTGGTGGCTAGGGTGGGTCTCTGAGGATGGTGAGGTTTAACCAGCACATACTTGACTTTCTCTTTCCTTTCCCTAAAGGTGAACCTGGGTCTCTTGTTATTCTCACTTCTGGGATTCCTGCTACCTTGCTACCTCTTCTACTACCGTGCCCGGCTCCAGAGGGAGTATGTCACCAATGAGCCAGGCCCACAGAAGACGCTCAGCATCTCCAAGGGGGCAGCATAGACGTCTGAGGCCGAGGAACATGGATGACGAGCAACCAAGGCTTGAGAGACCAAAGGGAACACCCGGACGGCTCCCTACCTGTCACATGTGCATGGAGCCCGGAGCCGTGCATTTAAAAAATACCAAGAGAAGGTCTATTTTTATAGGGACTTGCAAAAAGGGGTGGGGATAACCTTAAGACAATATTTCCCAAAGCAACCCTCCAGGGACTGAAGAAGCCTCTGTGCTGGAGGAATTGGGCCTTCTTCCTTGGACAGAGGAGACCAAGGTGTGAGGCTGCCCTTTCTCCAGGCCTTTGTCCCAGGTGCCTCGAGGGTCCTGCCTCTGGAGGACTGTGGGGTCAGTGAGCAGGCTACCCCTGCGGCCCCAGCTGCCAGGAGTGTGAGGACCTGTGTGTGCTTGTGACATACCTTCCCCCAGAGGAAAAGGGGCTCAAGGTACTGGCTGTGTCCTGTACGGGGTGCGGGGACAAGCCCCTTGCAGGACTGGAGGGCAGGTTCCCTCTGTGGTGCTGCTGCTCTCATAGATCCGAGAGGAAATAAAAAGGGAGCGAGAGACTGGCTGCCGTGTACCTGTGCCTTGGGGCAGTGGCGGGAGGGTTGTCTGTCCCCTGTCCCTCCTCCCCGGGGCTCAGCGGGGCATTAGGTAGTATACCTGGGGTGCCAGGCTGTCCTTGGGCTGTCTGGCTCACCTCCCTGTGGTCTCCCTGCCTTGAGTGCCGGGAGGAAGTCTGAATCTTGCCCCCACTTCCCAGGGTTTGGGGTGCATCCAGCAAGCTGGCCTTTTTCCACACAGTGGATCAGAGAAGGATGCTTCAGAAAGAAAACTAGGGGATGACTCAAACTTTCCCACCGAGGCATCTCTGGGGCCTGCTGAAAGCAACACCTCTTTGCAGTCTCCTATTTTATCTTAAAACTTCATGCAAATTTTAAGCTTTATGTTATGCTATATTTACATTTTTTTTTTTTCCGGTTCTGGGGATTGAACCCAGGGT
This sequence comes from Callospermophilus lateralis, assembly GCF_048772815.1. NCBI lineage: Eukaryota > Metazoa > Chordata > Mammalia > Rodentia > Sciuridae > Callospermophilus > Callospermophilus lateralis. The sequence continues at coordinate 197,563,716 of NC_135306.1, read as the reverse complement.
ACTGTATCACCGAGCGAGCTATATCCCCAGTCCTTTTTTTCTGTCTTATTTTGAGATGGGGTCTTGCTAAATTGCTGAGGCTTGCCTCAAACTGTGATCCTCCTTCCTGCCTCAGCCTCCAGATCCTTGGTGTCTCAGGCATGTGCCACCATACTCAGCTATGTTACTTTTAACATTAAAGTGAGACTTTAGAATTATCCACATTGAGGGAAGACATCATCTTTGAGGATAAGAGACCATTCCGGAAGACGTAGCTCATTTACCCTGCACCTACTTGTGTTCCTGGAACATAAACCTTACCAATTAAAGTCCCAGAATGGAGGGGCAACTAACTGTGGTTGAGGATCTGTCCGTTCTATACAGTGTCTCCTTTCATCCCAACAATAGCACAAGAGGTCGATATTGTCATCCTGTTTTGTAGATTGAGGAACAAGCCCAGAGAGGTTAAGGCAGAAACCAAGGACACACAGTGGTGGGTGGTGGAGCTCATCATGGAACTCAGGCAGTCTGCCTGCAGAGTCCTAACCTCAGGCCTTCCCTGGCAATCAGGGGTGAAATGGAGACCCCAAGCTTCTTCCCAGTTATCAGCAGACCTCTCTGGGCTGAGAGTGACCTTGACAGCCCTATCCATCCTCCTCTCCCCCATTTCTACCCCTGAAAAGGACCTGGGAGATAGCATCCCGGATAAACCATATTCCCTCTGTCTTAAGTTTTCTTGAGAAGTTAATGAAACAGACTGGTCCAACTGTTTTCAATTGAGAAAATGTTCAGAGAGGTGTGGAGACTTGACCAGGTCACACTGCACATCCCTGGCTGCTCAGAGCTGACTTCCAACATTGCCTTAGCAAAATACAAGATCAGAGTTAGCGCCCACCAGGGGATCCTGCCGGTTCCCAGAGGCCCTTCTCACTGCACTCTCCGGCCGGGATCTTGGCTTTCCCAACAGTGTGGTGAAGATTGAGCAAGAAACGTGAGATCCCACCGGATTCCGGGTGGGAAGCGGGGCGTGCGCGCCGGGTACCCGGTGCGCCCAGCAGGCGGCGCTGCATGGCTGTGGCTGGCGCAGCCTGGGACCCGGGCTGGGGGCGGCGAACCACCCGCGGAACCCCACACCCTGCCCACTAGTCCGCCCCTCCCGGGGCTCGGCCTCCAGAGCCTTTAACCTGGACATACTCTGCCTCTCCCTTGAGGTCTCCCCGTGTCTCCCCGGACCCCCAACCTTTCAAGCATCATCTCCAGCCCCACTGCCCACCCCCACCATGGAAGGAAGGGGTCTCAACGCTCAACCCTGCCCAGCTGAGGCTTGGGACCGGGTGGGCGATGCAGGCAGACCTTTGGGCCTCCTAGGAGAGGGGTGCCATCACTTTTCCACTCCCGGGGATGGGGGAATTTGGGGAGGGGGGCTGGGCAGGGGCGGAAGCGAGCTGGAGCCGTGTTTGTCGCGGCGCTGCGGAGTAGAACAGATGGCTGGGGAGGGGAGAGGGTGCGTGGCGGGGAGGAGGAGGGGTGCGGGGGCCGAAGGATGAGGAACGAGGAATCTCGACGCCCCGAGTCTCCCGGGAGAAGCCCCCGCCCTCCGTGTCTTCCCAGAAAGCGGGGCGGGCGGGATCCTGCCTTTCCCCGCAGGGCTCCGGCCCCCGGCCCGCGGCCTACCCCCGTGCTCCGCCCGCCGCCCCAGGGCGCGCGCCCCTCGCCCCCCGGTTCCCACCGCGCGGCGGGCTGGCGGGGTCGAGGCCGGCGGGAGCCGCCCGGGGCGCAAGGGTTAATGGGGCCGCGATCCGGAGGACGAGGGGGCGGCGGGAAGTGGGCTCCCGGCTGGGAGCGAGTTCAGGGATCGCAAATAGCTGAGGGAAAACGTGTAAATTGGAACTTTATGCAGATGAGCTGGGACGGGGGGCTGGCGGGAGGGGGAAGGGACGGCTGAGAGGGACGTCGGGCGAGCTGGGCCCTGAGGGCAAGGGTGGCGGGCTCCGGCCAGGGGACGGAGGCGCGACTGTCCCTAGATTCGTGCGAGGCACCTCGGGAGGGCGCTAGTCCTCTCTGACCCTCCGCCGCAGAAACCTGGGGTGGCGGTCTTCCCGGGCCTGGGCACTCGGTCCAGAAGTTCTGCATCCGAGGACAGGGCAGGGCGCACCTGCAGGTGCCCGTTTCCGCTACTGGCCGCTCTCGGGTCTCGCTCCCTTTGTCCCCCACCCCCCTCTCTGGTTACATCCCATCTCAGTTTGCTGGTTGCATCCTTTGTGTCCACCCAGGGCGTCACCTTTTTTCCATGCACGAGTCTGGTCCATAACTTTCACCAGGTGCGCGGGGGTGGGGGTGGGGGGGGTGGGGGCGGAGCTAACCTTTCTCCACTCGCAGCCGCCTTTCTGTCCCACCGGGACCACCCCACCTTCCAGGAGAAGTTTCTTAAACTTTGGAGTGCTTTCTAACCCACCCCCACTTGTTAAAATGCAGCGTCCAGGGTGCCTTAGAGGTATGCTTCTGCAGGTTTGAGGAGCTCAGGAATCAGCTTCTCATTTAAATCGGATGCAAAGGGCCTTTTTTTTTTTTTTTTTTTTTTTTTAGGAACATTGTACAAGGGACGAAGGTGGGGTGGGCGTTTAGTGGCTCCTACCACAGCCCCTACCCCCTCGGGGCCCTCAAGGTTCAAGACCTCCCCTCCGTTCAGTGTGGCCGCTTAGTTTCCGGTCTAGCCTCGGGTACCTCAGGAGGCCTGGGGAAGGTGCAAACTAGAAAGGAGGGAGGGATGGAGAGAGAAAGGAGTGGGTCTCCACCTGGCTTTTCCTTCTCTGAGCAGGGTCTTCTCCTTCCTTTCTGCGATGTCCACTTCCACCAGCCTTGCCAAATTCTCACCTCTCTCGCTCTCTCATCTGAAGTCCCTAAACAACTAAAGTCCTCACCTTCAAAAGAAGGAGCCAGGGCCCCTCTCCTGTTGGGAGAAAACAGGAGGAGGGAGGCAGGACTTGAGGAAGGATAATAATTCAGACAATGCAGGTCATCTTCCCATGGGCTATTGCACTTACTCCCCACAACAACTCGACTTGACCCGGCATAGCTGCCCCTGCCTCCAGTTATAAAATAAAAATGAAAAATTAACAAAAAAGATACCCTGATGTTCAGAGAGGTTAAATAATTTGCCCAAGGCCACAGAGCTTGCAAGTAGGAGAGTAGTTAGGTCTTTCACCCTTCTACCCTTTCAAAACTGTTTCTCCAGGGGCCACTGGATAGCTAGCTGTCCCAGGTCTGCCCTCCCCGCCCTGCCTCCCTGGGGTATTGGGGATGGGGAAGGGCATTGTGTACACAGAGGAAAGGATATGGATACTCGGGTTTCGGAACATCTGACAGGTTTGGCTGGAGGCATTAAAAATTCATGTAGCAACCTGACCCCAACTGGACCTTGGGCCTGCCACCTGGACTGCCCCTGGCTCTGTGACCTCTTAGAGTTCCGTGGGCAAATTTTCCTTCTCCAGTGTCCTGGGAGCCCCAAGTCTTTGTATTTCATAGGCGAGGAGCCCTCACACAAATTAGAGATCTAAAGTAGGGGGCCAGCCGCTCAGAAAGCAGGGCTGGGAGCTCTACCCCCAATCCGGGTGTAAGAACCTTAGAGGCTTAAAGGCTTATAAACCTTGTCATCTGGCGTCCTTCTATTCCTCTCCGTGGGCGATTAGATAGATGCTCGCTCTCAGGTTAGGTTGGCTGAAACCCGGCTGTGCTTCCCAAGGTGGCCGTTAGGGGGCAGCCGTCCGCTTGGAGGAAGCCGGGGCCCCGCTGCTGTCTGCTGCTTTGAAGGGCAGCAGGAGAACCCCCAAGCGTGGTCAGAGGGATGCAGTCTTGGCCTTGGGAAAGGCTCAGGGGTCTGAACTGAGGAGGTTTCCTACTCTGCGGGGAGAGCAAGGAACGTTAGGGGGCATTCAAAGTAGGTTTGTGGGTTTCAAGTGCAGGATAACTGATGGCCAGCAGGACCCAAGCGTTCTTAGCTGGAGAGAAGGCTTGGGACACCGCCATGAGAGAAAAGGCTAGGAAAAGCAGATGCCTGGGGACTCTGAAGAATGTCTGATGTTCCGCTGAGGTGTTTAACCTGAGGCAATAGGGAGCCACTGTAGGTTCCTGAGGGACATAGTGGCCTAATGCAAATTTTGGCCAGATGACTCTGGTCACCAAGGGCAGGTTGGGTGAGAGGAAGGGAGAGAGGGACTGCAGCTAAATGAGTGCAGAGATTATTGCTGTTTTCTTTTACATTCCGAGCAGGAGGTCATGAGTAGCTGGAGCAGGGAGGTGGCGGGAAGGAAATGGAAAGGAGAGAGGGGGTCTGGGTAACCAAATAGATACAGGAGACTAGGGAAAGGGAGGCGCTGACTACAACTAGACTGGGTGTCTGGCAGATGACAAGAAAGCAGAATGGGGGTACACTCACCGAATGTGGGAGGCGAATGCATTTCGCATTTCAGGAGGTTGGGGGAGTGTGGGACAAGACCCTTTCCCTCTCTCTGGCCTCAATTTTCCTATCAGAGCACTGGTGGGGGTTGGGCTGGATGGCCTTGAATGTCCCTTCTATTTCAGGGACATTTGAGGGTGGGGCTCAAATGTAAATTTGTTGGGTTTTGTTTTTTTTTGGGGGGGAGGGATAGGGATCCCTGTGCGTGAGGTCTCTGGGAGTGGTCTCCCGTGCTGGGTCCTGGTGGAGAGGGTGTGCGTGCACATCCATATCTGGGGTGCATCTGCCTGTTTGTGGGCCCCGTGGGTGGCTGGCGTGCCTGCACGTGCCGGGCAGCTCTGCTTTGTGTGAGTGTGTGAGCAGGAGCTGGAGAGCGTGGGTGTGCACGTGATGGGCGTCCGTGGGTCTGTCTGGGCGAGTGGTGATGGAGGTGGGGGCTGGTGGGGTGCGCCTCCCCTTTAGGCTTCTTCCTGAGGCTCACACACTCCGCCTGCTCTCACTGTTCTGAAATAGCATCTGGACTGAAGGCCCATGAATATTTCACAACGATAATTTTGTGACCTGGACAGCCTGCCTCTGATTTACCAGCATCCCCCTCCCCCTGCCCAGGCCAGCAGCCCCTCCTCCATCAGAGCTCTTGCCTGCTCTCCCCCCACCACCACCAACTCACAAGCTTTCTCAAAGCCTGCTGACTCAGGACCCTGCAAGACCCTCGACTCAGCTCTGTGGGTCCCTGACCTCACTGTGCCCCTGCCCACAACATCATGCCCTTCTGCCGAGCCTACCTGCCCTAGGCCTACCACGCCGGCTTCCACCTCCTCTTCTCACCATCCTCTGACCTCCGCAGCTAGAGACACAGAATCTCAACATCCTGCCTGGAGCCCTACCACCTCTGGGTCCCTTCTGGCTCTCTGTTCCCACCTCCCAGCTAGATTCTTAACCCCAATTCAAACCACCAAGCTTCAATCACTTCTGAGACTCAGTCCTAACACTCTCAGTCTCAACCCCTTCTTAGCCTAGGCTGTCTCCTGTCTCAGGCTCTCCTCCATACACCAGAAAGATGAAGCTTCTAATTCCACCACAAGATCCCACCTTGGGATTCCTGTCCCTCTTGACTACCCAGCCTCTTAACCTTTCTTCTGGCTTGCTTGGAGAACCTTCTCTGATGTGGTCCATCCGTGATAGCTTCTAGCTCACCGGAAGTAAGGGAGAGAGGCTGCTTTGCTGTGTACAGTTCTGCAGGCTGTATGTACACTGCACAAGGGCACTCAGCCAAGGGGACAAATATGAGTTGAAATCCAGCCCTGGGCTCCTCTCCCTAAGGTGTTTGCTCTAGCTTAGAACTGTGTATCCCCTGGGGAAGAGGTGCCTTTCCCAGATTTGCTTAAAGCCATGTTTGGGCTGGTGGTGACCACAGATGTCTTCCCAACCCGCTCCCCCACCCCCGCAGGAAAAGGAGACTTTAGCCAGGCTGGAGACAACTCAGGGTTGGTTGCTGCTGCTTCTCCTGGACAAAAGAGAGGAGATGCCATCAGCACCCACTCTGGGCTGTAACTTCACCTCCCTGGGACTCAGTGCTACACAAATCTTTCTCAGGCTTCAACTTCTCAAAGGGAGAGATCACACACCAGCTCCCACCAGCAGGAAGCTCTTTGGTGGCACGAGGTGGCTCTTTTCCTCTAGCCCTCCAGTCCTGAAATCCGTAAGTTCTCAGCCCTCATCCCACTTTTGAGATCCTGAGCTCCCCCATTCCCCCCCCAAAAAAATCTTACAGGAGATAAAATAATAGAATTTTTTAATAAATTTTTTTTTTTCCCAAACAACTTCTTTTGATCTTCACCACACAGGGGCCATGGTGGAGAGGAAAGCTCTCCCCAGGCGCCCTAAAAATTGTCCAGGGTAGACTTAGGAGAAAGTGTTCCCCCAGTGTCAGGAGGTCGAGGGGACTAGGATAAGCAGGGGCCCTCACTGAGGCATCCCTCCGAAGGGTCCTGGGTGGGGCTCCCCTGGGGGAGCTTCCAAAGGCTCTGCTGGTGGAAGATGCTCTGCAGACAAAAGCCCCTCTCCAGTCCACTGTGGGCCCCGGAGAGGGCGGTCAGCGGCTGCCTGGGGTGCCCCACCCCAGCCTCGGGATGGGGAAGAAGAGTTAATGGCTAGAATTAGGGCGAACAGGGCTGAGCCGCCACACACCCTGCCATAGTCAGAGCAGCCGAAGGCCAGGAGGAACAGCCTGGTCCAGAGGAGGCGGGGAGCCGGGAGGGGACCGGAAGGCGGCAGGGCCTGGCGGGGTGGGGTGGGCAGGGACGGGGTCCGGGCCTCGGCTCGGGGGAGGGGCCTGAACCCCGGCCTCTTCAGTCTCAGCACCGCAGTCAGAGGTGGTGGGGCGCCAGCAGCAAGAGGCAAAGCAGGGGGCTGGGGAGCCCGGCCGCCAGCGCGGGGCCGCGGGAGTCCGGGGGCGCCTGGCAAGCAGCCCCGGGGCACGTCTGCTCCCCGCGCTGGTCCTCGCCCCCGTAGCCCACCCAGTAGTCGTCCTCGGTGGGCGCGTCTCCGCCCTGGCGCCCCCGCGAGTCCTCGGCGGGCAGGTCTCGGTAGAGCGTGGAGGGGTCGGCGGGGGGCGCCCCGGCCTCGGCCACCCCGTACAGGTGGTTGGAGGAGCTGTTGCCGCGGGTGCGGCTGCCGGGCCGCGTGGGCGCGGCGGGCGGACACGCCTGGAAGTCGGCCTCGCGCAGCGCGCGCAGGTCTCGGCCCTGGCGCTCCGGGGGCGTGGCGCAGGTCACGTCGGAGCTGGACACGCGCGCGCGCTGGAACCAGGCCCAGAGCGGCCGCGCGCGGCAGTCGCACGCCCAGGGGTTGGCGTTGAGCCGCAGGAACTCGAGTGCCGGCAGGTCGGCGAGCGCCTCGCCCGGCAGCGAGGCCAGGCTGTTGTTGAACAGGTAGAGGATGGTGAGGCGGCTGAGGCCGCGGAAGGCCGCGCGGTGCACGCCCTGCAGCCGGTTCCCGTGCAGGAGCAGCCGGTCCAGGCTGCCCAGGCCGCGGAACACGTGCTCTGTGAGCAGCCGCAGGCGGTTGCCGTGGAGGAAGAGGTGGCTCAGGTTGGCCAGGTCCGCGAACAGGTCATCCTGGGTGGGGGCGGGAATAGAAGAGAGTGGTCCTGAGCGAGGTGGGGACCCGGGTGAGGGAAGGAGCGGAGCACTGTGGCAGAGTGGAAAGGGTTGGACCTTTGGGTTCGGAGTCCGGGATTGGAACTCTGCCTCTTCTAACCTATTCGCAGCGGAAAAAGCGGTAACGTTGAGGTCAGCGGCTCTTACCCTGTAGGGTGTATCCCGTGCAGATCCCCGAACACCGCCCCGGGCTTCCCATCTGGCAGGTCTGGGGCTCTGGGTGCTGCCTGGGAATCTGTCTATCCTGACAGGTTCCCAGGCGAGGCTGATGCGGCTGTTGGAGGACCACACTTGGAGAATGGGCATCTCTGGTTTGGTTAAGTATGGAGACAGGGGAGCCAGACTTCCTGGTTTCAAATCCTGGATCAGTCCCTAAGTGACTCTGCCACCTTCTACTAGTCACTCGGTATCCCAGTGCCTCAGTTTCCTCATCTGTAAAGTGTGGACTGAATGAAGCAGAGCACATTAGTGTGTTTGGAAAACTGTTTCCCCTTGATAGACTTTCTCTGCGTTAGTTATTATTGTCAGCCTGGCCAAGTCAGCAATGTCTCCAGACCTGTCTCCTCTTCTGTAAAGTGCAGATGAGTGACCCCACCTGGTGAGTTTGTTCTGAGGATCAAACAAGACTGTTCACATGAAGTTCATATGAGCCCAAGGCTGAGCACAGTGCCTGTACCTAGGGACTCAGTCCAGGGAGGAAGGAGCCCACAGGCTCAGGAGTTAGAGCCCTGGTTCCGAACCCAGCTTGCCTTTCTCCTGGCTGCGTTATTTTGGACAAGTTATTTAACCCCATCAAGACTCAGTTTCCTCAATATGCACATCAGGGAGAAAAATTCTCAGTGGACTGAGGGCTAAAGTCACCACGCTGCTGAGGTCCAGTACCTGGCAGGTATGTCATGGACCACCATCAGTAACTGGTGGTTATCAGGGATGTAGGGCTAGGCTGGGTGATTCAGGGGACCAGGCTTCAGCTCCACCCCACCTCCACTAGGGGAAGCGGGGGAAGGGAAGAAAGAGTTGCTTGCCCTGCACCCTGGACCCCTTAGAGAAGCTGTCCCACTTGCCTGGGGGTGGGGGAGTCATGTGGGTGCTGGAAAGGACCTTGGAATTCAGAATTTAGTTCACAATTAACAGGTGTGCGTGTGTGATCCACGGTGGGGGTGGGGACCATTTTAACCCCCTCATCAGGGAATTCTGAGAATCAGCTTATCTGGGAGCTAGTATTTTAAGATCCCCAGCACAACCCACGTTTTACAGGGGAGGGCACCGAGGTCCAGAGAGATGAAGGGCTCATTGGAGAAGCAGCTGGAACCCCAGTCCCCTAACCCCACGGCCATGAGGTGCTGTCAGCATCAGCATCACTGTGGTTAGCAGGTCCCAGCAGGTCTGCTTCTCTCAGGGACATGAGCATCCTCCCTTCTCATGACAGCTCAGCTGGGGTCCTGGTCCCTGACTGTGGCTCTCCTCCCTCTACTGCCTGGGGAGGACATCCCCTGTCCACACCACCCAGGAGCCTGGTGGGAGGCCTCAGGTGGGGGAGGGCACTGCCTCGCAGCCCCCACCCCCAGCTCCACCTTCCTGCTCCTGCGCGTTCTCACCCCCTCCCATCTGGCTTCCGCCCTCTCTGCCACAGGAACTGAGCCTGCCAAGAGCCCTCCTCTTGGCCACATTGAGATCCGTCCCCCTCAACCTTCTCGCTGCCTCAGACACCAGCGTTCTCCGCCCCCTGATGCCACTGCCCAGCCCCAGTCCCGGGGTCCTCGGTGGCTCCTGCACCTGCCTAGCTCCAGCCCTGCTTGTCCCCTGTCCTCCTCCAGAGTGGACTCGGAATGTCTTCCCCTCACTTATTTAGGGTTTCTCTTCTTCATGGAGCATCAGCAAGAGTGGGACACACCCAGAGATGTACGGTCAGAGGATCAATATGGCAGAGGGCAGGGAAGGAGCAGGGGTAATCAGCACTTTGGGGACTTGGGAAGGTCAGGCAGGGAAGACCATGTGTTCAGGGACCACAGTCCTGATTTTCCATTCCAGGCTCTTCTCCTCTTTGTCTCTCTGCACAGCCCTGCCCTCCCCTCCCTGAGCCTCAGCCCTGGGGTCCATCCCCCCTTCCCCCATCCAAGCTGTTGCCAAATCCCGTTGCCACTTCCTGGGCTGCAGCTCTCAAATCCGGTCCTTCCTCTCTCCACCGTTAAAACGGTTCTCTGTGCATTAATAAGCTCTTGACTTTCACAGCCCCGGCCCTCCCCCATCACCCTCTCTATCGCCCCTCCCTCTGGGCTGAGAGTGTCTGCTAAAGTCATCCTCTTCCATTTCAAAAACCACATTTCCCTCACCTCCCCACTGGCCAGTTCACAGCTTTCTGCATCCATTTGGAATCTTAAGGCAGGATCCCTGCCCCCTCCCTTCCCTGGACAGCCTTCCCTGTACTTAACCTTGCTTCCCTCCAGCCTTCCAGCTCCTGGCACTAATCCCATTAGCTGCTAGGCTGTGTGACCTTGGATAGCTCCAGGCACCTCTCTGGGCCTCAGTTGTTTTCTTTTCTTTCTTTCTTTTTTTTTTTTTTCATCTGAAACAAATGACTTTCAGGGTAGTTGATCTTTACGGTCCCATTCTCATCTGCTATTTATGAGTTGGCGAGTCCTGAAATGTACCTCACTCATTCAGCAAAGCTGTTTTGAGTGCCTCCTCTGTGCCAGGCACCCCCGCTCATGGTGCTCACCAGTCTATGGTGGGCATCATCGTCATCATCGGCGTCAGCAGCCTCAGGCAGAAGAGTTGCTGAGCTCCCGCCGTGTGCCAAGCTCTGTGCTGCACATAGCCTAGGTAGTAACTGCATCACCACAACCTTGTGAGGTGGATACGATGATTACCTCCACTTCACAGGCTAGGAGAGGGAGGCTCAGAGACGGAAGCAACTTGCCCAGAGCCCAACAGCTCACATTAAGTGTACGTGGACATGAACTCCTGGAATCGGGCTCTGAACAACTGCACTCTGGGGCCGGGCAGACCTGGGCCAGTTCTAGACTATGTCCCTTGCCACTGGTGACCTGAGACTGGTGCCTTAGTTTTGCTGAGGCTCCGTTGGTGTCCTTGCTGCCAACAGTTAAATGAAAGCTACTATTCAACGAATACTCATGCTGGGCCGGACATCAGCCTGAGCCCCTTCAAAGTAGTCTCTTGCCTTTAATCATCACAACACCTCCCCCCCCTCAGGGGGGTTCAGAGTGGTTAAGTAACTTACCCCAAACCACTCAGCAAATGGGAAGTGAGGCTGGGATTGATTCAAACTCAGACTTGCCTGAGTGCAAAGATTGCTCTTAAGCACTGTGCAGGCTGCTGCTATGGCTCGAAGAACGAGGTCTGGGAAGTGGCTCGATGGTAGAGCGCTTGCCTAGCCACTGCCTGAGGCCCCTGGTTCAATTCCCAGCACCCTTCTCCCCCCCGCACACAGAGAAAGGAAGAATAAACTCTCTATTATTTTCTGGCTACCCTCCCACAGGAAATAGTCTCCAGCAGAGCAGGGACATTGTTTTGTTCACCCCTGAATCCCTGGCACCCCTGCACACTGCCTGGCATGTAGTAGGTGCTCAGTAAATATCTGTTGTTGAATGAACTCCTCTGGCTCCATGCCTGGCCCACAGCAGACCATCTGTGAGTTCCTCCACCCCACCACATTTCCGTGTCTACCTGCCACATCCTGAAAAGCTGTGGTCCCCTTTGGTAGCCTCCTCCAAGCCTCCCTTCTCGGGTAGGCCCAGCTCCATCTTGGGTCACACCTGCCCCTGTGGATCTCACCTCAGCCCACGGGTTTCCTCACCTGCCTGTGGCATCTCCCAGCCTAGTTCCACCAGGCAGGCAGGCAGGTCACAGGCAGAGGCTGTGTCTTTCTGCCTCTATAAAGGGCCAGGTGTGAAGTGCTTCCTTCCCATGATGCCCTGTACCCTGCATGCCAGGGATGTGCAGAACAAGTGCTCTCCCCAGTGCCACCCACGGTCCCCTCTGTCTGGGCCTTTGCTGACCCCAGGCCTGGACTACTATCTTGTCCTGCAACTCCCTGGAGGATCGTTCATATTAACATAATTTATTCAGCACTACACTACGTTTTACGGACACTCACTCCTTTACTCAGTCCATCCACTCTTGGTGCAAAGTATTGTTTTTCTTATTCCCAGTGTACAGATGAGGAAACTGAGGCTCAGAGAGGGGAAACAACTCGTCTGAGGTTAGACAATGAACAACTAATATGTATGAATAAGGAAGGAGACGGAGAGCTCTGCAGGAGTGGTTGAGTACCAGGAGTAGCAGGAGTAACGAAAATACAGGTTGAGCACCCTCATCAGAAAATCTAAACTCAGAAATGCTACAAAATCTGAAAGTCTGGCCACACGGACATGATGCCACAGTGGAAAATTCCACACCATGAAACTTTGTTCCTTGTGGGTGTGGCAGTGCACACCTGCAATCCCTGAGTAGGTCAGGCAAGAGGTTTTCAAGTTCCCGGCACTGGCCTGGGTAACTTAGAGAGACCCTGTCTCAAAATACAACAATCAAAAGGGCTGCAGCTCTAGCTCAGTGGTAGAGCGCCCGTGGGTTCAATCCCACAAAACAAAACAAAACAAATTTTGTTTCATGTGCAAATTTATTTAAATGTTGTATAAAATTACCTTCGGCTTATGTGTCTAGGCATATATGAAACGTAAATGAATTTTGTGCTCAGACTCTGGCCCCATCCCCAAGATATCTCATTATGTATATGCAAATAGTCCCAAATCCAAAACAGTCTGAAATCTGAGACGCTCCTGGTCCCCAAGCAGTTTGGATACAGGGTGCTCAACCTGTAGTGAAAAGGACAGTGCCTTTGGCTCTGTGCTGACGGCTTCCACTTCATCCTCACAAAACTGAGATAAGTAGTAAGTACTGTCCTGGCTGCCAACTTAGAAGCAGGGAAATGGTGATTGAGAGGTGAGGGGATTTGTCCAAAGTCGTTCAGGAGCTGGGACTGGAACGTGGGTTTGGCATACTCCAAAGTGTGGGTTTTTCCTTTTTTGGGGGGGTGGGGGTACCAGGATTTGAACTCAGGGGCACTCAACCACTGGGCCACATCCCTAGCTCTATTTTGCATTTTATTTAGAGACAGGGTCTTACTGAGTTGCTTAGCACCTGCTTTTGCTGAGGCTGGCTTTGAACTTGCCATCCTCCTGCCTCAGCCTCCGCTGGAATCACAGGCGTGCGCCACCATGCCCGGCATCGTGTAGGTTTTCAAAAACAAGCCCACCCAACTGTACTTTGGGGTACCATCCCCCTGAAGTGCAGTCAGACTGTACAGGCTCAAGTGGCAACCCCCTGACTGTGTGACCTCAGGAACTTCCATCCCGCATCCCCTGTGTCCCTAACTGTCCCTGCGGCCAGGCGGCTGTAAAGCTAGTGTGATGGTGAGAACAGCGAGCCCCCAGTCACAAGGACCATGGCTAAGAGATTTGCGTTTAGAGGTGGTTACATCCCTACAAAGTCCTGGGGACCCCTGGCCTCCGCTTTGTCACTGTTAACAGTGAGGTGAGGGCTGGGGCTGTAGCTCAGGGGCAGAGCAATTGCCTCCCATGTGGGAGGCCCTGGGTTGGGTCCTCAGCACCACATTAAAAAAAAATGAATATAATAAAGGCACTCTGTCCCTCTACAACTACAAAAAATTAAAACAGTGAGGGGAAGACAAGCCCCCAGCAGGGTCATGGGAGTGAGCTGAGGTGGTCAGGAGCACCTTGTAAACCACGTGGTTCTGGGAAACATTAGGAAGAAGAAGGAAGGGGTGTTCTGGAACCCACCCATGGCCTTAGTATAGTCCTTGACTTTGACCTAAATCCCCAGGATGAGGTTCAGGTTGGGGCACTTCAACAAGACCAGTGTTAAATAAGGCTCCTTCCTCTTTCTTAAAATAGTATTTTAACAAGCATTTATATAGTGCTTACAGTATGCCAAGCACTATTCTAAGTGCCTTACAAATTATTCATGCATTTAATTCTTATGAAATCCCTAGGAGATGGGTGCTTGTGCTACCCCTGATTTACAGGTGGGAAAACTGAGGCCCAGGTTGAAATACGTTACCCCCTTGTGAATGGCAGGGTTGACCCGGGTCAAGTGCTCACCCTCTTGAGTGCCGACAGCTGCTCATGATTTCCGCACTAGCACAAGACATTTTCCCAGCACATTATGCATTTTACTTCTCTTCCTCCCCATAAAAATGCTCTCTCTGAGAAGGCAGGGACTGTTCCGTCCACCACTGTCTTCTCAGCACCTAGCACACTGTGGGTACTTGACAAATGCTTGTGAGATTATTATTGCAATTGCTATTATCATGAGCCTCAGCGATGCAGACCTGGTTTTCCAGCCAGTAGACTGGTGACTATCTAGCGCCAGCCCTGGGGTGGGAGCAGGAGGTACCTGCCAGGCTTAAGTGGGGAGGGGGAGAAGTGGGGTACCTTGTCCCCTTCCAGCCAGAGGCTGCAGAGCCAGGGAAGGTTTCCTTCTCCTGTGGTTTGGAGGGTGTGTTATTGCTTCCCAGGGAAATAGACACGGAGGATCTGACTGTCAGGTGCTCAGCATAACAACAACAATAAACAACAATTAGATCAATAATAATAACAATAAATAACACTTGCTGTTACTCCTTTAGCTTTCAGGGCCTCCTTTTCCGGCCGGGTAAGAGTGTAACAGCGTTTTTTACCCTTTGTTCTGTCCTCCCTTGCACTGAGAGGAAAGGTGTGGAAACAGAAAGCTAGAGAGGGCAGTGCGGGTCCATGTCCTATTATTCAGGGAGCTGGACAGAGTGGGCCCTTCTCTGGGACCTCAGAGCAGTGCTCTGCCCTCTGGCCCCACTTGTCTGTGCTGTGGGAGGACCTGGGGGTGGATGAGAAGAGCAGCCACAGAGCCCTTTGGGCTGGGGTGCCTGGTGCAAGGCACAGTCCCCTGAAGGCAAACACGGGGAAAGCAGAGATCACAGAAAGACACAGCCACACACCCAGACAGACATGGGGGAGTGTGCAGAGTGGGTGTGTGAAGGGAGACAGACAGAAGAGGCAGAGGCAGACAGATGGGGGAGGCAAGTCAGGGAAAGAGGCAGAGAGGGACCGGAAGGGACAGGCAAAGGCAGGTGAAGACAGGTGGGGGCTGGGGAGCTAGAGGGGCACACAGGGACCCGCACTGAGGCAGGCAGACAGAAGAGATGAAAGACCCTGAGAATGTGAGGGGGACAGAAACTTAGAAAAGGGGCAGAGAAAGAGAGACGTGGAGACTGTGGGGCAGGAAGCTGTCCTGGGAGAGAGGAGGGACTGGGAGGAGGCCCCGGGACAGGGCTGGGGGGCGGTGGGGCGCTCACCTGGAGGTGGAGCAGGCTGTTCTCCTGGAGGTAGAGGTACTGCAGGCTGACCAGGCCGCGGAAGATGTTCCCGGGCAGGCTGCTGAGCTGGCAGCGGTACAGATGCAGCGACTGCAGCCGCTCCAGGCCCTGGAAGGTGTCAGGCTCCAGGGAGCGCAGGTGCCGGTTGTCACCGAGGTCCAGCTCCTCCAGGGCCTGCAGGTGGCGGAAGGTGCCCGGGTAGATGGTGGAGAGGTTGTTGGAGAAGAGCCACAGGGTGAGCAGGTTGGGCCCGAAGGTGCCGGGCCGCAGAGTGCGGATGAGGTTGTTCTGGAGGAAGAGTCGCTGCGTGCTGGGCGGCAGGGACAGCGGCACCGAGGAGAAGTTGTTGGCCTGGCAGCTCACGGTGGGCGGCGACGAGTAGCAGGTACAGAGCATGGGGCAGCTGGGGGCTGCGGGGGGCAGGGCCAGGAGCAGCAGCAGCAGGCAGGCTGAGGCGGGACCTGCGCGGAGAGAGGCCAGTGAGGGCTGGCTGGAGGCCCAGGGGCCGCGCCCACCCGCCAAAGACGGGTCTCTGCACAGGATATCAGGCAGGGGCTTCTGGATGCCCCTCAAGAGTCTGGAGAGGCCTGGCCGCTTCATTCTTGAGGCTCCTTTGAGGCTTGCAAACTTTTATTTATTTGTTTGTTTGTTTGTTTGTTTATTTATTTATTGGCACTGGGGATTCAACCCAAGGTGCTCTACCACTGAGCTGCACCCCCAGCCCTTTTCATTTTTTAAAATTATTGTTTTAGTTGGGTGCGGTGTCGCGCACCTGTAATCCCAGTGATTTGGGAGGCTGAGACAGGAGGATTGCCAGTTCAAAGCCAACCTCAGCAATTTAGTGAGGCCCTATGCAACTTAGTGAGGCCCTGTCTCTAAATAAAATATAAAAAGGGCTAGGGATGTGGCTCAGTGGTTGAGTGGACCCAAAGGGTTTCAATCCCCATTACTATATATATATATATATGTGTGTGTGTGTGTGTGTGTGTGTGTAATTTTGAGACAGGGTCTGGCTAAGTTGCCTAGGCTGGCCTCAAACTTGCAATCTTCCTATCTCAGCCTCCAGCATAGCTAGGATTCTAGGTGTGTGTGCCACCCGGTCGGGCTGCAAACCTTCTTTTTGAGGTATATTAAAACATAACACCAAGAGGCACTGTAGGAAGCACCTCCATGCATATAAAGTTGTTTGATGATCACATGTCTTTTCATTCTAGTCTGCTTTCACCGCCGCATGTTTGACCTTGTTTAGAGATTAATGCCAAAAGACTAACTGTGAGAGCTGCACCACCCCAGGGTCCACAGTGGGCCGGGAGTCCTTTGTTGTGGGGGCAGTCCTATGTAGGGTGTTCAGCAGTCGCTCTGTCTTCTATCCACTAGATGCCAGCAGCACCCTGCCCCCAGTTGTGACAACCGAAATGTCTCCAGACATTGCCAAATGTCCCCTGGGGAGAAAAACCAACCCACTTGAGAATGACTAGAACTAACTGAAGACTCGGCGAGTCTAAGGCCTGTGCACAGCGTTCCTGAGGCCCCAGCCTTGCTGAACCCAGTGACGGAAGTCCTCCCTCACCTTCCTGCTGTTTTACCTGGGAGGAAGCAGTGCCTCTACACTCCAGGAGGGACCGTAGGGACCAATGGGTCTACCCAGGGCCACCAGGCACATGCACCAGGATCAGCTGTCCTCCCCAAAAGAATGCAGAATCCAAACTCTGAGTGTGGCAGCCCGGAAATCTGTGTTCTGCATCTTGGGCTCTTCGCGTTCAAAGTCACTTTAAAAAGTTTTAATTTTTTTCTTAAAGAAACGTTTGAAGATTGGGTATGGTCCACCTTCTTACCATGTAGATAGAGAAGGAGATGCATGGAGTTAGCTAAGGACTGGAGGGTCCAGTGCAGGGGCCTGTGTTTCTGGGCTCCAGCAAGGCCGGGCAGGCCCCTCCACCCCTGTCCACCCGCAGGAACTAGAGCACATTAAGGTTCTGGCTGGAGCCAGCTTGGCCTCTCCCCTGCATGTGCTTCCCACAGATAGCTCCTGGGATTTTCTTCTGGCAGCCTGGAGAGAGGACAGCCCAGCCTCCCACAGCCAGGCCTCCGTCCCTGGGCCACAGCAACCGAGCACCCTTGGCTTCAAGCAGTGTCCCAGGCCTTCAAAGGCTCAGGGGAGGCAGACCTGGTTCTTGGGCCCAAGGACCTGAGATCCTGGGGCTCTGTGTGGACCCAGAGACCCCAGGAGAGGCTCAGGGGTGGGTGACTGAGGGTGAGGCCTCCAGGGCTGTGAACTGCACACCTAGGAGGTTGTTTTGTGCCGATGTCACACCCCGGAGGTGGCTGTGTGTGGATGCGTGCATGTGCGTGTGCTTCTGGGAAACCGGGAGCCAGGTGCTTACTACGTGGAGTGCTGTGAGCCAGGTGTTCGCACATGGCACCGGCAGGCCCTGAACATGGCCTTGCCGTCACAGGTGCTGGGGGTCTCCTCCCCAGGGCAGCACACTGGCGCAGATTCGGGGACCCAAGGCCCAGCACCTGGCGGTCCTGGCTGCTGGCTCTCCGGGGCCTCCCCAGCACCAACCCGGGAACCCAGGCCCCATCGCCCTGTCCCGGGCCCCTCCCTGCGCTGCGCGGTGCGTGCGAGCGTGCGCTGGCTGTCCCCCGCGTGTGTGTGAGTGCCGGGCCCCGTGCGTGTGTAGGCTGGGTGTGATGTAATACTCAGTGACACAGCGCGGCTGTTCCATTCGTTCACACCACCTCCGCGTTTCTCGGCCCTTCTCACCCCTCCCCCGTGCGGCGTTTCACGATTACTTTCTCCTCCCGAGTTTTTCAAAGCCACGTGGGGCGGAGGAGAGTGTCTCTCACCCCTCATCTGTACCAGGCAGGGGTGGGGTGTGGGAGCACAATGGGGGACCCACGGTAGGTTTCCTGAGCACTGAGGTTTAGGGCTTCAAATTGGAGATTTCAGAGCTGCCTAAGTCCTCCAGGTTCATCTGGTACGATCCACAGAGGTGACAGCTGGGGCTCAGAGAGGGCAAGCAACTTGCCCAAGGTCACACAGAAAAGTGGTGCCAGGCAAGGATCAGAATAAAGGATTCTCCTGATGCCCAGCCAGGACACTTCCTTTCCTGTCAGTAACCCTCTGAGCTCTGCCTCCCCAAGGACTTGACACCAAAGGAAACCCAATCCTTTTCTGATCCCTTAATCCCACCCCTTATCCACAAGCTCACAAGAATGTGAGCCCTAGTGGCCACCGGCTCTCTGGGGGTTTACGGAGCTCTTCCTCCAGCCTCTGGGACTAACTGCTATCCCAGGAGAGACAGACGGGAGGATGTGCACACCAAGATGACCCCGGGGTCAGTTCCTCCTCCTCCAGGCACCAGGTGTCTTCCAGAGTTGAGTCCCGGTGGGCAGGGACTGGCAAGGGCCCTACTCACCCTTAGTATCCAGCCTTCCCTGCTCTCTCTTGAGGCTCTTCTCTCTCCCAACAGCCTCCCTGTTGTCCCCAGGTCTCCCCCCACCACCGCCCACCTCCCCCAGCCTGCGATGGTATTCCCTGCAGGTTCCTTGAGGAGGGACCCTGAGCTGGGGGCCCCTCCGTGACAGCTGCTGCATAACAGTGACTCTGTTGCCATTTCTGGCCCTCGCTGCTGCCGCCGCCGTGCAAAGCAGCGTAACCCAAGGAGCCTCATCCATAATTCAGGCTGCGGCGCTCACTGGAGGCGAGGAGGAGGAGGGGAAGGTGGGGGGCTCCGGGTCCCTCTGCCCCAGGCTGGGCTGGAGGGGGCACTCAGGGCAGAGCTGGGGGCTTCCTCCCACCCCTGTCCTGCCCAGTGTGGCCCCTGATTCTCCCGCCTCTTCCCCACTACCCTTCCCTTAGGCCCTGCCTCCTCACTGCTGCCTCTTCTCTGAGGACCACGGCTCCACTCCTGGCCCCCATTTTGTGGATCCCTGGCAGAGACCGGGCAGAGATGCACAATGTGTTGGGCTGGAAGGGGGGATACCTGGCGGCCCTCCAGAGCAAACCCCCACCCCCATTTCAGAGTTGAAGGCTGGGGAGGGGAAGGGCTGGTTCAGAGCGGGCAGCCCATGCCTTCATGTCGCCCTGCCACCTTACACACAGAGGAAAGCCCTTTCTCACTGTCCCCTTCACCCTCTGCTCAGGGCTCCCTCTATAGGCAGGTGAGCCTGAGCTGCAGGGGAGTGTGGAGCAGGGAAGGGAGGAAGCCATCTGATATGAAGCCCCTACTGTGTTCCGGACACTGTGCTTGTATGTGCTAACTTCTTTCCCCAAAGGATGCAACCCGACACAGTCCCCTGTGAGGTCAATGCTGCCATGACCCCCAGCTTGAAGAAGGAGGGGCCTCAGGTCATGCAGTTAGTACAGCCCCCCCCACCCCCACCGGCTGCAAGGCAGGGTGTCAGACCCATGTTAGGACAGACTCCCTGACCTCTCTCTAGGAGCCCCCTCCCTCAATAATATCCACAGAAACCAGCCCTGGGTAGGAGAGACAGTGCCCTTGAGGGACAGGGAGGACAGAGGCTGTGCTCAGGTGCCCAGGTCTGGACCGGTCATAATGTTGGCTGTTTGGCTGTATAGGGTCAAGGCAAGGAAGGGGCCCAGGCTCTTTGGAGTTTTATCTCCTGGGCTCCTAGCCGTGGTTGTTTTAGGGGACCACACATGTGGGAGTCAAGAAGTGATGACCATTGTCCAGAGATAAGGCCAGAACTGTCCAGCAAGGAAAGCAGAGGAAGGCCAGAACACGGTTATTGATCCTGAGGTGCCCAAGCCCAAAAGTATCCCTTCACTTAGGGGCCGTTGTCAAGGACTCTGGGCTTTCTAACCTCAGATGCCTAGGCTCTGAGACGAGTTCCCGCCTGTGCCATCCTTTAGGCCAGAGGCCCTCATGCAGGAACTTAAGGAGCAGGCAGGTGGACCTGGGTGGAGGGCAGGAGCCAGGGTGCCAATGCACGGCTGCCTGCACA
The DNA here is from genome assembly GCF_048772815.1 of Callospermophilus lateralis. Taxonomy (NCBI): domain Eukaryota; kingdom Metazoa; phylum Chordata; class Mammalia; order Rodentia; family Sciuridae; genus Callospermophilus; species Callospermophilus lateralis. Next base: position 197,543,759 of record NC_135306.1, on the reverse strand, counting down.
GAGTGGTCCCAGGAAACAGGCAGGCCTCTGGCTCTGGAAGGAGTGGCACGGGGTCAGGACGGAAGCCCCATCTCCACACCCAACATGCTGCTTTCGGGAAAGGCTAGGCCTGCCATGCAGATGCCCAGGGGACAGGGTCCCAAGAGGTAGAGACTGGGAGGAGGATGGAGGTGGGGTGATGCCAGGGAAGGGCCTGGGGAGGCACGGATGCCTCTGGTGACTGGAGGTTGAAAGCTGCTGCAAACAGCTTCTCACTCTGTCAGAATGTAACACCCCAAAATAAGCAGCCACTGTCAGTGGCAGCATGCGACGTCGGGGCTTGGAGATATAAATGGCAGCACCAAGCCTGCCCGGGTGCCCACCCTAGGAGGCTGCCTCCCGGCTGGGAGGTCCTTACCCTGGCTTCCTCGGCTTCCTCACAGCTGCCCCCAGCCCCGGGGCTCAGTCCTGGGTCTGGCCCACCAGCCACTCCCTGATAGAAGTGTGACAGGCAGGCTCTTTGGGAATGGAGGGCTTCCACGTGGAAGTGGTTTCCAGAGCCTCTTTGTCTCATCCCTGGGCAGCCACCCCCTCCCGCTGGGCCCTCTCTCCCACCCCTTTCTTTTCCTTCTCCTCTTCCCTCTCCAGCCCCTCTCTGCATCCAGATCTACCCCAGCCCCTCTCCCATCTACAGTTTCCGGTTGGTCCCCGAGCCTGGAGCTCATCCTTGACCATCTTCCATCCCTATCCACTGTCCCCAGCGTGCTCACGTTGCTGATCTTCCCATTCCCATTCCGGTTTCCAGGGCACCAGTCCTCATTCCTTTTCCGTTATCTCCAGCCCTGATTCTAGGAGCCTGTCCATAGTGTTCTCTTCACCTCTTGCCCAGTTCTGGTCTCCCCTGCCCTTCCTCTTCCTCGGTCTTGCTCTGGATCCCCGGTCCCTGGAAGCTCTCCCCTCTAACCTTTATTCCTCCTCCTTCCTCTCCCCCATTCCCTCCTCTCCCCCGACTTCCCTAACCACTTTTCTCCATCTTTGACTTTCCTTCCCTAGCCTTCCCCCCTCGGACCCCTTCCCCACCCCACCCCCAATCTCCGGTCCACACCCTTGCCTGTCAATCAAACCACGGAACTGCCCTCTTTCTAGCCCGTCCGTCCGTCCTACCAGGGAGGGCCCTTGGGGATTCCCTCTGCGCCCCCCTTCCCAGGCAGCCCCCTACCCACATCGCTCGTCCTCCCAGGTGACTGGAAAGTGCTGAGGCACCGGGCACGAGTTGCTGAGTCGGCGCTTCCCCAGCCGCCCGAGTCCTCAGCGTTCCGGGAGCAGGTGGAGCCGGGACAGCGGAACCTGAGCCTCCCTCCCCGCCTCGCCCGGCGCGCTTGCCCCTCGCGTCCGCTCTGGGTCACGAGCTCCGGGCACACTCCGGCAGCCTCTGAGCCGGGTGCCTCCTCCTGCGGGCAGCCTCGGGGACGGAGGCGCGGCCGGGGCCGGGAGCTCTTCCCCCTCCCAGAGCCACCCACTGCCCCACCCTCGCGCCCGGGAGAGGGGCGTCCGGCTCTCCTCTCCAGGTTAACCCCGCTCTCCCGCCGGCGGGGGTCCCTACCTTGCAGCAGGCGCCTGAGCCCGGGCAGCATCTTGTCTCGACGCTCGGGGGAGGGGCGGCGGGGGGAGGGCGCTCCCACTCGCTCCCTTAGCCCGCCGGACGGACGGCGGGGACTCCGCGGGGCTCCGGGGGGGCCCGGGAGTCCCGGGGCTGCGTGGCCCGACCGCGGCGCTCTACCCTGCGCCCCCCGGGCTGCGGGCCTCGGGAGGAGCCATCGGCCCCGACGGGACGGGGCGGGGCACGACGGGCTGCGGAGGGCTGGGGCTGGCCCGCGACGCTCCGTGCCCGCACCCTCCCAGCCGCGCGGCTGGCACCGGGGCCCGTCAGTCCGTCGGTCCGCGCGCTCCAGCTGCTCGCCGAGGGAGAGTGGGGACAGCGAAGAAGCGCTTCCCAACCACCCTCCTCGCCTTCCCGCACTCGCAGGCTCCTCCCTCGCTGCCTGGCTTGCCGACTTAACCCTTTCCTGGCCACTAGGAGGCGGGAGCGGCTCTCCGGTCCACTCCATCCCAGCCCCCTCCCAACCTTGGGGGATCCTGTGCGTTGAGTTCTGTCGCCTCCGCGGCGCCACGCTTCTAGAGAAATCCCTTCTTGCGGGGGAGCGCTAGTGTTAGGAAACCCCATGGACCTGTCCGCTTTTCCCCTCCCAACCTTCCCGGAGGGGATGGGCTTCTGGGTCATTCCCCGCTCCCCTCCCGCCGCATCCTTGGCGGTGCCTCTCTCTCCCACGCGAGACCTTCAAGATCCCACTTTTCCTTCCAACCCCAGACCAGAAACCCAAAGTGTGCGACTCTAAGAATAATACGTGCAAGAATTTGTGTGTGCAAGATCGAGGGCATACGAACGTGCACGCGCGCTCAAGGGCGCTCGTGCAGGTGTGACTGAGTGCTGGCACGCGACCTTTTATACCCGGGAGGATGGGGGCACTTGAGTGTGAGCACTGGTGAGCCGCTAAGTACCCGCTAGTGTGCGTGTCCGAGCGGGTGGGAAACTGAGTGGAGCTGAGTGAGATTTTGCGCGAGCAAGTTTGGGTGGGCAGCGAGGGCATAGGTTGCACGGGGGTGTTGGACGCCCCTTAAAGCATTTAGGAGCGGATACAAGTTTGGGCGCGCGTGAGAATTTGTGCGTGTTTATACGTATATGTGATGTGTTCCAGAGGAGATAAATCATTCCATACGAGAGGACTAGAGAGGACAAAAGGTGGGGAGGAAATTGCTGGCTTCATGCTAATTTCTACTTTCTTTGATAGAGGGTTGGATTTTGGTCTCGCTGGGACCTCTCGCTCCCCTAGCGACCTCTTTTTGTCCCATGTCAGCCAATCAGTGACCTAAGAGACTCCTTACAAAGGCTAAGCTGCCATTCCCCGCTCTTCTCGGCACGGTCCAAGGTGCCCAGCATCCCGTCTTCGAGGGCCACCCCAGAGAAGGATAAAGCGTGGGACCCTTGGGGATCTCTTCGGGCCAGTCGCCAAGCAGCGCGGGCGGGGTTGAGACTGATGGAGCGGCGCGTAAGGCGGGCGCCAAGGCCATCTGCGCTCAGTCCTGCCCGGCCCGCGGCAGTGCTGGACTCCTGGGCAGCAGCTACTGTGAGGAAAGCATAGGAACTCCAGGTCCGGCTGCCTCTGGCAGGCTCCTCCCTTTCTGTGCCAGGGTCCAACGCATGGCATACAGTCGGCGCTTTATAAATGCTGCTCTCATTCTTCCCATTCATTCTCTGCTTCTTCCATAATCGGTCATTCTTCCCTCGTACTCATTCGATTTCTCTCATTTTCTCCCCCCACCAATCTTATTCATATTTTATGATCTCCGGCTCTGTTGTCTCCCTCCCTTCTTCCCTCCCTCTCTCCCTTTCTTACTCTCTTCCTGTCCTTTCCTCTTCTAGGCATCTGCTTCTTTCTGTCACTGCCTTCTCTGCTTCTCTAGCTGTCTCTCTGTGTCTTGTTGTCTCTTCTCCCTGCCTCTGTCTCTCCATCTCTGCGAGTGTCTCGCTATCTCTTAATCTCTACCTCGCCTTCCAGTTTTCATCCAGTTTCATTCCCAGTCCTCTTGCACCTGGCGCTGGAGTGCCCCCTGCTGGTTCCATCCTCTGCACTTCTTGGGCTCCCAGTACGCCCCCCCCCCCCCGTCCCCCACACTAAATTTCCTCCCCCACCCCTTTCATTTTCAGATCAGGTAGAAACAGCAAGAGGTATCTCCGGGGCTCCTTTCCACCTTCCATCTTCAAAAGGCAGGGATAAGGTCCTGCATCTTCCTGGGACCCACCCTGTAGAGGTCCCTGCGCCCGGGGTGGGGGAGGACCTGGAGGGGGTGGCGGGGAGGGAGTGTTGGGGGTAGCAGGGTGGGATTTGGCGTCCTTCCCCGGAATGAGCCGCGGCACAATCTGTCGCTGGGTTTGTTTGCCGAGCTGCCTCCGGAGCGCAGTGGGGCTGGCTCCCGGAGAGCGAAATATCACAAGATGCGGAGACAGACGCTGAGGGGCGGGTGGGCGGCGGGCTGACTCAGGTGTACTGTCATCAGCTCCTGGCCCGCGCCCCTCTGAGAGGGGTGGGAGGGGACCCCCGGCCTCCAACATAGGCGGGAACGGAGGCTGGCAGGGGAGCCCCCGTCCTGGGGTGAGCTTCAGGGAAGGAAGTGCCCCTTCTAATAGTCCTTGGCTTGAGGCCTCTCTTTCAGTCCAACTTGGGTATTCCCTAGACAGTGAACGTACCCCATTCTACAGGTGTCACGGTTTCCTACAATTGTCTGCTGACTCACCCCTCCCCCAGCCCCGCCCTAGACTGCCTGCTTTTTGAGGGCAGGAAATACCTACCATGCATTGTCTTGTCCATTAGTTGCTCAATGGGTACTTCTGGATGGCTTGCTTCGTGATGAGCTCATGACTAGTGTCAGTTTATAGGAAATGCCACAAAATATTTGGTCTCCCCTATAGATCATTCTGTCCCCTAATTCCTCCCTCTATCCACGATCGAAGTCCCTACTCCTTCCAGCTTCAATGGGAAAGGGCTCTCCCTTGAGGTTGAATACCAGAGTTGTCCATGTGAACCTAAGCAATTTACTCCCCTTCCATAAGCCTTGGTTTCCTCAACTGAACAGAATCCACTCTCTTAAGGCGCCATTCAATCTCCAGTCACTCAAGGCGTGAGAAGCTGCTTGTTCAAATGAAGCATGCAGTGGAAGCTGACGTCATTGCCATCTTGGTGGTCATTCTTTGGTGGTGAGGGCTAAGGCAGTAGAAACAGACACAGTGTCTGAATGAGTGTCTGAACAGACACTCATCTGAATGAGTTGGATTTCTGACAAATGTTTTGAGATTAGAAGGGACAAGCAGATAGCAAATTATAAGCATCGACTGTGCCCTAGGCCATGAAGGCCCATCTCTGGCTGGACACTTGGCCAGGCTCTGGGGTACCTGGTCCTCTGGCCTCGGCTGCAGAGCTGGCCTGCCCTCTGGTGGCTGTAGTTGGATCTGCAGCCTCAGTAGAAGCCAGAGATCTCTAGAAATGGGCTCATGAATGGACTTTTGCTGGGAAGAGGGGAAGACACCTTGTGTGGACAATAGTGGGCCTTGAAAAGGAGGAGGTCATGTAGAATGAGGTTATTGGTACAAACTACATAAGTCTTTATATCTTCTGTGAGTTCCCACCTATTAACCATACCACTATTCTCAGGGTGCCCATGAGGCCCCTCTTCCCTCTGGTGGCCCCAACTAGTGAGTTGCAGTAACTCCCTGGCTCTCTTCTTCTCCTGTTTGGTACCTGCACTGTGTAGGGCACTTTGTAGTTAGTGAACAAGGTGGGGCAAGAGCACAGGCTTTGATGTGTGTGTCCCAGCTTTGCAGCTTACTAGCTAGCTAGATGACCCTGGGCAAGTTGCTTAACTGTCTTAAGTCTCCAGTTTTCTCATCTAGAACATGGGAGGGGTGCAACACCAGTTCCCAGCTCATGAGGTTGTTTGAGGACTAAATGATATAAAACATCAAAGAACCTAGCTGACCTTGTGCTTGATAAATGCTAATAATGTTATTACTTCTGCCTTGGGCCAACAGCAACCTAGAAAAATGATGTTAAAGTCCAGTAGCAAAAAGCTAAGTGGTGGCCTGAGGCCTCCTCAGGAGCGAGTGGCAGAGCTGGATTTGGGAGTCAGCTTTTAGTCATGACATCCTCCTTTTATGGCTGACCTTGACATCTCCACCCTTTCCTGGCACACACCGGGGCTTCCCAGTGTGAAATCAGGAATCCTGGGTTGAATTAGAAGTGCTAGTTGGACTCTGACTCCAAAGGACTGTGTAACCGGGGTTGGCCTTTCTGGGCTTCAGGTCCCTCACCATTGAAAGAGCAGCTTGGACTCTGTGCTTTTGAGAGATCTAGGAAAAGCCATTCTCATTTGTTTTGTGGCCTCTTAACTGGGAACTACTGAAAATGGAGGTTGTCAGCTAGATCCCATGTTGCCTTCAACTTTCTAGTTCCAGGGCAGTGATGTGGGCCCCAGGGGAAGATCAGAATTTTTAAGACTCCCTTAGGCCCCACTCTGGGCTCCTTTGCATGCTCACTGGCCATTAGGCCTGCCCCGGAGCTGGTCACTGACCACATACACTATATACTCTGGAGAGTAGAGGGCCTGTGCCTGTGACTCAGAACCCTCCCGGTGCCCTGCTCTGCCCAGTCTGATGGGCACAGGGTTCCTTTCCTGTGTAGGAAACAAAGAAGAAAGCCTAAAGCAGATGAGTTTAAAGGGCAAGATTGTCAGAATGTGTTTTTCTCCTTTCCTGCCTAGATTCTGAGGTCTCTGTCAATTTACATAATGGTAAGAATTTACTTGAGGCTGCACACCTGTAATCTCAGTGGCTCAGGAGGCTGAGGCAGGAGGATTGCAAATTCAAAGCTAACCTCAGCAACTTAGTGAGGCAGGGTCTTGCTGAGTTGCTTAGTGCCTTGCTGTTGCTGAGGCTGCTTTGACCTCCAGATCCTCCTGCCTCAGTCTCCCAAGCCACTGGATTACAGGTATGTGCCACTGTAATGGGCTAATTTACCTCTCTCTCTCTCTTTTTACAGATAGGGAAACAAGCTCAGATATGCAGTACTGCTCTTAGACCTAAGCGAGAGGGGTCTTGCCTTGAGCCCCGTGTTCTTAGGGCTCTGCTCTGGCCTCCCTCCAGCCAGTGTCCCTCCAAGGATGGAAAAGTCCCTAAGATCTTTCATTTGCACTCTAGCCCCAGCCCTGCAAATATGAGGGGCAGCCATTCTAAGAAGTCACATAACTTCATCAAAAGTGAAATGGCTAAGAATCTACAGAGCCTGGCTCTGAATCCAGGTCCAGGGACTCTTTCCTCTGTTAGGAAGCCCCATGCCCTTTTTGACCTCAGGTCAGAATTCTGGCTTCCTGGAGGTCCACTGGTTAGACACTCGGGTCCCATTGTTTCTGCTGGAGTTCCCTCTTGGATGAAGACAGCTTCTCTTTCTCACTGGAAAGAAACCCTGTCGAGTGCAGAGTCCATGTTTTCTTTGACTCTGTTTATTTTATGCACCTGGCACACCCCTGGTGGGCAGCCCAGAGTAGGCACTCAGCGAAGGTCACTCACCTATCAGGCACAGGGTCTACTGGGAGAACTCCCAATCAAATAATGAAGGTACTAGTTGCTATGGTTCATGCTGATGTTAGAGGGAGTAATGTCTGAGACAGAGTGGGGGTGGACAGTTCTAGAAAGCCCTACCTAGGCTGACTGTTTGATAAATAGCTTTAGACTCTCTTAGTCTGGGAACCCACAGTATGGGGGCAAAACACTGCTGATTCCCTGTTTCCTGTTGCACTAACTCTCCAACTGTTTTCCCATCTCCTGAAGACACCAGCTGAGGATGAATGGCTGTGGCAGCCACTTGGTATGTGACCCTCTTTAAGCAACACATGCCTCATTTGCCTAGTAAGTGGATAGGACAGCAGATCTTTCCCTCTCTATTCTGTGGATTGAAACCACTGGATTTGCAAGAGACAGTGAGTCTACGCATGAGGGGATGGGAGGAGTGGGGCAAAGAGAAGTGCCACAAGCCCTAATAGGTGGGACTTTGAGCCTTTTGTTACTGGTGGGGGAGGGGACTGGGGCCACTGCCCAGTCCAGGTCCCCATTATAGGATCCTACTGACAGATGTCTCTGTCTCTCGACTCACTTTCCTGAATTAATCTACAAATTAATCTTCCCAGGGTATAGTTTTGATCATGTGTCATCCTGCCCAGGAGCCTCAATGGCCAAATCTGGCTAGCCAATGGTTCCTGTCTGTGGACTCTGACGTGCTCACTTGAATTTTCCAGATGAGTCTTAAGACTTCAGCAGAAAACCAGGTGAAGGATACAGATGCCTACTTCACCCAAGAGGATAAGCAAAGAGTAAACAAATACTTGGAAAACAGTTCAACCTATTTGCGATCAAAGAGATGGAAATGAAAGCTGAATCAGGATAGCATTTCAGACTTATTACATTAGTGGAATTTCACAAACACCATCACCCAGCGCTGGCAAGGCTGGATGGAGTCTGTGCTCCTTTGTCTCGGTCCACAAAACAGTCTAGTAAAATGTAACAGGAGCCTTGGAAATATGATTACCTTTTGACCCACTAAGCTCGATTCTGGGAATTGATCTTAAGAACATAATTCAACAGATGAAAAAGCTTTGGATATGCCACAGACATTATCCTCTTCCATCTCTCCAGGCTGTGAGACGGTTAAGAAGAGGGTAGTTAATCCACTCAATGCAATATGAAGCAGCCTCAAAAACTGATCACGATAAAGAATGTGCAGAAACCTGGAAACTGTTTATGACATCATGTTTTCAATCAAAGGTGGGACACAAAATTTGCATGAACGCTGAAGGCAGCCATGCCAAATAAGTATTCATGTTGATAAAATTGGGAGCAGAATATGCAAAAATGAAGATCACTGAAGGTTGGGAGAATGACGGACAGTTTTCCTGTTGGTTTAATAATCTTCTTGGTTAATGTTGTTGAAATATTATTTCTGGGACTGGGGTTGTGGCTCAGTGGTAGAGTGCTTGCCTAGCATGTATGAAGCACTGAGTTGGACCTCCAATAAATAAATACAATAAAGGTCCATTGACAACTAAAAAATTATCTTTCTTTTTATTTATTTATTTATTTTTGTGGTGCTGGGGATTGAACCCAGGCCTTGTGCATGCGAGGCAAGCACTCTACCAACTGAACTATATTCCCAGCCTGACAACTAAAAGATATTTAAAAAAAAAAAAAAGGAATGTTGTTTCCATAATGGAATGAGTTCTATAAAAACAAAACATCTTCTATTGCTTATAGAATAAAATCAAAGCTCCTTAGCTTATGCTCACTATAATAAATGACAATGATCATCTTTATTAGGTGCTCACTACACTCCAGGAAGTGAAGGAAGCACATTGTCCTTGAGATTTATTTGAATCTTTACAGCCATGCCATGAGGGCAAAACTGTTCCCACCCCTCATTTTACAATTAGGAAGCTGAGATCCAGTGAGGTTAGCCCCTCTGCCCACCCGCCGCCCGACTTTACATAGTAAGCAACAGAATTGGCCTTCAAAACCACTCTGGATGATTTTGTGCTGAATTTCAGAATTGGCTAGGTATGTCAATATTTAGAAAATTCAATCAATGATGTATTACCATCATGATTTCTGGAATCACTGCAGCTCACGTACTTCGCACTGTGATTTCTTTAATTTTTAAACTTCAATCAACTCACTTTTGAAACATTCACAAGCCACATGGGTATCTTCTTATGCAAGAATTCCCTTGGAATCATCGGTTTAATGTGTTGATTGTATTTTTTACTGCCCGATAAAATAAAAAACATTGACAGAATTAAAACAAATATATCAATCGTCTTGTGCACCTCCTTTGTGCCACATGGTCTGCCTCGGCCTCCCAACTCAGTATTATTTTCCCCACACCTCCTGCCCTGCATCCATTTCTGAGGCCTAAATTCCCTCTGCCTGTGCTTTCCAGATTCCTCCCTGCTGGATGCATTCAGACCCACCCAGCATCTCCTTCCTGTCCCCAGTCTCAGCTCTTCCCCTGGTCTTGCCTGAGCCAATTCCAGATCAAAGCCATTAATGGACAAAGAGGACACTGAGATTCGGAAGCCTGCCCACTGTGATAATTAATTCTCATTTACTAAGCTCCTACCAGGCACCAGGCATTGCACTGGAGATTTATATACAGTTATCTCAGCTGGTTCTTTATACTGACCCTAGAAGTGGATGTGTGTTCTTTTTTAAAAAAATTTCTACTTTATATGTCAGGAAACTGAGGTCCACCAGGGTTAAGGCTTTTGCTGAAGTCACACAGTGGTAACAAAGCTAGGATTCAAGTCTGGTATTGTTGGACCCGAGGTCCTTGATCACTCTGCTTCTGGGTCTTAATAATGATAAGGGTTATTCGATAGACCAACAGCTCCTTCTCCCGTGTCCTCCAAAGCTGGCCTATGAGTTGCTTGCTTCTCCAGAGTGTGGGGAAAAGAGACCCTCTTGCTTATTATAAGTGGGGGTGACAATCAGTCTGACTACCAAGAAGACAATTTGACAAATAGTTATTAATTTTAAAATGTAGGTACTCTTTCATCTAGAAATTCTCTTTTTAGGAAATTATCCTGCAGTGATTGAAATGTGCACAAAGACATCTGCAGAATGAGAGCCAATACAGCCTCGTTTGTAATACACAGAATGTAATAGGTGCAATCTGATATCATCAATAGGGTTTGAGTGACATAAATTTTAGTACCTCCATATATAGCAATCAAAAAGAATGAAGAAGGTCTGCATGTGTGTAAATAGAACAATATCAAAGATATTAAGTTAGCAAAGCCAGGTACAGAGGAATGTCCTAGTGTGCTACATTAGTATACAATATTTATAGTGTCCTCCAATAGTATGCTCCAGTGTCAAAGTCTGTGGGTTGAAATATAGATATAGTAGTTATACACACACTTACTGATAATGCATGGACTAGCTTGGGAAAGACTTAGGAATCAGTAACCGTCACTACCCAGACTTACACACCAGAGGGAAGCTAGCTGAGAGGAGGGGGCTAGGATTGGTCCTGTAGCTGGACTTACATGGCCAGCAGACTATGTGAATGGTTCAGGATGTAATGGAGATTGTGGAGGATCTAATGCCTCCCAATATTGCCAGCTGCTCACATGCCCACATCAGCTCCTCTAGGCGCTGTCTCTGATAGATGGGGGGTGTGGGGGGATGGAACCCAGGGCTTTGATTATGCTAAGCACATACTCTCCCCCTGAGCTACACCCCCAGCCTTGAGACTTTTTATTTTACTGTGTAACCTTTTGTACTGTTTTTTTTTTTTAAACCTCGTGCATGTATTACCTCTTTAATAATTTAAAATTTAAAATTAAAAAATGAATAATTTCCTGTCCGAGGCAAGACCTACCTAAGAAGTGGAGTCTCTCTGGGCTGCAGGTAGATCCTCAGCGTCAGTGTACCCAGTGGGAGCCGTTGGGATGTCAGGGCCTAAACCCCTGTTCCACAACACTTCAGGACCTAGAGGTGCCCCCCTACCTCTCTTCTCTCTCTCTCTCTCTCTTCAGTAGAAGCTTTTATCCCCTCTTTTCTCCGACCAGTAGTTACGATGGCTTTAGAAGCAGGTCTTTCTTTGGTCAGGACATATTCCATGTCTCAGCTGAGCTCAAGTCTCCCCACCTATTTAGGACGTTACTTCCGTATTCTAGAAGGGATGGTACCTATATCACACTGTAGTCATGAGAGCAAGGAGCTAGCACCGGGTGGTACAAGAGGATAGGACAGAACAATGGGGACACCCCTCTGTGTCATCGGCCAAAAGCGGAATGTTGACCTGTGACAGGTTAACTTTGCCAAATCAGCACCTGGCAGGAATAGAAGGCATCTCCTTCATGAGTTAGAATATTCTGAGGTGGAGAAGTGCTAGAAACCCATCCCTAACTGGCTTAAACAATAAGATGTATTAACTATCTCACATAGTAGAAAGTCCAGAGGTCAGGATGCTAGGGTTGGTTGAAACATGGCTTAATGATGTCATCAAAGTCCTGGGTTCTGTCTGCTTCTCTGCCTCTGTTGGTAGGACCAGCTTTGTCCTCAGCCAGGTAGGTCCCATCTTGATTATAAGCTGGCAGTGGTGACAGCCTTGTGCCCCCTGTTCATTGGCACAATGGCAGAGCAGCCTTTCCCCAGGCGTGGAATGGGAGACTTTCCCCTGTCTGGGATTTCTTAGGTCAAGTTCACCTGAGTTGGTACCCAGGAGGGTAAAATATACAAACTGTCTTTAGTTAGGGCTCCTGAACCAGTATGTGACAATGATGCCACCATGATTGTCTTGGACTCATTGGGGCAACCCTTCAGACACGCTGAAACCATATGACTACTGAATGGTGGGGAGGGAGAAGAGTTGTTTGGGGGAGGACACAATGTCTGCCACAGGCCTCTAGGTTCAGGTACCAGCATCTTATCTAGATGTTAGAGAAAGAAAGACCATCCACACATCCATGCATCCACCCATTCCTTCATCTGTTCAGTAATTTCTGAAATGACCACTGGGTGCCAGACGGAGGCTAAGGGCTAGAGATTTAGCAGTGACTGGACAGAACCCTGCCAGGTCCTTGCATCCTACAAGGTTGGCTCATACCTCCTCCCCTTTTCACAGAGGCCTTGCTGACCTCCCTACTTGATCCTGCAACCATGCTCTCCCTGGCACTCTTGTACCCCTAGGCTACTTTCCCTTTTTCTTTTCCTCTTTCTTCCTCCTCCTCCTCCTCCTTTTCTTCTTCTTCTTTTTTTTTTTTGAACCAAGGATTGAACCCAGGGGTATTTAACCACTGAGCCACATCTCCAGCCCTTTTTAACATTTTATTTAGAGACAGGGTCTCACTGAGTTGCTTAGGGCCTCACTAAGTTGCTGAGGCTGGATTTGAACTTGCAATCCTCCTGCCTCAGCCTCCTGAGCCACTGGGATTCCTTTTCTGTAGCATTCATAACATTCTATTTTAGTCAGCTGTTTTGCTGCTGTAACTCAAGGACCGCATGATTATAGAGGAGGAAGAGTTTCTGTGAGGGCTCACAGTTTCTGAGGTCTTAGTCCACAGGCGGCCGGCTCCATTCCACAGGACTCAAGGTGGGGCTGAACATCAAGGTGGGAGAGGGTGGCAGAGGGAAGCAGCTCACATCATGATGATCAGAAAGCTGAAGAGAGACTTCACTTTCCAGATACAATTCTATCCATCAGAGCCACGCCCCCACTTTCCACTTCCTCCAGCCACGCCCTACCACTTCCTCCCTCAGTATAGGTGCTCTGGCTGTACGGCTTGGGTAGAAAGAAGGAGGTTTCCATTGCTCCTTGTCAGTTAATCCCTATGGGGGATTACATCACTGATTGGGTTAAGACCCTTACAACCCAATCATTTCTCCTCTGAACGGCCTTGCATTTCATTCACTGTTGCACCCGCAGCTGCTGGAGAGGTACCTGGCACACAGCAGCCACTCAATAGATGGTGGTTGAGTAAATGACTGGATTGAGGGGTGGGGGAAGAGTTAGTTTATATGCAAGTAATCTCAAACACAAATATGTATTTATAAACAGGGATAAATTCTATGACAAAAAGGTAGGGGCTACTGGGAGGGTATATGTGCCGGTCCTGGGATCAATGATGCTTGAGTCCTGCCCTGAGGAATGAGGAGGAGAGGGCTGGGCAGAGCAGGGGCTTCCTGCAAGAGTTGGGCAGGGCACTGGGGACCCAGGGGACTTTCCTACAGAGGGGTAAGGGCCCTGGATGCCTATCCAGGGTCTCATAGCATTCTAATAAAAGGAGACCAAGCTTCTTCCCAGGGCTGGCAGGGGCTCAGCCCTGATTGGAGGTGCCAGAGACCAGGCAGCCTGCCTCAGGGGGAAGAAGTGGTTCTGACCCTGCTTCACCATCGGCTGCCCCTTGCATATCCCGGGGTCTCAGCCCTCTAGCGGTTCCTGAGGAGGCCCTCACTCAGGCCAGTGCTCTGGGCTTGTGTCTCATGATGATGGAGAATGGGCAGTGTTAGAGTAAGGGCGTCCAGTCTCACGCTCAGGTGATGCGCTTGGATCCTGGGAGGCAGCTCAGGGAGGTTTCATTTCTTTTTTGGTTGAGCAGGGGCACAGGGGAGGAAGGCAGGGTTGGGAAGGAAGGGTGGCCCCCCAGGGCCTAGACAAAGATCACAATAGCTTCAGCTTCCTAGACTCAATCTGTGGGCTTGTTAGGGGCAAAGCGCCCCAAGCACACCCCTTCCTGGGGGTCTGTGGGTGCTGCAGCATAATTGCTCCCTATCCTGCTGGTACTGTGCTGTCCCCTTCCCATCAAGGTGGACCTCTTAGCAGAGAAGGGCTCTCTTCTTATGGACACTAAGGATCATTTAGTAAAAGCCCAAGGTGGTTTTGTTCTTTCCATTTCTTGGGGTCCCTCTCTTGAGCAGTCAGGGCAGGTGGCTCCAGGCTGAGTCAAAAATCAGCCCAGACTTTGTGTCTTTCTCAGAAGCATTTGTCAAGCCTGTGCCCCCAGGAGCGGGCCTAGGTTCCTCCATCCTTGCCCCTGGATCAGTTTCCCATCATCCTGGCATTTCTCCCAGGGTGGGGCACCTTCTTTTGGATTGTCTAAGCTCTCCAGTCTTGTAGCAGGACCTGCTTTCTTCATAGCTCTCAGAACCTCCTCACCCCGAATCCCAGAGAATGCAGGTGCATATGCAGCTGAGGTGTGTCACACATGGTGTATCCTGGGTCCTCTGTGGACCCACCACAGAGGACAACTATATACAGACCGAACCACACTTACAGAGCAGCCCATTCTGGATCAATATGCCAGCAGTTTCTCCAGCAGCCCTCCATATGGGGTCACTTGCTCTGGGGCCCTTTGTTGAGTAGCCAATTTTATCTAGAACCTCTAGATTTGACTTCAGGTCTCTCCTTTGCACCTTCATAAGGCTTCAAGTTTGGCCCCATCAGAGGTGGAGAGGAAACTCTGAAGAGCCTTGACTTTGAGGCAGGTCTGACCCACAACTAGCCCAAGCCACAGAGTATAGAGTCCAGCCGGATGGAGGTGGGGTGTGCAGGAGGACTTCCTTTCTCCCTCAGTATAGGTGCTCTGGCTGCATGGCTTGGGTAGAAAAAAGGGGGTTTCCATTGCTACTTGTCATCTGATGGCTGTTGAGATTGCACAGAAGGTAAACATAGTCTGTGTCCTCTCTTCCCGAAGCTGTGGGCCCCGTGTCTGCAACATGGAGTGTCTGGACATTACTCCACCACTGTCCCTCTCACCTGCTCAGGTGCTGGGCCTGAGCCTAATTGCTTAATCACTTCCTCTGAGCCCAGATACCTTTCAGGTGTGGGCAGATGAACAGGGGATAACATCTCTGCAGTGACCCCTGGGAGGTATCTGCTTCTCACTGAGGACTCCAAAACAGAAGCTTCCTCCAAAGGATTCTGCCCGTTTCCCTGCAGGTGGGCAGGGGAAGATGTCCAGGGAGGGCGTGAGGAAGCGCTTCGCTTTGCAAGTTGTGGAGAATTGTGTAAAATACAAGCGCTTACTCTGCTTCCCCAGAACCCTGGCCTGTGGCAGCATCCTGTGACCCATGTCCAGCTGCGAAGGACGAAAACGAGGCTTGGCTTGGAAGGGGTCCAGGAGCAAAGAACAGGGTCCCAATCTCTTGTTGGTATCCTCTCCTCCACAGGTAAAATTGTGATTTAAATAGGAGGCAGGGAATGATGCACATTTTGTGGGCTTGGGCCATTGATTCTAGGTTTTTTATGATCTCTATGAGCTCTCTTCAGGGAGCACACCCCTCCCCTGGAGCGAGAAACTCTAGTCCCTACGAGATTCAGCCTCTCAAGATGGAGGCAGCAGTTCTGGGCCGGGGCTGGGTTCTGTTCACACTAGAGGAGGGCGGGTGAGTGGTGTTTGGGATGTAGGAAAGTGTTAAGAAAACAGAGAAGCTCCGATTCCTAGTGGCTCCCAAAGGAACGGCCCGTGGAAAGTGGGAAACCATTAAGCTACTTGCCATCTTAAAACCAAAGCAATTCAACTTCAGGGATTGTTAGCGCACCTCGGAGGCCATTACTGGGAAGGGGTTTTGTTTAAGTCCCACGTTGCAGGCACCTTTTTGAACAGCAATTTGCTTCTTTAAATCACAGAGAGGTGGGGTAGTAGGAGGCAGAAGGCTGTTCTCCATCTGCGTTAGTCAACCTTTTGTCACTGGGACCAAAATACCTGACGAGAACAATATAGAGGAGGAAAAGTTTAGTTTGGCTCTCAGTGTTTTAGTCAGCTATTGTGCTCCTGTGACGAAAGGACCCGAGCAGAACAACCGTCGAGGAGGGAAGGTTTATTTGGGGGCTGACGGTTTCAGGGGTCTCAACCCATAGAGAGCCGGCTCCATTCCTCAGGGCTCCAAGGGGAGGCAGAACATCATGGTGGAGGAGGGAGGCAGAGGGAAGCAGCTTACAGGATGAACAGGAAGCAGAGAGGAAGGTCCTCACTTGCCAGATACAAATATATACCCCAAAGCCCCATGCCCCCAATTCCCACCTCCTCCAGCCACACCCCACCGCGTCAGTTACCAGATGATCCCTGTCAGGGAATTAGTTCACTGATTGATTGGGTTAAGGCTCTCACACCCAATTATTTCTCCTCTGAACCTTCTTGCCTGTGTCACATGTGAGCTTTTGGGGAACACCTCAAGTCCAACCCATCACACGTGGTTTCAGAGGTTCTGTCCATGGTTGGCTGACTCCACTGCTCTGAGCCCAGTGAGGAAGAACATCATGGCAGAAGGGCCTGGTGGACAAATTCTTCTCGCTCATGGTGGCCAGGAAGCAGAGAGAGGGGGGAAGATGCACCCTTCCAGGGTGCTCCCCCAGTGACGCTCCTCCTTCATCCTTGCCCCATCTGCCTGGATCACCCAGTCAGTCCCTTCAAACTAGGATGGATCAACTACTTTACAGCTCTTCATAATCTAATCATTACACCTCTGAACACTCTTGCGCTGACATAGGAGCTTTCAGGGGACACCTGATATCCAAACCACAGCACCATGCTTGAAATTTTTGGTTTTAGGGTGAATTTAAGTATAACCAACTCTACAGAATGGAGAACAAACTTGGGATAAAATAAGGCAGAGGGCAGAGTTCTCCCAAGACTGAGCTGTATGAATACTGAACTGTATGAATCAACAGGTGTCTTTGGGGGTGCAGCCTAGGGTTTGCAATTCATTTTAAAATTGAGGCATATTGGGGCTGGGGTTATAGCTCAGCAGTAGAGCGCTTACTTCACACATGTGGGGCATTGGGTTTGATCAACCTCCATAAAAACAAAGTAAAGGTATTGTGTCCGTCTTAAAAAATATTTTTTAAAAAATTAAGGCATATCATACACACAGTTAGGGGCTTGTATCTGAAGTATACAGCCCAACAAATCTTCACATAATTCAGAGTTCTGTAACTATCACCTCAAAGAAGAGAGAGAATGTTTCCAGGCACGCCAAGACTCCAACATATCCCCCCAATAAAGGTAATGAACCACTTTTCCTCCTCCAATGATAATTAACCACACCTCCAACTTTCATCACTAGCAGCTGTGTTTGCCTGTTCTTGAACTACACACAAATAGAATTGTGTGCTGTAAAACCTGTTTGCATCTGGTTTCTTCTGCTCAACACCAGGTCTGTGAGATGTTGTGTATTCCAAGGGTTTGCTTATCCACATTCCCACTGATGGGCATTTGGGCTATTTCCAGTTTGGGGTTGTTATGAATAAGAGCCAAGTAAAGCTGTTATGAATATTCTGCATGTATTATTGGGTGAGCATGTGCACGCATCTCTTTTGGGTTAATATCTTGGGCAGAATTCCTTGATTGCGGTGGCTTTGGAATGTGCTGACTTGGCTAAGGTGAATCCCCTTTCTTGTGCATTTCTGGGTAGGGTGGGCTATAAGGGAGAGTCTGTGGTTAGCTTCTGGGGGAAGGTCACCAGGTTCTGCAAAGTTCCCATATCACCAGTGACTGCAGCAACAAAAATGGACACAGCTTTAAAGATTCCAGTCCATCCTCTTGGGGCCTCATGCTTATGGGGCCAAGCCTGCTCCTGGCCTCCCCTACTTTACACTACAGTTCATGGCTGGCTGACCTGAGGAATTCACATTCCAATGCAAGATGATGAGATAATAGCCCTACAAGACTGCAAGCCAGCACCCACAATTGAGTAAGGCCAACCCCCCCCCTATATTGAATATAGATTTATAGGTTCTGCTTCTCTGAGTGAACCTGCCTGATTTGGTAGGTGTTTGTTTAACTCAATTAGAAACTGCTGGACACTTTTCCAAGGTGGCCATGTCCACATTCTCCTCCTGTTGTTCTGCACCCTCACCTTACCTAGGTATTTTTATTATTTTTTCCCATTATTTTAAGTTTACCCATTCTGATAGGTGTGGGGTTGTCTGTTTATGTATGTATGTATGTATGTATGTCTTTTGCAGTGCTAGGTTTGAACCTGGGGTCTTGAGCATACCAGGCAAGTGCCCCACCCCTGAGATATACACCCCATCACTATCTGCATTTTAAAGCCATCTCCCCTTTAGCTTCTTATGAACACTAAGGGATAAGAAACTGGTTTGAGCCATAAAGAAAAATGAAATTCTGTCATCTGCAGCAAATCGGATGGAACTGGAGGACATCATGTTGAATGAAATAGGCCAGGCAGAAAAACCCATACCACATGTTCTCTCTCATGTGTGGAAATGGTGGGGGGAAAGAGCCCACCCCCAAAAAAGTGGACCTGAAAGTAGGATAGTGATTACTGGGGACAGGGAAGGGGGAGGGGCGAGGGTGAAGAAGGGGAGACAGATACCATCAATGTGCCACGTGCATGTAGGGAAGCATCACACCGAATCCCACTAGTATGTACAATTAATGTCTCAATAACAAAGAATCCGATTTGAAGAGAGACTTTGGCACCCGAAGGAAGCCAGTTTGATTTGAATCGTGCCTTCCTGGGTGACTGGCCGGAGGATCTTAGTTGACTTGTTATCTCCCTGGGCTTGGGTTTCTTCAGCTAGGAGATGAATTATTAATCATCGCTAACAAGTATTGATTGCTTACGAGAGGCCAGACGGTGTTGGAAGCACTTCGCCTGTGCTCGCTGGTTACATTCTCTCCGTCAATGTCGAGGTGGGTGCTATTACCAACCCCAATTTAGAGAAGAGGAAACTGACTTTGATCATGTGTCCAAGATCCCAGAGCCTATAAATAGTAAAGCCAGGACCGACACCCAGGCACTCGGGTTTCCAAGCCCATGTTTTTTCCATCGTAGGGAAGCACCAGAGTAAAACGATAATATGGGCGTGAAGGCCCTGCACAGGGTAGTGAAGCCGGGATGTGCCAACTCTTCTTCCTCAGTGGAAAATCGCTTTTCAGTTCCATTAAACTGCAGAAATTAATCTAAGCAAACACTAAGCCAAAAAGTCAGCTGTGATCCTGATGAATGCAGACAGGATCTCCACAGGATTCAGAAAAATCCAGAGCTGCCCAGAGGAGGGGACACCCAGGTGGCTCCCTTCCTTGGATATTCTGGTCCTTGGCGGTATGTCAGGCTTCACCTGGGTGTCAATCCATCAACTCTCTTCACTCTGACTTTGAACTCTGAGCAAAGAACCTTCTGGTATTGATTTCCTTTCCCAAAAGTCTATCTTTCCTGAAAGAGATTGTGCTGACCAGTCAACCTCAGGATTCCCGTCTGCTGGGCGGTTTCACTTCTCAGTGTAAATTAATAAATTGCCTTTCGGGTTCATCAATCAGTCTCTGGTGAGTTTGTATGGTGAGGGTCATTTCCTCTGCACCTAGTCACAATTACTGAGCTTCCAAGGAGGACAGAGATTGGGGAGGAGTCACCATCAGGGGTAGCATAAGAGCCATCCATGTCCAAAGAAGGTATGAAAAGGTATGTTGTAAGACCAGAGGCCACGGAGAGGACAGAGGACGTGCGTTTGGGGAAAAGGGACAATAAGGATGGATGCATTCCATGCATTCCATGAAGGAGGAGGACTTGCCTGCACAATCCTTAGAACACAAACCCTTGAGCCTCCTACTTGTTGAAAGTCTGTCTCTTCGCACGCACTCACCCTCACCGGCTGAGTGACTGGGCCAAGTTGCTTCCTCTTTCTAGGCCTCATGCGCCTCATCTTTGAAGTTGGCAGCAGGACAAGGGGGGTGGAAATGGGGAATACCAAAGAGTGCTCTCATTGAGGAAAATTCTAGAAGGAGACAAGTTCAAGGGCCCCCATTCCAGAGGCAAATTTGTCTCAAAGGGAGTGAGAGCTGAGTCTGTCTGCTTTCAGACGAGGAAGGCAGAATGTTCTTTGCATTACAGAGTGTCTTCTTGGAGAGTGCTCACAAGCTGTCCTGTGGTTTTGCCGCCCATGAGGACAGCTGCGCTACGATCTATGTGAATCCATCAGCCCCTGGGACTTCCGTGGTTTCTGAGTCACTGTCAGGTCATCTCAGTTTTCAAGCAGAAGCTCCCAGGGTGGGCTCACCATATGGGCCTTTTTGCCCCCTCCTGTGTGGGGAGGGGAGGGCAGTGTCTGGAGGTAGCCTGCGGCACCTCAGCACCTTGGAGACAGACTCTGCTCCATATCAGCCTCTTCACTGGAGTCCCAGCGTTCCAGCAAGTGGGGGCTGACAAGTGTGCAGTTTTCACTTCACAGAGGAAGGACCTGAGGCTCCAGGAGGGAAAGACACTCAAGGTGGCCCAGTTAGGGAGCTCTGGATCTCAGATCAGACCCTCACCTTCCTGCTTCCTTGTTCAGTGCTCTGCCTATGAATCCCGCCTGGCCATCCCTGATTTGAACACAAACTTGCTTCTGTTCTGAAGGACAAGGCAGGGAGGAGTGGTAGGAGGTTGGCGGGCAGGCATGTCTGAAGGATGTTCTGGGGCTTCCATCCCCGCCGTTCTCTCCCCGGCAAGTGGAGTGCCCTCTTCTCCCGGATTCCTCCTCCTCCCTGTTGATTCCAGACCCCAGCAGCATCATGGAAGCTGTTCAGTCCCTCTCTGCTTCCTGTTCTTTTTACCTGGTGATGTGAAAAGTCCATTTATTTTCACTCAGGAATCCTGCCTCCTCTTTCAGATCCATTTTCCTTTTTTCCAGAGGGCACGTGGGTGATCAGGGGTGGCTTGAAGACACAGAGCCATGGCTGAACAGAGAGGCAGCACTTCTCTCTTGTTTTAATCAACCACTCCTTCAGAAAGGAGTGCCCATGCTCATTCCTATTACTAACAGGCGATGCCTCTATCAACTCAATCCCAAGCTCATGCTCCATCCAGTGGTTGGTGGGAAGTGGGGGACAGGGAGGCGGGGAGGGTACCAGTTAAGAACATCAGCTGTCCACAAACACATGAAAAAAGGCTCAACATCTTTAGCAATCAGGGAAATGCAAATCCAAACTAGCCTGAGGTTTCACCTGACTCCAGTTAAAATGGCAGTCATCAAGAATATGAATAATAATAAATGTTGGAGAGGATGTGGAGACAAAGGAAGACCTGGACACCGCTTATGGGATTATAAATTAATACTTCCACCCTAGAAATCAGTATAGAGGTTCCTCAAAAGACTAGGAATGAAACCATCCATACGACCCAGTTATCCCAGTCCTTGGTATTTATCCTAAGGAATTAAAGTCAGCAGAACTATAGTGATCCATACCTACCCATGTTGATAGCAGTACAATTCACAACAGACAAGTTATGGAATCAGCCCAAGTACCTGTTAAGAGATGAATGTGAAAATAAAATGTGGTATAGGTACATAATATAGTTTCATTCAGTCATAAAGAACAAAATTATATCATCTGCAGAAAAGAAACAGATGAAATTTGAGAACATTTTGTTAAGAAAAATAAGGTCAGACTTTAAAAGTCAAGGGTCCACAGGTGGTACACACCTGAAATCTCAGTAACTCGAGAGGCTGAGGCATGAGGATCGCAGGTTGGAGGCCAGTCTTAGCAAATTAGATCTTCAGCAACTTGGTGAGACCTGTCTCAAAAATAAATAAATAAATAAATGGACTGGGGATGTGACTCAGTGGTAAAGCACCCCTTGGTTCAGTCCCCAGTACCAAAAAAAAAAAAAAAAAGAGGGGAAAAAAGAAAAAAAATGTGTTTTTTCATATATAGAAGCTAGAGAGAACAGAGGAAAAAAAAGTGGGGGGCAGCAGATCTCATGAAAATAGGAGGGAGACCAATAGAGTAAACAGAGGTGATCCAAGAGAGGGAGGGAGGGAAGGAGGCACAGGAAACTGGGGAATGAAATTAACCAAATTATTTTGTTTGTGCATGTATCAATATGTCACAATGAACCCCACTATTTGTATAATTGTGATGCACCAATAGAAAATTAATTATATATATTTAAAAATTGGCCAAGGGCTGTAGATGTGGCTCAGTGGTAGAACACTTGCTTAGCATGCACCAGGCCCTGGCACTACCAAAAACAAAACAAAACGAAAAAAAAAATTGGCTGAAGCCAGGGCATCCTAGTTTATATCCCAGTCAGGTGACTTACTATGCATTGCATGTGATCTTGAGGGAGTCACTCAATCCTCCTGGGCCTTAGTTGGTCCAGAAATGGATGCTGAGAACAACTCTTATCTTGGTAGATATCCAGTGAGAGAATGAGCACAAAATACTTCAAACAGTGCCCGATGTGTGTCAGTTTTCCATCACTATAATGGAGTTCTTGGATAATTAACTTAGAAAGAGAAAAGGTTTATTTTAGCTCACAGGTTGAGGTTTTAGTGCATAACTGGGTGGACCCATTGCATTAGGCCTTTGGTGGGGGTGCCAGATGGCAAGGGTGCCGAGCCTATGGCAGAGCAACTGCTCACTCCTGGCCAGGGCATAAAAGGTAACTAGGAAGGGGCCAGGGTCTCATAATCCCCTTCAAGGACATGCCCTCAATGATCTGAGCCTCTCCTGCAAAGCCCTAAAAGTGCTCCTTAACGTGCACAGCACTTCCCAATAATGCCACCATGAAGACTAACCTTTAGCCTATGGGCCTGCGGGGGACATTCAACCTCCAAATACTAGCACAGGGTCAGTGTTCTGCGTCTCCTTCGGTGGGGCATTCCTTGCTCCAGCCTGGTCCCTGGAGTCTCAGGGGTAGATGTTGTCAGTGCACTGAGAGCATTGTGTTCTAGCAGAGTCACCAGGAAGCCAAGTTACCTGCAAATGGATGAACAAGGAATCAGAGCGAGGGGTAGGGAAGGTAGTGGAAATGGGGCTTCCATTTTCATCCTGGGTGTTGGGCCCAAAGCTCCCTGTGGCTGGCCAGGGAGCCCTGTCCTCTGCAAGGTTGAAAGGGACCTGGGTACAACAGCTGGTGCTGCAGTGTCCCCCAGGGCTGAGCTGGCTCATCTGACCAGCCAGAGCCGCCCCCTCCTTCCAGTGTCTCTTTGGGCTGCCTTTCAGATTCACCATCCATTAAAGAGAAAGCTCTTTCCAGATCAGAGTGGCCCCCTCTGGACTCAGGGCCCTGTGGTAGAGCTGCGCACGCATGGGAACTGCTTTGAACACACTAGGAGATACTCGGAGGAGTCCAGCTCTGAGCCTCCCTTGCCTTCCTGTTTACAAAGTCCTTGAAGGAACTTCCTTCCAAGAGCTCACAGTACAATCAACCAAGGTCCCCTGCGATGACACTGATGTGCATCTTGGTTACATGAAGGTTATCTCCCTAGGACAGGGGTCCTTAAATCTGAGACTGAGCCAACCTGTGACACAGCGATATTTTTTCACTTCTTTCTTTCTTTTTTTTAGGTTGGGAGGACTTGGCAATCCTCAGATATAACTTCATTTCCTCTTTTTGATTTGATTTCTTCTTGGTTTCCCAGTAATCAAATCATTTTTGTTAGCAGCAGTAGTGGGTATTTGTTAATCAGCTAGTGTATTAATTGGCAATTTTCATGCATTATCTTTAATCCATACAACAACCTGACTCCAATTTTATACATGAGGAGAGGGGAGCTCAGAGAGATCAGTAATTGGCCCTGAGTCAATGTTCTTCTGCTTCTATTTCTCCTTCTCTTTCTCTTCTTCTTTTTGGCATTGCCTCAAGATAATTGGAATTTTTCTTCCCAGTTGAAATGAAAGAGAAAATGTTTGCATTTACCTCTTGCTTTTTGACTTCCGAAATAGGCTCTTGAAGCTCCTTTCAAGACTGCAGGTGGG
The DNA here is from genome assembly GCF_048772815.1 of Callospermophilus lateralis. Taxonomy (NCBI): domain Eukaryota; kingdom Metazoa; phylum Chordata; class Mammalia; order Rodentia; family Sciuridae; genus Callospermophilus; species Callospermophilus lateralis. The sequence continues at coordinate 197,519,912 of NC_135306.1, read as the reverse complement.
AAAACCAAACATTCTGATATGTACAACCCAGATCTTGAAAGGAAAGAAAATTTATATTTGTTTGGTTTGTTTGCATGCTTGGCAATATCAGAAATCAAAGCCCTTTCTGTGAATGGCTCACAGTTTATGCACATAAAAATCTGGAAAGAGCAGAGTGGGAGGGGTAGGTCAGAATGCGCAACTCCTACCCAGAGAGCAGCAGTAGGGTGGAGGGAGATGGGCCTGCCTGAGATTACATGAAGGAGGCTTGAGGAGGGAGGTCAGGGGAGGCAGGGGCGGCACTGGAAGATGGCCCCCACTGAGGACAGGTTGCTGCTTGTGCCAGGGGTATGATTTGGTGCAGCTCATTCCTACAGCCCTGTTTGGCAAACCAATCTTCCCTGACCTACGTAAATAAACGGACCTCCCCACCCTTGCCATAAAAACACCCACAGGGTGGAGACTGGATAGCTAGACATTTGTGGTGGGAAGGAAAAATCCCCTGCACCAGTACTTATGTGGGATGCAAGAGACCTAGCTCTATGCTTCCTCTTCCCCGCAACGCAAAGTCCCCTGGCTGGTATCCCCTGAACTTGGACTAGCCTTTACCAGCTGGTTGGCTTCTGACAGGATACAGAATCATAAAATAAACTCCTGCAGTAGAATGGCAAAAGTCTGGACTTGGGTGAAGCCTGCATGAGAAACGATGAGTGATAGGGAGCAGACAGAAGTGAGCAGTGGGAACATTAGGTAAAGGGGATAACCGTGTTGAACCCCGCAGCTTTCTTTTAAAACAATTTAACTACAGCCTTGCCTGGCTTAAGCCAATAGGATATGTTGCGTTCTGAGCAATCAACCTGTTATCTGCAAGAGAAACACAGATGCCAATAACACAAGTTACCCTGAAAGGCTGGTGGCAGGGTGGGAGTGGGGAGCTGGGGGGTGGGGGTTTCAGCTTCTGGAACTCAGGGAGATAAGGATCATCCCCCCAACCATAAAATCTATGAGAACAAGTTCCAATTAGAACCTGTCAGCATGAGCCCAAGTGACAGTGACCTAGAGTGGCCCTGCACTTTTATCTTGTACTGTGGGACTTGGAAGTTTGATGCAATCCTGCTATCTCAGTCAAAAGTCAATAGGTGGACCTGGGCAGGACTCTCTGAAAACTCCCCTGGCACCCCAAATAAAACTGGAGAGCAGGAGGGGCATGCCACCCTTCTCCCTGAGAGAATCCACTGTGTCCCTTGAGGGTGTCCACTTTTCCTCTTTTCTTATTCCTTGTAGTCAACTTCGCTATTCTTTACTAACTCTTGTCTCTTGCCTGGAATCCTCTAAAGCAAGAATACAGAGATCCAGGGCTGGGACCTCCAGTGCTGCCTCATCAGCTTGGGCTCTGCTAGTGGGTCTCCTCCTCAACCATGAACATCTGAATATGGCAGTGGCCAGGGATGGGCCAGAGAGATATTAAAGGATGGAATCCACAGGACATGACTGATTGATATGGCTGGAATTCAAGCGCCTTCACTTAGACTGCCACTCTGGCCTCAAGTCTTGCTACTGCGTTTGCCAGCCTCTGTCCAGCTGGTTCCTGAACATTCCTGCTCTTGTGGATGCTCTACTCCTTGCCTTTGAATGCACTGTGCAGGACTCTGCCTGGAAAAAAATTTTCACGTTTTTTTCTGTTTCTCCCCCACTAGAGAATGAGCTGCTTGAGGGAAGGCGCTCAGTCTCCTTTCTCTGAACCCCAGTACCTGGCAGGGTGGGAGCTGGGTGCTTTATATATATATATATCTGTGGAGCCATGAGCAATCAATAAAAGAAGACTCAAGGTGAAGGGGATGGAAGCAAAAAGAAGGGATGAAGACAGACCTTATTCTAATCATTCCTCTCTCTGATGTTACACATTAATCCTCATTGGAGCAAGGCAGAAGAGTGATCAGAATAGGATCTGCCTCTGCTAGCTGCTGGAACTCGAACCAGATAAGATGGGAATGGTGCAGAGAATATTCTAATATTCTGTCCCAACAGTTTTAGGAGGACAGCCACATTCATAGAGGTGGTTGGTGCCTTCTGTAGACATGGTTGGGGTCTGGGGTGGGGGCACTGAAAGCCAAGAGAGACTTAATAAGATAAAGTGGTTAGAGTCCTGGGTGGCCTGACCCAAGTCCGGTGCTCCAGTCCTGGATGCACAGATAGCCCGTGAGCTGGGCCTTTCTGACTACTCCTGCCAATTTACATTCTAAAATCTCTCTCCTGGCTTTGACTTTTTCTGTTCTTTCTTTGCTATTTCCACTTTTTTTTTTTTTTTTTTTTTTTTATCCTTCAGGTCCTCAGGAGAGCAAAATGTAAGCCAGTGCAAAAGCTAGGGCTTGCATTAATTTCTGTATCTTTGTATCTTGCAGTAAAAAAAGAAAACCCCACATCTTAAGTCCTGTTTGTCCTGGGCTGCTATATATTTTTTCTTTTTTTGGTTTTTCATTCCATAAGTTTAGTTTTTCTTCCTCTCCTTCTCCTTCTTCTTTTTCAAGAAAAGCCTTGTTTTCCAAGAATCTGTTGTTGAGACTGGGGTGTAAAGAACACAGACTTGGGAGATGAGTAGTGTTGCCACTTTGGGTAACACTTGGGTTAATTGCTTGAAGTCCCCTCCCAAGTCCACTTCTCTGGCTCTGTCTACATAAACTGCAAACAGGAAAACCTAGGACCCTGCAGCCAGCCTGCTACACCAGATCCACACACCCATCCAATACCTCTTAGGAGATGGTTTCTGTAATTAAGGTGATATTGTCCTCATTTTATAGATGGGGCAGCAAAAGAGCCTGCCTCATGTGGTGTAATTTGCAAGTCCTTGGGGGTGCCATCTCTGCCTTTCCCCCACACAGTCAAGCCACTTTGGTGGCTACAGGCTTTCTTTTTGTGCTTTGGCAGTGATCTGGAAAACACACTTCCTGATTCTGGCCTTCCACTATCCTGAGGATGGTTGCTTCTTGAAAAAAGAGGGTTGGGCTTGGAATAGCTTGAGTTCCTTGGGATCCAGGAATCTGGGCATAAGGGCCTGCAGATTGCATCTAAATGCAATAAGCTCTCCCCCAAATGGAGCTTTTGACAGGACACAGCCATCCAGGCCAAAGAAGACGTCAGCTCACTTGCTCTGTGCTGGAACGATAGCAACCAGCTGCCTAGGCTGGCTATCTCATGCTGATCACAAGCTCCGATGGGCAATTATATATGTCTTTGATTAATAAAAAATGGGGCAATGAATGAATAGTTAATCAATGCAGTCTGGTGGGAAGGCTCTTTCAGAATCTGGGCTGGGGGGGTGAAGCAGGGAGTAATCACAGGGGTCCTTGGGGTGAAATGCAGGGCCCCCCGATCCGGGAATGGTTTCTGAAAAGCCCCTTAGTCCTAATTCTGGGCTCCTTGATTCTATGATGGGGGATTTCCTGGCAGTTCTACGGGGTGTGTGTATGGGGGGGAGGCAGGGAGGGAGGGTTGAGCTGATGGGCAAACAAGGCACAATACGTTCCATGCCCACTTAAGTGGTCCAGGTAAGGCACCTGGAATACGGCGTGCGAGTCCGCGTGCTTGCTGAAGCTCTTTGCTCTGCGTGCATCATCTCCCTGGGTGGACCTGGGCTTGGAACGTTGTGAAAACCAAGTTGCTTGGGGCAGGAAGGGGACCAGGGAGCTGGGCGGGGGGTGTGTGCACACGAGTCAGGAGAGACGGAAAGAGACTCGGCGGGCGTGCTGGAGGGCCACCGAAGGAGAAGAAGGGGCGGAGGTCAAGAGAGAGAAGGAAGTGATGGAGACGAGGAGGCCTGTCCCATCCCCTTCCGGGCGGGCGCGGGTGGAGGCCGGCAAAGGCCTGGGAGGGGCGGAGTCAGGCGCGGATCCAGAGCGCGACCCGCCAGCGCCGAGTGACAGCAGCCCTTGGCGTCGCGCGCGCGGGTAGGACTTGGGCCCGGCGGCGCCTCCGCGGGAAGGCAGCCGGGCGCAGGGCGGGGAGGGGGGCTCCGGGCAGCGGGAGTGGCCGCGGGGCTTGGTGCAAGTGGACTGGTGTGCGGCGGGCGGCGGGGACGAGGCGTGGGAGCCCTAGGCAAGGCTCGCGTCTGGAGCTGGGGACTCGTGTGGCCTGGGTTGTGACTATTAGCCGTGTGACCTTGGGCAAGTTCAGGAAGTCCCCTGAAACTTTTGTGCCAGTAAAGTGAAGGTAGCAAACCGTCAGCTTTGCGGGAGGTGGTGAGAAGGTGCGTTGGCTGTGTGTCGAGTCCCCCTGCACCGGGTCCGGGGGGCTGTTCCTGTTTTAGTGGACTCCATTCAGAACGAGCTCAGGAGTTCCTGTTTCCCACCCTGCTGCTTGGGCTACCTTGGGTACAGCATTAACTTCCATCTGTGACTCTGGGTTGCCAAGTTGGTATTCAGATGCAATAATGAGATGATGTATGAAAAGTTTTTTTTATTTATTTACTTTTATTTATTTATTTTTGCTTGTGCTGGGAATTGAACCTTGCACACGCCAAACCCTCTGCCATCCCTCTACATTCCCAGTGAAGGTGTGATTCCTGAAATTTCCTTCCAGGGCTCATAATCATTCTGCTCCCCCCCCCCTTTGTCCACCTCTCCCTTTCCCACAGGCAGCCTCTACCTTGTTTTTCAGGATCCAGAGAATCATCCACTGATGGGTTTTGCCCAGGCTCCCAAAAGTTGGAACTATACAGCTCCTTGAAGGAAAGGAATTGCCAAAGGAATTTTCCAAGTGGGCACACACCAGGACCTTGTGTGGTCCGTCCAGGAGGACAAAGTGGGACTTGAAGATTTGGGGCCATGGCAGGGCCGAGCCTGCCCCTTCGTGTGGCCACCCTTCTGACGGGGCTGCTGGAATGCCTTGGCTTTGCGGGTGTCCTCTTTGGCTGGGCTTCGCTAGTGTTTGTCTTCAAAACAGAGCGTTACTTTGAGGAGCTCTGTGAAGCAGATGCTGGTCTCCTGAGCAACGCCACAGGGCAAGCTGGTAAGGACAGCGCTGGCTTTTCCAAGGACGCTGAGCCAGGTTCCCAGGAGGTTGGGAAGGGATAGGGAGGACTCCACCTCTTGCTCACCTTTCCAGCCTTTCTAGGGCAAGAGGAGTGTCAGCAAGTCCCCCTCTTGTCTAGGAGATGCAGGGGGCTTCCAAGGGGTGTCTTGGGGGTAGGAATCTTTAGGGACAGCTGCGTCTTAACCCAGCTTGAGGAAGAGCCTTCTGCCCGGCGAGCTGTCCTCGGGGAGGGGAGCCCGAACTGGGCACTCACCTAGCGGGAGGCTGGGGTGATGGGAGCTTGGCCCATGTATCCTGGACTTCTGAGAACCCTTCTCTCTCCAGACTGCAAAGCCCAGGATGAGAGGTTCTCTCTCATCTTCACCGTGGCCTCCTTCATGAACAACTTCATGACGTTACCCACTGGCTACATCTTTGACCGTTTTAAGACCACCGTAGCCCGCCTCTTAGCCATGTAAGTCCAAAGGCCCAGCCTGGGCAGAGGCGAGTAAGAGGAATTCTTCACGCAGCTGCCTGGCTGGGAGGGAAACCCAGGTCAGGCGATGGGACAGTCCTGGCAGGCTCCTGAGCAGTAGCTGGCTGGCAGGATGTGTCTCTAGGCCCGCCCTCCTCCCCCACACCCTCTCTAGCCTTTCCTCACCTCCTTCCCCTGGCTCCAGAGAACAGTGTGTCTTTTTATCACCTGCTGAATTGAGCAGGAACCCAGGCTGACTTCCTGTGAGGTCTGGCCTGGGGTCAGGGTTACAAAATGAGCACACCCAAGATTGCCTCTCTCTGCCTCCCTTCACTCTGGGGACCCTTCTGTCACTCCTAAAAGTCCTCACACCAACTCAGCCTTGTTCTTTATCCTCCTCACCCCATGCCTGACCAGGGCTCCGTTACTGAGGTTTTCTGGGTGTCTGCAGTGGTGGGATTTCAGGTCCCCTCGGACTGGAGGGCGACAGAGGGGGGTCTCCCTTTCAGGCAACAGGTGGGTCAGAGGGAGAGGAATAGTTTGTTCCTGCCATTGGCTTCTGTGTTTGGATCTCTGTGCTCATGGCCAGGTTCAGTGATAAGCACTGGTCTGCTGAGGGCTGATATGACCCAGGGCAGCACCCAGGGAGGCTGGTGTGAGCTCAGCTGTCAAAGAGACGGATGGGGGGCTTGGGATGTGGCTCAAGCGGTAGCGCGCTCACTTGCCTGGCATGCACAGGGCACTGGGTTCTATCCTCAGCACCACGTAAAATAAAGATGTTGTGTCCACCGAAAACTAAAAAAAAAAAAAAAAAAAAAATTTAAAAATTCTCTCTCTGTCTCTTAAAAAAAAAAAAAAACAAAAAACTATTTAAAGAGAAGGATGGGGGAGCCGGTGGACCTGGGCCAGGACATACTCAGAGAGGGAAGCAAGTCCTGTTCACTTAAGCCTTTGGATGAATAAAGACTATTTTAGTTTTTCTTCGTCTTTGACTCTCCATCTTTCATCTTCTCTACCCCTTCTTCTTTGCCCTTTCCTTCTTCTCTATCTTTAGGGTTCTGCTTTTAGTACTTCATTCTTTATAAGATCTTCAACTTGCTAAGGAATCCCTGGAACCTTGGGATTGTCGTTCTGAAATCATTCTAGAACCTTAAGCTCGGAGTCTAGGTCAGTCTGATTCTTGCCCTTTGCAGAAGAAACTACTGAGGCCCAGAGAAGGAAAGCGGCTTGCCCAAAGTCACACAGTAGGGAGGAATTAGAACTCAAGGTGTTGATTTACAGACTAATCACTCACCTGCTTTTCCAAGGGTTTGCCTCTTAGAACTTCCAGGTGAGAGAGCCTGGGCCCTGTCTAGTCTGCTCCTGGCTAAGTCCTGAGCCCATCCTGTTCTCAACAGAACTCATTATCCAAGACTCCCTATGCACAGTCTGTGAGTCAGGGTCACATCTTCTCACTGGGCTTCTCATACCTGGTACTGAGCCTCCCAGGAGGCATCGGTGCCCCTTGAATTTCCAGAATTGAACTCCCAGGTTGAGGAGGCAGCATGCTTCTAGGCCTGGAGGGGAGGGGAGCAGAGGCCTGTTTTGTCTCTGGGCTTTCTCCTTCCTTGACGGTATTCTTCTCTGTATTTCAGATTTTTCTATACCAGTGCCACTCTGACCATAGCCTTCACCTCTGCAGGTGAGTCATGTTAGGTGGGAGGAGGGACAAAGACGAGGGGCACTGATAGATGGGCCAGGTACAGAGGGTGTCAGCCAGAGCCCAAGCACCCCCTGGTTATTCAGAGATCAGCTGGCAAGAGTCCCTCAGTGGTCACGAGGTTTTTGCTGGTTTGTGAACACAGCTTAGTCTTCTGAGAAAATGTGAGAAGGAAGGGCAATGGAAGTGGGCTGTTTCAGAGAGGATTTATTCAAGGGATTATTTCCCTCTTGGAGGTGTAAAAATGATCTCTCTTTCTTTTTTTAAAAAAATCAAATGATGATATGAATGAGTTTTGAAAGTATCCTTACTTAGCAGGATAAAAGTTGACAACTCTATTATACTCAAAAGCTTTTTATTTTTCAAATATTCCCCTTTATTGAAATCTATGAATTCCAACTTGGTTTATCCATCCTGCCTTCTTTATGAAGAAGAGCCAACTGAGGCTGGAGAGGGACCCTTGGCAAAGACTTGCTCCAGAGTTGGTGGGAGGCGGGCCTGGGGGGGTGGGCTCCTGACCCTCCTGTGCTAGCTCCCTGGTTATACTAGCTGGGAGATGCCTCCCATTATTCCTCCCCAGGCTCAGACGGAGTGGCTCAATTTTGGGGTTAGGAATTCAAGGTATAGCACATAACTGGTTCTATATCGGAGATGATGTCAAGGATGGTCTGCATTCATGCTGAGATCCAAACAGATCCAAACAGATCTTGTGAGATAGCATGGCACCTCAGGCCAAAGTCTTCAAACTGTTCTCCTTATCAAACGGGCCTCAGGTAATCGAAAGCCTGTCAATAATTTTCAAGTAGCCGCATGTGGCTGGCTCGTGTTTGATTCACCATTGTGAATCGTTTGAGCAACTCTTCCCCCTCTTCCTCCATTAAAAAAATGGGACTTTTTGTTCTGGAAAAGGTCTGGAAGCCACAATAACTCTTGTGAAAGCAGTCTCTGCCAACCTTTAGTTCATTAGGAGACATGGACGTTTTTATAAGTACAGAAATTGAAATGGTAAATAGCACGAATGCTCTAAAATTAGCCCAGTTCAGGGCTTCTCAAGTTACACAACAGTAGTTACTCAAAAGGATCTTAGCCCCAGCACACACCACACCACATACACACACACAGATATATTAGGAGCCCAGACAACTTCACTAACAAACATTGAGTCACCTGCTGGAACAGTGATTTTATTTCTCTTTCAGTCGTTTTGTTTTCTTGGGGCTAGTCTAACACACTGATGACAGGAGCAGGTCGATAACATTGTTTTTCTTTGTTGTATTTAATTTTGCATTTACACTCCCATTCATAACCAGGGACCAAGGGTTTCTACTTATAATGGTGACACAAAGTATCTCTTTCCTTTTTTTTTTTTTTTTTTTGGTGTGTGTGGTGCTGGGGATTGAACCCAGGGCCTTGTGCATGCGAGGCAAACACTCTACCAACTGAACTATATCCCCACCCCTAGAAAGGGTCTCTTCAAGTGGTTTTCTTTTGGATAAAAGTGGGTCAAATTAAAGAAAATAGTTTCTTTCTTTGTGGGGCTGGGGATGGAACCCTGGGTATTGCTCATGCTAAGCATGGGTTCTGCCCTCCCCCATCCCCTAAAGAAAACATTTTAACAAATAATAGGACAGGCAGAGGTTATGGCCAAAATCGTAAAGGAGGGCAGAAGTCTGTGGTTTGGGAAAGACTACTTTACCCAGAGTTCCTTCGGCCCTGGCCCTTATTTTGCAATTACTCAGTGCTTACCAGGCCTGTCTTAGCAATCTGCTTGCAGCCAGTCTTTTCAAGTGCAAGAGGCGTGCTTTTCTATCTGGCACTTCCAGTGCCAGGGACCACGCCTGACATGAAGGAATAGCTTGAAGTTCAGGGACAAAGGAAAGACCATGGCCGTGTTCTCAGTCAGATCTCCCAGCACCCTCATGAGGCAGGAAAAGTAGGGACTGTTGTTCCCATTGAACAGATGAGGTGACTGAGGCACAGACCCAGAAAAACAGCTCAAGGTTGTGGTCATGCAGTGAATTAGAGGCTGGGCTTTTAGGGACAAGTGGACTGAGTCTGATGTCCTCTTTCCTCCTAGTGTGGGGGGGTGAAGAGGAGGGGGTGCTTGTGGTTTGCCACAGACCTAAACCCATCTGTAGTGGAAAAAAAGATAACTCTGCAGACACAGCAGGGAAAATCTGTACCCTAAGACCCTTGAGGGAGGCCAGAAGCTGGGGAGAGCTGGGTCCAGGGTTGTCGAGCCTCTGGAGCAGGTGGGATCTGGGGCTTCCTGGAGGAGAGGGGAGGATGTGTGGCATTTGGGGTCTTCTTTGGGTTGCTGCGGCATCGGCCCACCTCTGACTTTGATGGTTCTAGACTCGGCTGTGCTGCTCTTCCTGGCCATGCCCATGCTCACCGTCGGGGGAATCCTGTTTCTTATCACCAACCTGCAGGTGTGGGTCTGTCGAGTGTCAGTGGTTGGGATGAGGGAAGGAGGGCACTTTTCCACAGTTGGCTGCTTCTGATGGGGTTGGCCCAAGCCAGGGGGGGGAGCTCTTGGGGTGGAGGGTGGTGTAGGTTCTGTGTGTGGCTGGCGCTTGCTGGACACTCAAGATAGAGTTGTTCCATGAGTAGATCGGTGGTCCAGACTTGTTGTGTCTTCTCTAGATTGGGAACCTGTTTGGCAAACACCGTTCTACCATCATCACCCTCTACAATGGAGCATTTGACTCTTCCTCTGCGATCTTCCTATTCATTAAGGTAAATAATAGCAGAATTTGGTATTTTTTAAAAAATTTGTTCTAATTAGTTATACATGATGGTAGAATGCATTTTTGACATAGCATACATAAATAGGGTAAAACTTCTCATTCTTCTGCTTGTACATGATGTAGAATTACACCAGTCGTGTATTAAACATGCACTGGGGTGATGTCCAATTCATTCTACTATCCTTATTACCCCCACAACCCCTCCCCTCCTTTCACTCCCTTCTGTCTAATCCAAAGTACCTCTATTCTTCCCTAGCTTCTCCGCCCCCATTGTGAATTAACATCTGCATATCAGAGAAAACATTCAGCCTTTGGTTCTTTGGGATTAGCTTATTTCACTTAGTGTGATATTCTCCAGCTCCATCTATTTATTGGAAATTACCATAATTTCATTCTTCTTGAAGGCTGAGTAATAGTCCATGTGTATATCACAGTTTCTTTATCCAGTCATCTATTGAAGGGCACCTAGATTGATTTCATAGCTTAGCTATTGTGAGTTGAGCTGCTATAAACATTGATGTGGCTGTGTCACTGTAGTGTACTGATATTTATTTATTTATTTATTCTAATTAGGTATATATGACAGCAGAATGCCTTTTGATTCATTGTCACAAATGGAGCACAACTTTTCATTTCTCTGGTTGTACATGATGTAGAGTCATACCATTCGTGCAATCATACATGTACCTAGGCTAATGATGTCTGTCTTAATCCACCATCTTTCCTACCCCCATGTCTCCCTTTGTCCAACCCTTTGTCCAACCCAAAGTTTCTTCATTCTTCCCATGTTGCCCCTGCTCCCATTATGGATCAACATCCGCTTATCAGAGAAAACATTTAGCCTTTGGTTTTTTGGGATTGGCTTGCTTTGCTTAGCATGATATTCTCTATTGCATTTACCTGAAAATACCAAAAGTTTATTCTCTTTTAGTGCTGAGCAATATTCCATTATGTATATATACCACAGTTTCTTTATCCATTCATCTATTGAAGGGCATCTAGGTTGGTCCCACATTTTAGCTCTTGTGAATTGAGCTCTTATAAACATTGATGTGGCTGCATCCTTGTAATATGCTGATTTTAAGTCCTTTGGGCATAAACCAAGGAGTGATAACTAGTCAAAGGATGGTTCCATTCCAAGTTACCTAAGGAAGCTCTGTATTGCTTTCTAGAGTGTTTGCACCAATTTGCAGTCCCACCAGCAATGGATGAGTGTGCCTTTTCCCCACATCCTCGCCAACATTTTTGTTGCTTGTATTCTTGGTGATTGCCATTCTAAGTGAGATGAAATCTGCCACACACTTGTCCCATGAACTTTGTGTGATTTCTGTCAATTCTCTGAATTAGGCACTATTTTGCTCCCCCATTTTACAGATGAAGCCTTGAGTCTCTGCAAGGTTAAGGTGCTTTGCTGACAGTTCTGCAGCTAGTAGGCCATACTTGAGCTGAAACCCAGGCCTTTCTGCTTCTAGAGCCTGAGCTGTAACCAGGAAGCCCCTTCTTTGCCCTCACCTGGTCTTTTTACAGCATGGATATGTGTTGGCAGTGTTTGCAGAGACTGGGGGCCCTTTGGAGCGGGGTGTGTGCTGATATGACCCTCTAGTTTGGATGAGCAGGTGGGAAGGGGCTGGTGGATAAGAGGGGCAGATAGAGGGCCTGTGCAGCTCTCCTAAGGGCTGATGGCAGGTGTCAGGGGGATGCACTGTTACCAGTGCCGTTGGTGGTCCAACAACAACCATCTGCTAACAGTTTTAATTGTTTAATATTGCTAACCTTCCCAGCCTAGGGAATGAATCCTGATTGGTGTTTAAGCCAACCACAGCATCTCCCCCTACCCCACCCACCACCCGTGATGGTCAGAAGTGGACATATGATCAAGCCCTTCTTCTTTTTTGGAGGGTGGGGAGGTACTAGGGATTGAACTCAGAGACACTCAACCACTGAGCCACATCCCTAGCCCTATTTTGTATTTTATTTGGAGGCAGTGTCTCACTGAGTTGCCTAGCACCTCACTTTTCCTGAAGCTGGCTTTGAATTCACAATCCTCCTGCCTCAGCCTCCTGAGCTGCTGGGATTACAGGCGGGTGGAGAGCGCCTGGCTCAAGCCCTTCTAAATGAGATGAAGGAGGTTCTGCAAGAACTTCAGAGGGTACTTCTTCCCTGAAGGAAAATGAGAATGGAGTAAAAAGAAAGCCTTCCTCCTCAGTCTCCCTTCTTACCTTTCCTCTTTGAGTGTTGCATTGGGAGGATGTGATAGCTGGAGTTAAGGCTGCCATGTTTTGATTATGAGGCAACAGGCTGGAGGACAAAAGTCAGCACACGAAATATGGCTGAGGGGGAAGGGGTGAAAGAGTGTGAGTCCCATGCTGGGGTTTGTGTTGGACCAGAAGCAGCTGATGCCGCCTGAGGATCACAAGAGAAGAGGATCTCTGGAGGTCCCGACCCCAAAATGAACCTCAGTTAGTCCCCCGAGCACCTTGGCTTGGAGGGTCACCCAGAGACTGAACTCCTGGGGCACGCAAGCCTTTTGACCCCTGGTGCAAGGTCACTTTCCAGGTTCTCTCCCTTCCCCTGGGCATGCCACCATTTCCCTCCCCTCCAGAGGTGGCCGGGGAGGGTGCTGTAGCAGGAGCTGGAATCCCTGGTTTAATCCAACTTGGCTGCGTCCTCTGACGTTGGGCAATTCCTTGCACATGGAGGGCCTCAGTCACCCTCTGTGGAGGGAGGAGGGGGTTGGACTAGATCTGGGGTTTTGTCGAGGAACTCAGGAGTTCCCTTTGATGTGCTGTTGGTCACCAAGGAGAATGCAGGGGAAGATAACTTGGCAGGTTCCCACGGATGTGTTTGCTAAGTTGAGTTTTTGTGTAAATTTTGTTTGAACAAAAAGACTTCCCTGCTATTGGTGTGTGTGGGAAGCCCTCGGCTGGGAGATCCCTGAGAGCCCTACTAGGAGGCTCCGCAAGACTGTGACGAAGGGCGACAGGATGGCTCCCCGCATCTGGCTGGGCCCTGGGCTGAGAGACTATGGGAGTGGGGTGTCCATGTTCAGCCTCCAGGGCGTGAGCAAGAGGCCTGCTAAGACTCCTCTAGGAAACTGGTTCTAGTTCCTGCCACCCACATTGACTTTTCTTTTTCTTTATTTATTTGCTTATTTTGGTGCAAGGGATTGAACTCAGGGCCTTGTGCATGCTGAGCACATGCTCTGCCACTGAGCTACCCTGACTTTTTAAACATAACATAAAATGCCCCACTTTAACCATCTTTAAGTATTCAGTTTGTAGCAGGAAGTGCATTCACAGTGTGGAACCACTGTGTACCTCCAGAACTCTTTTTATATAAAATTGGAATAGTCTACCTATTAAAACACTTCCCATTCCCCCCGCTCCCTGCCTACCAGCCTCCCGGTTCTGCTTTCTATCTATGAATTTGCATACTTTAGGTATCTCATATAAGTAGAAGCATACAGAATTTGTCCTTTTGTGACTGACTTATTTCACTTGGTCTGATATCCTCAAGAGTCATCCATATTTAGCATGGGTCAGGATTTTCTTGTTTAAGAATGAGTAATATTCCATTGAATAGATAGACCACATTTTGTTTATCTATTCATCTAATGATGGATGCTTGGGTCAATAATGCTGCTATGAATGTGGGGGAGTGCACTGACTTCTTTTTTCTTTTATTTGTAGCTTCTTTATGAACAGGGCATCAGCCTTAGGGCCTCCTTCATCTTCCTCTCTGCATGTAGTATCTGGCATGTCGGGCGTACTTTCCTCCTGATGCCCCGGGGGCACATTCCCTACCCACTGCCTCCCAACTACAGCTATGGGTAAGGATTGTGGGCCAAATCCTAGATCTAGAGTGGAAAGCAAGAAGTACAACAGATAGAGAAGAGCAAACCTGTCCCAGGAGAGGAGAATGGGAACAGGAGTGTATCAGTTAGCTATTGCTGCATAACAAACTTACCCCCAAACTCAATGGTCTAGAATAATAAGCATTTATTCTTTTCCACAATTTGGATAGCTGGCTAGTTCTACAGACCAGGGCCAGAATTAAATGATTTAAGTGGAGTTGCTTATGCTTCTGACCATCTGATGTACTATCTGGGGGTAGGCTAGTCTAGTAGACTACGGGGTTTGGAGTAGTAGTAGGGATGTTTGGGTTACATGGTTCATCTTCCAGCAGACTGGGCTGGGCTTGCTCATGTGGTGGTGTCAGGGTTCCGAGAGAGTGCAGAAATGCAGGAGTTTTCTTGTGACTTAGACTGGCACCTTGCTTTTGTTCCATTCTTTTGACTGAAGCAATTCACAAGGCCAGCTCAGATTTAGGGGATGAGAAAAAGAGCTGATAAGTCCCATTGCAAAGGGTGGAGATACAGAGGGGTCAGTACCTGTGATAATTTTTGCACTCAGATACAAGGAGTAGACAGAGGGTGTTCATTTGCTGCTCATTTCCCAATTGTCAGACCCCAGGTGCCCTTTGATTTCATTCTCACAACAATCTTCTCAGATATTCTTTTTCTGTGTTAGGGATTGAACCCAGAGGCACTTAACCACTGAGTCACATCTCCAGCCCTTTTTAAAAATATTTTATTTAGAGACAGGGTCTCACTGAGTTACTTAGGGACTTGCTAAGTAGCTGAGGCTGGCCTTGAACTCGTGATCCTCCTGTGTTAGCCTCCCAAGCCGCTGGGATTACAGGCCTGCACCACTGCACCCGGCTCTTACCTCCATGTTCTAAATGGGAAAAATGAGGCCCCATAAGGGGTGGATCTGAGAATGTTCCTGAAGCTAGGAAGAGGCAGGGCTGAGATGGGAACCCCAGGCCCATCCTCTTCCCAGGCTACCAGAGCGCCCCCTACTTTTCTACATATTAGAATCACTAGAATCATTTGGAGATTATTTTTGAAAAATGGGAGCCTGATTTTTACCTCCAGGCGTCCTGATCGGATCCATCTGGACTGCTGCCTGGACACTGGGGTTGTTCAAAGGCGGCTCCATTGTGCAGGGAAATGGGGAGATGGGGATCCATTGCACTGTTCCCTCCAGTCTGGGTCTTGGGTGCAGCTCACAGTGCTTGGCCTGGCTGCTGGGGCTTCTGTTTCCACAGCCTGTGTTCTGGGCGTGGTTCCAGAAAGGAAGAGAAGAAAACAGCTGAGCCCGAAAACAGGGAGCTGCAGTCAAATGAGTGTCTTTCATCAAACAGAGGTGAGCCCTGCTGGTCAGCTCATCTCCCCTTCAGAACCTGGCCTTTCCTGCCACTCACCAGGCCCTCACCTGGCTCCTCCCGTCAGGAGCACCCCAGGGGCTGAGTCAGGACAGGAGGGGTGGAGAAAGGACCTTCTCTGTCCCCTCACTTTGTAGAGGCATTAGAGAGGGCAGGACTTTTGTCCCTTTTGTGTTCCTTCCCTGTGTTCCTCTTCTCTCTCTGCATCTCGTCCTGTGCCCAGTGATGTCTGCCTTCCATTGTTTGGCTCCCCACCCCTACTCCAGGCCTCTCTCACCTGCTGTGCCAGTGCACTGACCTTGGTTTCTTTGTCCCCATCTCTGTCTCATGGCTCTGCCCTCTCTCATGGCCCCCGTCTCCATTGCTGCCTCCTTTCCCCCCTCTCTCTTTGGTTACAAATATTACAAATCAGCCACTGCTGGCTGTAGGAGAAATAAAGACAAGACTTGGAAGGAGGAAACAGGGAGCTGTAGCCAAAGGATACAAGGTAGCCAAAGGATACTAGGATGATTAAGTCTAGAGAGATCATCTACACATGAGGGCTGTGGCTGATACAATTGTATTGTATTTGAGATTTTTGCTAAGTGAATAGATTTTAGCTGTTCTGGATTTAAAAAAAAAATAAGTGGATAACCATGTGAGATGATGGATATGTTAATTTGCTTCACTATAGTAACCACTTCACTATCTATATGTATCCCATGACATCATGTTGCATACCTTAAATATACACAATAAAAATTTATTTTAACAAGAAAGAATAATAGGACTCTGGGAAGCTCATAAAATCAAGGGGAAAATTGCACTTGCCAGGCTCCTGGAGATGTAGAGCCAGGATACTTCTGGGGCATTCTACCCCTTTAGGAGAATGAGGTAACTGGTCAACCCTGGGGGAGGCACAGAATGTGTAGCTCATCATCCCATCTAGACCACGAGGAATAGAGCAGGGGAGACTTCCCCAAGAAGCTCAAGATGCTGGGACCAAAAGCAAGGGAGGCGATACGGAGCAGGCCAGAACAATAGCTGTCCACCAGTGATCTTCCCATTGGCTCTTTCTCCTCTGTCTTTCTTTTTACCTTTGTGGCTAAGAAAGATCAGGAAAGTATTATTGCAAGGCATGTCATTGAGCACACCGTGAGCAGCAGATCACATTTCAACAGACGGAAGAACTCGGAGGGTCATTCAAGGTGCTAGGACCAGATGACAAAGCACAGCCGTGGGGGTGTGCAGGCTGCAGGCAGCTCACAGGGCACACCAGATGAGTTCCTGACACAGGCTGGAAGGTGAAGGGACCTGAGCCTGTCCTGGGAAGGCACCCTCTGCCTTTCCTTCCCCTCCACTTTCCCCATGGTTGACGCCCCCTTCGTCTTTCTCCTCAGACGGCTCAGGACTCGTGCAGCAGCAGAACCTCCGTTCTTTCTGGAGCTATGCTTTGTCTCAGCGCTTCGCCTGGCACCTGGTGTGGCTGTCCGTGATCCAGCTGTGGCACTACCTCTTCATCGGCACGCTCAACTCTCTGCTGACCAACTTGGCCGGCGGGGACAGGATGCAAGGTGTGTGTGGGGGCTGGGAGGCAGCCCAGCTGGCCCATGTTGGAGCCCTGAGGGGCGGGAGGAAGGGGCCCTGTGTTCCAGAGGAGGGCCAGAGGGCCTGCCCGGGAGGGACAGGCAGGACAAGGGCAGGGCTGGGGCATCCTCTCCTGAAATCAGGCCTGGTATCTCTTATCACCGACCCCGCTCTGCTTTTTGCAGTCAGCGCCTACACCAACGCCTTTGCCATCACTCAGTTCTTCGGAGTGCTGTGTGCCCCCTGGAACGGGCTGCTCATGGACCGGCTTAAGCAGAGGTACCAGAAGGAAGCGAAAAGGACAGGTGAGATGGGTTGAGGGACCAGGAGAGGAGAGATCCTCGTTTACCTCACGCTGTCTTCTTTCGTATTAACCTTTCCTCCCTGCGCTCATTCATTCATTCATTCAGCCACCGGGCACTGAGGGATAATTAAGAACCAGCGACAGGGCCAGACACCAGGGGTTCAGCAGTGGATGAGTCAGATACACCTTTTATCTCAAGCTGTTCTCCATCTAGCGGGTAGAGCAAGACAGGTAATCAGTCAGTTACGACCCACAAACCACAGACTGTCCCTACCCCAGGGTTCTGACTTTCTGATGGTGACTAACCCTGCAGTACAGCCATTCTGTTTTTCCCCTTTCAGTGTAGTTTCCCATAAATTACATGAGGTATTCAATGCCTTATTATAAAACAGGCTTTGTGTTAGATGATTATGCCCACTGTTGGCTGAAATGTATGTTCCGAGCACATTAAAGTAGGTTAGGCTAAGCTGTGACGTTCAGCAGGTTAGGTGTATTGAATGCGTTTCAACTTGATAATATTTGAAGTTTTCAGACGAGGAGCCTGTGTAAACACACAGGGGATAATGGGACCCAAAGAAGGTCATGTAACCTGTTCTAGGTGAAGATGGGCTGGTGTCAGGGAAGGCTTCCTGGAGGAAATGGCATCTAAGCTAAGTCTGAGGGAAGAGTAAAAAGGGAGGAGATGCGAGGAGGGGGCCAGAAGGGTGACGGAGAGAGCGAGACAGTGAGGCAGCTGGTGGATCCTGGCACATGATCTAGGCCAACCAGGGCACAGAGTTCTCGGGGAGCTGTAGGGAAGGGCCTGGAAGCAGAGGGGTGAGAAGGGGCCAGGCTGCTCCCATACCCCGAGAGATTGGACACGATCCTTGGACATGATGGGAGGACACTGGGCTGCTGAGGTACCTCACCCTGTGGGGGTCAGGAACCGGGAGGGGCAGAATCTCAGACAGCATGTCATTTTACCCGCAAATTCTTCGGCATGGATCTCTGACGCGGGGCCTCTTTTATGTAAATATCACCATGACATCATTGTCACGCCTAAAAAAGGAAGAATAATTTCTTAATGCTGTCTAATGTGCAGTCACTGTTCAGATTCGCTTCGTTGTCTCATACGTAGCTTTAGGGTTGGTTTGTTCAAATTAGGATCCTAGGTCTACAAGTGTTCTCGGTAGATGTGCCTTTTTAAAATCTGTAACAATGTCTCCTGAGCTTTTTCCCTTGTTGTTTACTTGTTGAAGGAACTGGGTTATTTGTCCTGTCGTGTTTCCCACATTTTGCATTTGGCATCTTTTTGGTGTCATTTCAAAGTGTTCCTCTGATTGGGTATTTCCTATAAACAGGCAGATTAGAGGCTTGACAGAGACTCAGTTTGATTTTTTTGGCAAGAATCATTCAGAGATGGAACCGTGGTCTTCCTCTGCCCTCCTGTGAGCAGGCTCCTGGTATCTGCTGTCTGTTGTGATGACGTTAAGATTCATCAGCTGATTCGGACACTGTTAGTCTGATCCGTCTGTTTCCCATCAACCTTTTGCCTAATGATTTTATCGGCCACTGATGATCCATGGCTAGACCCATTATTTTATTAGGGCTGTAAAAGGATGATTTTATATTTTTTCCTTTCCTACTGCTTTTCATAGCTGCAATTTTTCTATAAAGACTTTCCTTACTATTTCCTTCCCTTGAAATAAATGCTTGGTTTCCCCCTACTTTAGCAGTTTCAGGGGAAAGAGTTGGTGCCTTAGTGCCCCTGGGGATGACTACTTCTTTCTGTCTTAAAGTCTCATTTAAAATATGTTTGAGGGGGCTGGGGCTTTAGCTGTTGATAGAGCACTTGCTTTGCACATGAGAGGCACTGGGTTTGACCCTCAGCACCATATGAAAATAAATAAATAAAGATATTGTGTCCATCTACAACTAAAAAAAAGGTTTTTTTTTTTTTTGTTTTGTTTTGTTTTTTTAAATGTCTGACATGTTTCAAGCCATTCTGTCAGCTGTCACCTTCTTCTTCTTCACCTCCTTCTTCTTTTTTTTTTTGGTGCTGGGATGAAACCCGGGGCCTCATGCGTGCTGTACAAGTGCTCTCCACTGAGCTTCACCGGACACCTCACTATTGTTTTGTTTTTGTCCTGGGGATTGGTTTTGGGGTAATTTTCTATTGAGCCACATCCCCAGCCCTTTTTATTTTTTATTTTGAAACAGGGTTTTACTAAGTTGCTAAGTTGCTGAGGCTGGCCTTGAACTTATAGTCCTCCTGCTCAGCCTCCTGAGTCACTGGCATTACAGGTGTGTGTCACCACAGCTGGCTTCCTGGGCTGTTCTTCTCTTTCTCTCTCTCTTTCTCTCCCTCTCTCCCCCTCCTTCTCTCTTCCTCTCCCTCTCTCCTCCTCTCTCTCTCCCTCCTCCTCTCTCTCTCCCTCTCTCCCCCCTCTCTCTCCCTCTCTCTCCCTCTCCCTCTTTTTTTTCTAGTACCGGGAATTGAACTGAGGGGCACTCGGCCACTGAGCCACATCCCCAGCCCTATTTTGTATTTTATTTAGAGACAGGGTCTCACTGAGTTGCTTAGTGCCTTCCTGTTGCTGAGGTTGGCTTTGAACTTGTGATCCTCCTGCCTCAGCTTCCTGAGCTGCTGGGATTACAGGCATGGGCCACCTCACTCGGCTTCCCTCACTATTCTTTTTTTTTTTAATATTTATATTTCAGTTGTAGTTGGACACAATACCTTTATTTTAATGTGGTGCTGAGGATCGAACCCAGGGCCTTGCACATGCTAGGCGAGCACTCTACCACTGAGCCATAACCCCAGCCCCTCCCTCACTATTCTTGATGCTCGAATGCTTCCATCTTTGGCCACTGAGAACTTTACTAATCTAGCACCTGTGTCTTTTAGACATGCTCCCGTTAGTTTGAGACAGTGTCTTTACTTTTTAGCATTGTTGGGTGTTCTGGTTCATTTCCTTAGGAGTGTTTCCTGCCCCAGATCTGAAATTGGCCATTTCTCCAACTATCCTGGGTCCTTAAATGTTAAATGGGATTTAGAGGCTGCAGTCTCCATGCCAGGCTTTCTAATTGTTCCTGTGATGTCACTGCTTTCAGGCGTTGGATAGAATTATGATAGATAAAAATAAATAAAAGATTTTGTAAGAAAAAATGTACCATGAATACTTAATGCTGATATTTTCATTCACATTTCACTTCCTTGATTTTGTATTGTGTCTCTTTTCTTTTCTTCTTGAAATCTTGTTTCCCAATAACATATATATATAAATAATATATACACACATACACACATACAGATAATCTTAAATGTGATCACTAGTTTTAGCAACATCATATTAAGAAGAATGCAATTTCCAAATGCTATTGCTCCTTCCTTCTCCCCTCTTCTCCTCCTTTCCTTCCCCTTCTCCTCTCCCCCACCCCCACATTTCCTTCCTCTCTCTGTTTTTGGCCTTAGACTCTATCCCTTTACAGATGTACAGTAAAATTACAGTCTAAAGGGTCACCAACTTGATACAGAGTTATGTTCATTTGTTTTATTTTATTTTGTTTCTGATATTTTGGGATTGCTTTGCTTGTCCCCGCCCCCCCTCCCATTATTTTAATTTAATTGTGTTTTAAAAAGATTTACATTTTAAAGCCAGGCATGGTAGTCAGTACTTGTAATCCCAGCTACTCAGGAGCCTGAGGCAGGATGATTACAAATTCAAGGCCACTAAGGGCAACTTAGTGAGACCCTATCTCAAAATAAAATTTTTAAAGGACTGGGGTTATTGCTCAGTTCCCTGGGTTCAGTTCCCATACCAAAAAAAAAAAAAAAAAAAAACATAATAATAATAATAATAATAATAATAATAATAAAAATTGGGCTGGGGTTGTGGCTCAGTGGCAGAGTGCTTGCCTTGCACATGTGAGGCACTGGGTTCGATCCTCAGCACCACATAAAAATATATAAACAAAGATATTGTGACCATGTATAACTAAAAAATTTTTAAAAATTACATTATAAACTTTACATCTCCCCCAAACTAACATTGTGAAACAAGATATATTATATATTCAAAGTTTAGCTTCCTTCTCTGTTCCTTGTACCCCTTCCCTTCCCTCTTAAAGTAACTATTTTTATTATTTCTTAAATACAAGTGTTCGATAAGCATGGTGTATATACAAGTGTGTCTCTGTGCCCCTCTTCCTTAGATAAAGGTAGCCAACTGTAGGCGCTCACACACTGTTGTGGTGCCGGGTTTCTTTTTATGTGACTCTGCCCTGAGTTTGCTCTTACCTGTGGCTTACCATGAGGCTGTAGCATAGTTGGGGCCCCACTTCCTCACTGGCTGTTTCCAGTTTTTGGCTGTTACCAGCTGTGCTATCAAAAAACACCTGGCTACAGGGTATCAGGGTGCAAAAGCAGACATGGAGCCTGTTTGGAAGCCATTGCAATAATCTCTGAGTGAGTTCATGGTGCCCTGAAAGTAGGAGAAGCCCATGGGGACAGGGAAGAGTGGACACATTCCAAAGGTACTTTGGAGAGGTGAATTATCAATGTCATTTATGGGATGGCAGCAGAGCATGCAGGAGAAGAGAATTCAAGGATGACCCCTACACTTCTGCTCGGACAGTTGATAAACCCAGCCTAATTCCCTCTTAAGATTGGGAGCCATCTCGCCACAAAGGCATGAAAAGATCATTTCAGCTTTACTATAAATTACTGCGATTTCTGAACTTGCTTGGAATGCCTGCCCGTGCCTTGGACTCACCCATGCCCGGCTTTCCCTGACCGGATAACAACCCTCTCTGAAACTTTAGTGGTGCCTTATAAATTTCTGGCTTTCTCTGGCCAGATAAGGACCCTCTCTGAAACTCTAATGGTGCCTCATAAATTGCATGCTGAGATCTGCTACCTGCCTTTGTGTTATGCTTGTCAAAATTTTCTTATCTGTGAGTTCTCAAGACACCACCCCCACCCACTTTGTGTGACGTTCTGGGCTATAAAGCTGTGCTCCAAGAGAGCTGCGGGGCTGTCTTCTGTTCCCATGGTTTTTGGGAGAGACAGCCCGGCTAGTCGAAATTATAAGCTTGCTTTAATTTGATTTCATTTGGAGCCGGTGGTCTTTTCTTTGCCTTGTGGTTTAACACAGTTGAGGGGATATTGCTCCCACCTTCTCTGGTCTTTCTTGTCCTTGTGCTCCATTGGGTTCAGCTACGGCAGCTCCTCTTTCCTCTTGGAACAGGTTCTTCCGCTGCAGCTGTGGCCCTCCTGTCGGCAGTGCCTTCACTGACCCTGACATCTCTGCTGTGCCTGGGCTTCGCCCTCTGTGCCTCCATCCCTGTCCTCCCCCTCCAGTACGTCACCTTCATCCTGCAGGTGGTCAGCCGCTCCTTCCTCTATGGGGGCAACGCTGCCTTCCTCACTCTCGGGTAAGTGGGCTTGGGTGTTCTGTGATGGGGCAAAGGGAAGCAGGTAGGGGGCACAGAGCCTGGGGGGGGGGTGAGGGTGGGCCTGGAGTTGTCAGGTGAAGACAGCTGAATTTGGGAACAGGTGATGCTGGAGGTGGAGGCCAAGAGCAGGAGACAGCATGCACATATCTGAGCCTTTGCATCAGCTGTGCCCTTCTGCCGGTCTCCTGGTGGATGCCTATGTACCCTTTAATGCCACCTCTCCCAAGGGTAATTGGAAAAAAAGCCTTTGCCCTTTTCTGTGCCCTTGGTACTCTATTCCTGCTTTCTTTGATAGTGTGTTCATCTGCCTTTTCCTTAAGATTTCCCCAGGTATGGCCTGCGCTGCATCCCTGCCCTCCCCCCCCCCCCCCCCCCCCGGGGGCCAGCACAAGCCTTCTCTGTGTTCTGTGGTCTGAATGCCTGAGCACAGGGGAAGGGAAGGGCTGTGTGGGAGGGCAAAGGAAGGCCTAGGACAGGAATTGGAGGCCCATAGGTGACAGAGGCCCACAGAGCCCAGGCCCCTGAAGCTCACTGGATCCCCCTGTTTCTCTCCTTAGTTTTCCTTCAGAGCACTTTGGAAAGCTCTTTGGACTGGTGATGACCTTGTCAGCCATTGTGTCCCTGCTGCAGTTCCCCCTCTTCACCCTCATCAAAGGCCCCCTCCAGAACAACCCCTTATACGTGAGTACTGTGGGGAGAGGAGTACTGTAGGGAGAGGACTGTGGGGAGAGGACTGTGGGGAGAGTACTGTGGGGAGAGTACTGTGGGGAGAGGAGTACTGTGGGGAGAGGAGTGCTGTAGGGAGAGGACTGTGGGGAGAGGACTGTGGGGAGAGTACTGTGGGAAGGCTGGTTCCTGGGGGCCTCCGTCCAGAGCTGACACTAGCCCTAGAGCAGCAAGGTGCCCAGCAGGGGGCACTCAGAGCTGAGTCAGGGTGCGGGAGCCAGTGCTGTAGCAGAGTTCTGCACATGGGTACATCCTCGGCCTTGCTTCTCAAATCAGTGTGCGTGGGAGTACCCCTGGCTCGCACCGGGGGCAGCTGAAGCCACAAGGGTAACATGGTACAACCTTCTGGAGAGTCTGTTATTCAGGGCTTTGAGGGAAAATTATGATGGGTGTGGAGATAAGTAATGTATTCTGGACTAGGATGCAGAATCCTCACAAAATTTTAAGAAAAACCTAAGACTTCAGTGATATTCCCTGCTTCAAGTGAGTGCAGGCCATTTCCCAAGGCTGTAACGTGAACTAGAGTTAGCCTGAGAGACAAGGTCCTCACACCCGAAGGATGCTCATAGGCCCAGTCCTAAGAGCGGGGAGGACTCTGTAGTTCTCTGTAGAAACTGTGGCTCCAAGAGACTTACACATTCCGAGGCACACGGCTAAGGGGCAGATGTCTCTCCACATTGAATTCAGGGTTTGGATCCCCTGCCTGCCTCTGTTTGCCTCATTTAAAAAAAGTCAGCAAAGTGTAAAACAGGAGTTTAAATCTGTCACTGGGAGAAAAAGAAGGAAAAACTCAAACTAAGGATAATTAGCTGACTATTAAATCAGGGGATCTAACCTAACATTCAGATGGGTGGTATGACAGGTGCTGCCCCAGCTTCCCATGTGACCTTGAGCAGTCAATCATTGAATGCTCTCTAGCTCCCTGTTTCTTAATCCATGAGGTGAGAAGTATTAATTTCCCCTACTTCACAGAAAAGAATGAAAAATAATCAGAAGTCCTTCTTCCAGGGCGCCATAGTGTGTGGTGGGAAGTGGAATATGAACTGGGGGCGCTTCTGGCCCCTTTGCTGCTTGAGGGGGTGGCTCAGAGTTGCTAGACCGGCTTCCTCCTTCCTCTCCCTGCAGGTGAACGTGACGCTGTTGCTCACCACTCTTCTGACGTTCGTCCACCCCTTCCTGGTGTACCGGGAGTGCCGCGCCTGGAAGGAAGACCCCTCTAAACCATGAGCTCAGAATCCCTCCCTGGATGCTTTGCATTATCGTTCCCCGCCTTTGAGGACCCCGTGCCCATGGACTTTGTCTACCCAGGTTACTTGTATTAAGTAGTCATTATTATTATTATATTTTTCTAAAGAGAGAGAGAAAGAGAGAGAGAGAGATGTTTAACTGCTCACCAGGTTTCTGATCAGCAAGAAGGGAATCTCAGTTGCCTACAAACCCAAGGCAAAGGCTTATGGATCTTCTCCTTGGTTCCAAAGCAGGAGGTGACTCTCTACATGACTCTGGCAGACCCTTGAGAACAAGAGAGGTGATATGGAGGACGAGTTGTGTCACCTGCTTCTTTAGGCCACTTTGGCCCTGAAGCTCACGTGTGCTGGAACCTGTGCTGCCAGGTACATTTCTAGGTGAGGTGCGAGGGCATCATGGCCTACTGCCTGGCGTTTAGAGGTGGATCTAGCAGCAGACCTAGCTTTCCCTCTGAAGCACATCTTGGTTGGAGAACTTTCTATGAGCTTCAGGGGAAAGAGGAGCAGACAGAGGCCCCTGGTGCCGGAGGAGCTTGGGTGCCCTTTTTTGGCCTGAGCATCACTTTTCCCAGGTGTAAAATGAGAGAGTCCAAGGTTCTTTCTGGAGCTAATGTCCTGGAAAGTCTTAGGAACAGTGACAGGGAGTCCACCTGCCCAAGGACCTTAGGAACCTGCTGACCCATTTGCCAAAAGGATGTCTGATGAACCCTCCTGGGGATATTTTCCTCTTCAGGAAGGGGGATAGTTATTTACTTTCTGGCATTTTATAAAAATTTTTATATGGGATAATTTTGTATAAAAATAAAGACTCTGTGTCTAAGGCCATTGCTATTTCTACTTCTCTGGGCTTGGGACTGGTGTGTGTGTGTGTGTGTGTGTCTGTGTGTCTGTGTGTCTGTGTGTATTTGTGTGCGCACGTGCATGCACGCGCACATGAGAGTTTGCGTGTATGTGTACACGTGGGAGTTTGTGTGCATGCGTGCACACACATGTGTTCCTGAGGAGGCTCCACCCTGGAAGACTGACTGTGTGAGTGGAGGTGGAGGATTGGCTGCGCATCTTCATATAGCAGCTTGTCACTGAGGTGGAACAGGAGCCCTCAGACTAGGACCCACCCCTGGTCTGTTCTGGGACATGAGCTCAGAGCCTCCCGCCTCATCCTCCCTATATCCTTTCACACCACACAGCTAGCTAAAAGCATTAGTTGGAAAGAGAAGTTCCTAGTTTTGATCTCAGTTCTGCTCTCAGCAGCTGACCAAGTCTCTTAACTGCTGAGTCACAATCTCCTCACCTGACAGTGCAGTTAATCCTCTCTCTCCCCAGGGCAATTGTGAGCATGTGAATTGCTACCACTGGGCACAGGAGCGTTCCTGTATTTACTCAAGACCAGCACAGTGGCAAGGAGAAGGTGAGGGACCAGGAGGGAGGTGGGAAGGGGAGGAGATGGCTCTATTATTCCACCTAGTCCTGAGAGAGTCTGGGAGAGGGCAGCAGGAAGGGGAGGGATAAAAGGGAGACATTCATTCACTCATCCATTTAGTCATTCAACAAATGCTTGAACACCTGCAATGTATCAGGAGCTATCCTGGGTACTGGGGATATGGGGATGGGCAGGGGTCTAAAGCGCAGCCCTTGCTTTTTCTCACAGGTTGCTGAAGGGTTAATTTACGGTGGCCAAGGAACCTGGGTCTCAAATGGGCACCAAATTTCTAAGGTGGCTTTGACCTTGTTACTCTACTCAAAAATGACTCGCAAGAGAAACATTCAGCGTCCAGCAGAGCATTTAATCCTCTCAGCAGTGTGATCCCCTGCCCTCTTCACTCTCCACCCCCAGGGGGACAGCACCTATCCCTGTGGACCAAGGTGTTTGGTCTCACATCTGTGCAGACACCAGTTCCTCTGTGTGGTCATCTTGCTCCAACTCTCCTTGGAAAATCCACCTGATCTGCTTTTGTGTTCTGCTCAAAATGCAGAATCTCCTCTAAAAATCCTTCCTTGGGCTCTCCATTGGTCCCTGTCTGTAGCACTTGGTCGCACTCTTCCTGGTGACGGGTATCTGCTTCCTGATCTGGGCAGCAAACCAGGGTGGGGTCTGGGTCTCACCTGGTTCAGTTACTGTTGTACGCTTGCCGCGTCATGGTGCCAGCCAAGGCTTGCAGAAAGATCTAATGATAGTTGGGTGTGCGGATTCTTTTTTGTTTTTGCCTCAGGGCTAATTATAAGATAACAAGAGCACTGGTGGAGGGGGTGAGATGAAATGCTATACAGTGGGAGGGACCCTTTATTTATTTCCAGCTCTGTCACTTACTCGTGTGACCTTGGGTGGGCTGCTTCCCCTCTACATTTCAGTTGATCATTGTGATTAGAGAAATAGATTTGCCTCTCTGGGCTGTTGAAAGGACTAGAAATTAGGTCAAGTACCTGGCATAGGGTAGACACTGAATAGATCACGAATAGCTAGCATTACAGATAATAGGTGAAGGCCTGAAAAATGTCTAAGGTCTATCAAGAGATGAAGGAAAAAATAAATATACCCACACAATGTGATATTATTTGGTAATAAAAAAAAAAGTAAAATACTGACACAGATTACAACATGGACAAAGTTTGAGAACATTCTGCTAAGTGGGGGGAGGACCAGTCACAATGGACCACAGATACAGTGACTGTCTATTTATATGGGAAATATCCAGAGTAGGCAAATCCATAGAGACAAAGTAGGTTAGTGATGGGCAAGGCCTGGGTGGGGAGGGGATGGTGCAGCAAAATCTAATGGGCAAGGAGTATCTCTTGGGGGTGACAATCTCCTAAAATTGATGGTGGTGATGGTTGCAATATACTATAAAAACCATTGAATTTTACACTTTAGATGGGTGAATTGTATGGTATGTGAATTTTATCTCAGTAAAGCTGCTATTTTAAAAAAGATGCCTGGATCTCTCAGGAAATGCAGAGAACACTCATATCCTGAGTCAGGGGATTTCTGGGGAATGTGAGCAAGAAAAGAAGAAGTAAGAGACACAGCTCATGTGCAGAGCCTCCTGCTTCTGCCCTGAGACTCCTCCTTCTACAACTTCTTCCCGAAAAGGGACCAACTGCCCTGTCCCATGAGGAAGCAAGCAACCCGGGTTTCACAAGTCTTGGTTTGACTTAGCAACAGGCTTCCAGCTCAGAGCTTGTCTCCTGCTACCAGCCTCAGCAGAGAGGGGTGGAGGTGACTGTCCCCCGCCACATGCCCGTTGCGCTGCTGGGCCACCACCAGACCCAGGTCTACTACTGAGAACCTCTGGGTTCAATCCCAAATACCATCCCACCATGTCATGGGGTCTCCCATTCACACACGCTCTCAAGATGTTGTAACCCCCACTCTTTTTTCCCTCTGTGGCCAGTGCAGGAGTCCCAGATGACAGTGACCCACGGCCCTATTTATTTTTATTTTGAGGCACAGTCTTGCTAAGTTGCCCAGGCTGGCCTCCAACCTGTGACCCTCCTGTGTCAGCCTTCCGAGTCCCTGGGATTACAGGCGATAGCCACCGTGCTTGGCTGCACTTATTCTTATCCAAGAAACATGGTTGTTTTACAACAGACCAGAAAACAAAGTACTATGTAGAGAAGAAACAGCATGTTGTAGCACAGCTCTGAGAAAACCATGGTTAACACCTCAGTATATTTCTTCCTAGTCTTTTTACTGGAATCTCATCAGCTTTTCTTTATACCACCAAATGATCACACACACACACACACACACACACACACACACACACACACAATGATTTTAAATAGTTGGTTAGAGAGCCTTGATGGCCCAGCTTTTCAATCCCAGGCTGAAGCAAAAGGATGGTAAGTTCAAGGTCACCAACTCAGAGAAGCCTTGTCTGAAAATAAAAAATAATAAGAGCTGGGATGTGGCTCAGTGGTAGAGCACCCCTGGGTTCAATCCCCAGTGCTACGAACACACACACACATCTGTTTACACGCCCAGACTGATGGCTATGTCACCTCTTGTTTGTCCCCACTCAACCTGTCGTGGGGTCTCCTTTTCACACACACTCTCAGGATGTTGTGTTCCCACTCCATTTCTGTTCCCTCCGTGGTTGGTGCAGGGGTCCCAGATGACAGGGGACCACAGGGCAGCCTGGGCAGCAGACCTGAGAGTGTCAGAATAATAGAATTTAGGGGGCAAGATGTTGTCACTTATCATCACCAAAGAGTCACCTTGGGTGTTTCCAGAGAAGGAGTCCAGTCTTTTAATCATCCATCATCTGGTGGGTGTTCAGTTGAAGATACTGGTGGTCAATCCTCCGATCCTCTGCCCTCAATTCAGCTGAGCAAGGATCCTGAGGTGATGTCCTGGAACCCCTTGAAGGAGAGAGGATTTCCCAACAGATCTGGGTGTGGCCCTGGGGCACAGCAGGTGTCCCTAACATCCTTTGAGAAGGACATTTCAGATCCAGGCTTAAAAGCACAGGCACAGTCCTTCAGTGGAAAAGAGTTCACAGGGGACACATTTGACAGCTCCTGGGCATACCACCGCCCGGGTCACCACCAATATCACACCAGGACTTCTAATCCCAAACATCTTCTCTTGGTCCTCCAACATTTTGTTTCCTGGTTCCAATGTTAGGGAGCCTGGAAGGATCTGGGTTTTGCACGCACTGACTGCAGGACCTTAAAGGAACCCATAACCACACCGAGCCTCAGTTTCCCCACCTGTAATGGAGATAGAAGTACCATAAGGGTTTGTTGCAAGAACTAGACAGAAATTTGGGGAATAAAAGGTAGAAGCAGCTTGAGCTCTGGAGTTGGACCAGCAGAGACCATCTGCCAGCTCTTTGCCACACAAGCTCTGAGACTTAAATTCATGGTGCTTCCGTTTCTTCACCTGTAAAATGGGGATAATAATTGGAATACATTATGGAGTTATAAGGATTGACTTGAACATCAAGCACTTCAAACAGGACCTGGCATATTAGTGTGTGATCAGTGTAAACCACCTGCTGTGCGTGGCTGCAGATGTTAATGTAACATCTGTAATGCCCTGGGGGAAGTGCAGAGTAGAGTGCGAACACAGTTCAGGATGAAAACCCTCCCTGGAAACATTTGCTTAAGCTTGTTTCTGCCTAAAAAAGCAACATCTTCCTTATTGTTTGCAACAGGAAAACTTCAAAGGCAAAAGAAAACAAAGACTTCCTAATTACCCAAATCTTAAGCCAAAGTCAATGAAAAATATCAATCTTCATATTCAATTTTTGTGCTACTGTTGTTTCTCCAGCAGTCAATGCAGAAAATCCAAATGCAGAGAAATGTCAATTACCAGGGGTACGACTGTCTATTCCTTCTGGAGCTCTGGGGGAAGAGAGCAGAGAGACAGCCTTCCGTCTCATTCCCACGTTCTCAGGCCGGCTGTCCTTGAATAGGTTGTATGCAGTGGCTCTGTTTCCTTGCTTGGCAATGGAGGTGAACTGCACCTCAGAGAATGGTGGGGATCAGCCAGGTGCTCCATGAAAGCATTTGGCCCGGGCACATAGTGGGTCCAAAATTAATGGCATCAATCAATTTTTATTATAGATGCAAAATCACATTATAGGTCAAGTACACTATTAAGAAGTGACCTGGTTTTATTTCCTTGCTGGGGATGCATCTCATCCAACCCATAGTTAACTCCTGCTGTTCCTTTAGCTCTCCCCTCCTCTCTGGTCTGTGACACAGTGCAGGTTTTCATAGCACCAGCACCTCTCTGCATAGAGCTGGTCACAGTTGTAGCTTTATGTGTGATTAAAAATATTAATATGTGTCTTCCATTAGTTTGCACCACTATCTTCCCAGTTAGACCTCTCCAAACCCTGGGAGGTGATTATCCTTAACTCACAGATGGGCAAAGGGTGACTGGGAGGTGAAGAAACTGCAGAGGTGACTCAGTTCACAAATATCAGAGCCGGGAATGGAGCCACCATGTTTCTAAAGCCAAGGACTATTATAATGCACCAATTAAAAAAAATAATTAGAGAAAGAAACCGAGGACCAAGTTCTCTGCGCTTCCCATGTGCTTACAGGGCTACTGTGAATACCTCTTGTGTTAGAGAGTGAGCATGAGTACTTGGAGCTGGTCAAGGGCATGAAGACTGAGTGTAGTCTCTTGATTCAAACCCCTGCTTTGATGTTTACCTGGCTAGTAACTTGACTATTCTGAGCTCTAATCTTTGGGGCGGTAATTTATGTATAACAATAATACTTGCCTCAAGGAGTTGTTTAGAACATTAAATGATAAGGAACACTTTAAATACTTAGCACATGGAAAGCGATTCCTAAATAGTAGCTGCTGCTGTTGTTATTAAAATTCCTGCCTAAGATCTCATTTCAGGGAGCATCTGCCCAGCTCAATCTGCGTCAAACTTAAATAAGAATTGCTTCTCATCATCAATTCACTGACTCAGCAAACATGGCTTGAGCTCCTATTGTGTTTTCAGAGACACACAGGTGGAGAAAGCCAGGCTCAGGATCTTGCGGGGAAGCAGAAGACAGTGGTCACTCATGAGATGGGATAGCGGCTGGGCTGGACTCAAGCCCTGATTATCAACTCCACCTCTTTCTGGGAAAGTCAAGGCGGGCTTCAGAGAGGAGGCGATCTTCAGCTGAGACTTAGATGAAGACAAGGGATAAGCACGGTGGTTAGGGAGGAAGGGCATTCTGGGCAGATGAAATGGCAGGTGCAAATTATGGAGGCATCATGGCACATTAGCAGACAATAGCAGAATGTTCAGTGTGATGGGAACATGTGTGTGGAGTCGAGGATGAACATTTGGCAATGTCGGGAGACATTTTTCATTGCTATAGCCTGAGGAGGAAGGTACTCCAGAATCTTTTTGACAGAGGGTAGGAGTATTGCTAAACACTCAACAATGCACAGGACAGCACCCCCAAAGAACTATCCAGTCAAAGAACTAATCCAGTCCAATGTCAGTAGTGCCACAGTTGAGGTAAGTAGAGGCCAAAACAGAAAGAGACCATTTGCCTACAAAGAAAAAGGAATGATTGAAAAGTGTTGGTGTGATTAGCCCTGGGTCTTAGTAAGCTCTTAGGCAGCAGGTGGGAAGGCTGGAGGCAGGGAAAGCAACCGAGGAGTCACTGAAATGATGCCCAGGGGTCAGCAGGCAACTAGCAGAGTGGCAGAGGAAATAGAGATGGGTGGGCAGAGGAGATGGGAGAAGAAGAGCACTATGGCTTATGGGTATAGGTGACAGAGTTGGGGTTGAAGGATGGCCCCAGAGTCCTGGCTTAGGGATCTAAATACAAGGTGAGGATTTCTACTGAGAAAATCACTATGGGAAAAGGAGATTTATGTAGGGGTGTGTGTGGGAATCCCAAGAATAGAAACTTGTGGGGTGGTGATCATCAGTGTCTGCCTGTAGTTCAAGAGCTGAGGCTGGCCATGAAGATTTGGGAGAGGTCTGGAGATATTTGGCAGCTTGAGACACAAGAGCGGATGAGATGACCCACGGAGTGTATGCAAAGAGAAGAGAGGGAGACATCGTGGAACCAGGGATCCCAAATATTTGAATTTGTAGAAGGAAAGGCGCCCATCAGCAGAAAAGGCGGGGAATGGCTGGAGGTTGCGGAGAAAGGAGACAGCTTTTCTGAAGGAGGAAGTGAAGGTGCTTGTGCTACAGAGGTCAAGTAGGAGAAGGACCGGGGACTGTTGGGTTTGGCAACTGGGTGGTCAGCGGGGGCCTTGGCGGGAGCAGAGATGGAGCAACTGAGAGGACAGAAACCAGTTTACTATGGTGTAAGGAAGTAAGTGGGGGAGGGAGGCAGTAAGGGACAGGCCATCAAATCTACACCCCATGCTGGAGACCAACAGAGAAGTCACCTTATTCTTTAACCTGCAGGAAACACTAAATCAGCCACGTCCTGGCTCAAGCAGCTCCAAGAGCACCAGGCCATGGCTTGACAGCTAACAATAACCTCCCACTTCTCCTCTGTCATCCGAAACTGTCTGTCAGTCTTTCAGAGCCCAATCCAAGTGTCACCTCTTCATGGAAGCCTTCTCGGCTGGCCCTTGCATTTATCTGAATCCTGTAGCGCTGAACGTTTATGTCTTCCGGTTCACGGTGGTGCTACATACACTTCTAAATACCCGCTCAATACTGTGCCTCATCTTACTAATAAGTTGCTTTTGTTTGTCTTTATCTGCTACATTAAACCTCCCAAGAGTAGAGACTACTTCTGAGCACTTGTTGAATGAGTGATCCATCCAGAGCACAGAGTCAGGCTGAGGATGGGTCGATGGTGGGTTAGGTTCTGAAAATACCTGTGGAGTCAAAAGGAATGGATTTCTACTTTGACCTAAACTTGGTTGGACTTTCTCCAGGGTGTAAAGTTCAAGTTAATTTGTCAATTGATGAATTAATTCAACATGTAATTGAAAAACTTCTATGACCCGAGTTCTAGGCAGTGAATGAGATAGATAAGGTCCCTGTCACTGTGAAGTTTATATCCCACTGAGGGAGAGAGAGAGAGACAATAAACAAGAAACAATAAATAAGATTCATTGTAGCCAATGCTTAGATGGAAATAGATGGGATGATGCAGAACAAAGGGGATATGAGAGTAGGGTGGGTGGACTTCTCTAGACCAAGTTCTTAGAGAAGGTTTCTCTGGAAAGGTTACCTCTGAGCTGAGACCTGCCAGGGGATCTGGGAGGCTCAGTCACTCTAGTGAGGTTGGACCGGTAGACAAGATACTGTTAGTGGATGGCCTTGTAGGTGGTGACAGTGAGTTTGGGTTAATTGCTAGTGTGTTAATGGGAAGTGTGGGGACCATAGGTTTTAATGTATGTTATCAAACATGAGCCAGTGAGTGGCAGCAGAAACCGACCGATGTGGATGGACTGGAGACATATTGAAGGTGGGAGGCCGGGCAGAGAGAAGCACTGACTGCAAAGGTATATTCCTTCCAACCTTGCTCAGAACCTCTGGAGAGGAGGTGCCTGGAGGGAAAGGAGGGTCCCTTGTTGAGAGAGCAGGAAGTACAATGAACTGGGAATGGGGACCTCTGGGTCCAATCCAGGATTTTCATCCACATCTGAGACATGAGACTGGATTGGATCATCCCTAAGGGCCCTCTCAACTCTAGCATGTCAATCATCTTGTTCTATATCAATCATCGAGGCATCTGAATGGGGAAGTGTCAGAGGAGCTGTTGTTGAGACCGATTTCACGGAGCAACTGCCCAGGTCCCTATCTGCTGGGCCACTTGCCCCTGGGAAGGGGACAGCCCTTTCACCACCTCTTATCTGCCCCGTAGGGATATTGGCCAAGCCCAGTTAGCAGGCAGTCGATAAGTTCTGAAAGTTAGGCCCCTGAAATCCTTCGCTTCTTTGAGGCAGGGAGAGTCCGCCTGAGCAAAACCTAGAATTAGAAGGGCCCCCCTGGCTCCTTGGGATCTAAAGGGAAGGGTGGGAGCACTTTTAGCCTGAATGGAACCTCTCATTCTCTGTCCACCTGATCTGCTCTGCTGTTCCTGGGTCCTGACAAAGGCCCTTAAGGCCATTCATTTGGGACACTTCTCCAGGCTAATCCCTCCACCAACTACACATTTCACCCCAGGAAGGAGATGGGCCTTGCAGGCTACATTAGTCTTCTATGCTGCACAACACGTCATAACACACTTAGCAACTGTAAACCACATACATTTATTAATTCACTGCTCTGTAGGTCGGAAATGTGGGTATGACATGGCTGGGTTTCCAGTTCAGCGTCTCGCAAGGCTAAAACCAAGGTGTTGCTGGGCTGTATTCTCATCTAGAGTTCAGGGTCCTCATTTAGTGGTAGCAGAACTACTTTCCTTAGGGTTATAGGATTGAGGTCCCTGCTTCTTTGCTGGCTGCCAGCAGGACACTCTCTCAGGTCCTCAAAGGTACCCATTCCTTGCCCTTGGTCTCTTCCATTTTCAAATCCAGAAATGGGGTCTATCCTTCTTGCTTGGAAACTCTGACTTCAGGAAGAGCCCAGTCCCTTTTAAGGGTTCAATTGATTAGGTCAGGCTCACTTTGGATATCTCCTCCTCCTCCTCCTCTTTCTCCTCCACTACCTCCTTTTTGGAGCTAGGGATCAAACCCTGGCCTATGCACTCTAGGCACACACTCTAACACGGAGCTCTGCCCACAACCCTCTCCTTTCTTAAGGTCAATTGTATCACGTCACATAATATAGCCATATAAGTAGAACCACATTTATGGATTATGCAGTTTGTGTACCCCAGGAGGTGGGGGGTTAGGCTAAGAGAACATCTTAGGATTCTGCCCATTACAAGGACATTTGAGGTCATTCCTGACTCTTCAGGGGGCGGAAAATCAACCAGTAAAGTTAGAGATTCTTCAGCCTTTTGGGAGATCATAAAAGAACCTCGTGGGAAGTTGGGACCCTCATCCTGGGAATATCACCATATGTTGCCTCTGATTGCAGAGTCTGAGGCCCTTTGAGCCTTATTCATGGTTTCCAGGCTGAGAAATCTGGAGCAGGGTATAGGGAGGGGTGAGATAGAGTGAGGGCTGAATGGTGAGAGTGCAGGTCTGGAGCTGCAGAGTTTTCTACCTCTGAGCTGCTACGTACTGGGGGTTGATGGGAGGGAAGTAAGCGAGAGTTTCTTGGCACCGGTCACTGCTGCCAAGGTAACCTCTGTTCAATGCCTGGTACCACACCTCGTGCAGAAGCCCACACTGTAGCAGGGTAGAGCCTTCAGAGCTTGGTCTGCTCTGGTCAGGCTGCACCAGGGGCTACAGCAAACCTTCCCATAAGTCTACAGCTGAGAAGAGCCCCTAAGGGTGAGAATGGGGAACATTAAATGCAGAAGCAATCTGTCAGGTCCTCCAGGAGAGCGCAGAGGTCAAGATGGGTGGGCGACAGAGTCTGTTTAGGGACAGCTAAATTTAGTAACTCAGAGCCCAATGATGGAATTTTCAAGGCTCAGGATCTGCAACATGGGTCCAACCCTCCTGGGAAAGGGGATGGGCCTACAAGTAGAGGTGAAGGGCATTAGTCCCCCTTGTTCAAAGGCTCTGGGCCCCAAGCTCTCCAGTCCTTTGCTTTCCTTCAAAATCCATATCTATTACTCACACTGTAGCTGTGATATAGAGAGAGGACATGCTGATTCAAGGGCCAGACAAGCGGGCCCCTGTGGGTAGAGCTCAGCCTAAATTATGCCATTGGCACCTGATGTAGACATTGGTCTCTGGAGAGCTTTATTAATGTGTGTCAACCTGATTACTCATATGAGCTTAATCATATGAGCAGCATTTACTTATTGAGCAATAACTAAATGCCAATTACAAAATTGGATGCTGAATGCTGTGTCCATCAAGGTTCTTAGTGGCAGTCCATAGAAATACTTCCTGGCTGAGCTGAGCAGGAAAACAAATATATTGCAAAGAAGTAAAGTTCATAAAGAATCCTGGATCCATCCTCCAGCTCTGGGGGTACTGCAGCCTGGAAACCTGACCTTGTCCTCCCTAGTCACTGCCAGAGAGAGGTCTTCCTGGTTCCCATTGTTTTGTCACTAGCTCCGGGTTCAGTCTTAAATGGATATTTACATTCAATAGAGCCTAGTCTATGCCTTAGCTACAAAGGAGGCTGGGAATTGACTTGACTTTTGTCTTCAATAATCACATGCCACCCCTGACCAAGATCCGTGGCAAGAGGAGTCCCTTTGAACACCACAGGAAGGGGTGAGGTGGCTGGGCAGCCCACCCTATGTCTGCTATTATATATGCATTATCTCATTCATTCCTTCTGGTTGTGGGTGACAGCCAGAAGGAATGACGATAATGAGGGACAAGGAGGTTCAGGACCTCAGCCACGGTTGCACAGCTATTACGTGCTAGACTCCAGGCTGTGACTTGGACTGCCTGATTCCTGAGCCTTCATCTCAACCCACTGGACATTGAGAGATGAAATCTCAGGGTCACTAAGCTGTGGACTTCAGATCCTGAAGGGTGTGACATAGAAGACAGATTTCCTTCAAGAATAGGGGTGCCTCAGGAGCCAACTGGCTCCCAAGAACCAGCTTGTCATTTTCTAAATGGTTTGTCCAACAGGCAAATCATTCCTATAGGGAATGCCTGGGGACCGGTGAGCAGAGCCCAGCTTGTTGCTCCTCCCTAGTCTGTTGTCTAGTATCCCCTTGATTCCTGCTCCTGTCTGTTTAAATCAGTGGAGAGGAAGAAGGATATCTCCATCCTTAGTTTCAGACAGGATGCATTCTTATCCTGCTTGTTCAATCCCTTTGAAATATTCTGCTAACTTCAGTTGGAAGGTAGTAACGCTGCCCTGCACCTCTGCTGAGGGTCTTCCCACCTGCTCACCTGTGCTCATGATGCTCCCTCTGCCTGGGATGCCTCCATTTCCTTCCCTTCTATTTACCACCTTTCCATCTGGACAAGAGCCAGGCCCTTATCTCCAGGGAGCCCTTTCTGCCATTCTTCTGTGGATGAACTTCCTCCTGAATTGGCAGAGGGTGAGCCCAGCTTGGGTCCCACCCCTTTCCCTCTCACTTTACCTGTTATGCATCTCATCTTCCCATTCAGTCCATAAGCAAATCAAGGGCACAGATTACGCCCCACTCTGGTTTTGTCTCTGCTTGCACACAGCAGGCACACAGGAAGGGAGAGAAGTTGGGTGCCAGAGAAAACTGGATTTGAACCCTGCTGTTTACTCGGACTATTTACTTAACCATTTTCATTCATACTTATTAAGAACCTACTATGTGCCAGGCACTGTGACACCCAACACCAATGATACAATTGAGTAAAGAGATGTGGCCTCCTGTCATCACAGAGCTTTTTTGTCAAAGGAAGAGGGTAGATGTTGACCCACAGACCAGATAAACACACACACACACACACAGAGCTAAACATGTCTAACTGCAATAAGGACAAATCCGTGGCTCTCCAAGAAGAACATAGAGGAAGTTTATCCAGTGTGGGCAGTGGGCGGGGTGGGGGCTGGGTCAGGAGTCACAAGCCTTACCTGGAAAATTCTTTAAAGTTGAAATGAGACAATACTTGCCATGCACAGCATTTAAAAACGTGCAGTAAATATTACCAGCATAAGGATCAGTGAGTTGGTCAGCTGAATGATCAGGTTCTGATGCAAAGTGG
Organism: Callospermophilus lateralis; assembly: GCF_048772815.1. Lineage (NCBI taxonomy): Eukaryota > Metazoa > Chordata > Mammalia > Rodentia > Sciuridae > Callospermophilus > Callospermophilus lateralis. The sequence continues at coordinate 197,482,344 of NC_135306.1, read as the reverse complement.
TTAAGTACACAAGGGGACACTTTGTGTGCTTAGATATCCTCAGGGCAGTGATTCCCAGACTGATTTCCCATCTGAGTCAGCTGGAAACTTCTCAAAAATGCAAGACATCTGCCCTCCCCTCTGGACCTACTAGCCAGCCAGAATTTTCCAGTGAAGGGTTTGTATAGTTTTTAAATCTTTAATAAAGCCTCTCCCAGTATTATAGATTTAGCACACATTGATCATAACCATTGAAGAAATGCAAAGTTATAAAAAGAAGGAAAAGAACAATCTCCCTCTCCACTCTCTCCTGTGGAGGCCAGCAAGGTCAGCAGGCTGGTGTGAATTCCTTTTTAGCATTCCAGCTCTTCTAGTGACCATATAAAAGAAACTTACATATAAGTACCTGCAGAGGGCTTTTTCTTTGTAATATATTGCCATACTAAATGCTTTTGTTGCGTCTTGCTTTCACTGACTAACACAGTAGCCACATCTTGTCAGGTGGACAGATATAAATAAGTCCAGCTCTTCTAATAACCCCATGGCATTCTCTAGAATAGATGGGACACATTTTATTCTCTGTCCTATTGATGGATATCCAGGTTGTTTGTGATTCTTCAGTCAAGCCATACATAACTGTGTACAATTTTTCTTACTTACAGATGCTTTTATGTCTAAAAGACCGTCTCCAAAGAGGGAACTGGATCAAATGACCAAATGTGCATTTTTATTTCTAATAGATACTGAAAGCTGCCATTCCTCAAATGTCTGTGGCAATTTGCATCCTCCACCAGGAAAACAAGAAAACTGTGGATTTTAGAAAATCTCCTTAGGAGATTCTGAAGAGCAGTACAGGGTGGAAATTCTCATCCCAGAGCCGAGCCATAAGGGCCCCCACAAGCCTGAGAGGGACTTGGGGAGCGACTCTGGCAGCTAATGAGTGGGCTCCCCAGGAAGTGAGAAATGTCTTTTAATCAGTCCTCTCATCTCCCTCTGGCTGAAGCAAACCCTCCTTCCCCAGGGGAACTTCCTCAAGGTCTTCTATAAAATGCCACTGTGTAGCAGAGGGAGGGGAGACTCTGGGCAGGTGAGTGCTCTTCTCCCTTCCGGTGGCGCTAACGCTCAGGACAGTTCTAACTCCTGAGAGGTGCCTGGCTCGGGCTGAGGGCATCTGGAGGGCTGTCAGGGACTGCTAGTGGCCTTCAGGTTACGTGGGTGCCAGCAGGGATGGGACTTCTCTCTTTGGCTTGCGGAAGGCTGAGGGTGATGACCTGAGGGGCATGTGTGGCATCTGAGCTCCGAGGAGGGGACACATTTTCTAGATACTGTGGGTTCCCAGGAAAGCCAAGGCCCATTGCTTCTCCATCCTTTCTTGGTTGTAGACTCTGAGGGGATCCATTAAATACAAATAAATAAACATAATATTCTCTCCACTTCTGGGCTCGCCCGAAAGCCAGCCCCAGCCGTCCCTCATGGTCTGCTTTGTTCTTTTCAGAGAGGTTCCCAGTGTCCTGGAGCAGCCAGATTGGGCTCCCTCAGCACTCGCGTTTCTGGTCCGTCTTGATTTCTGTTCTTGACTTCTTTTTCTCCACCTCCCTCCCAAGGTTCCCTAATAGTCTGGCTCCTATGCGTGAGTCAATGACAAACTGTTTCTCCATTGCAGGACAAAGCCAGGATGAAACTCCCTCTATTTCTGACTCTTCTGGTTGGGGCCGTTTCTACTCTTCATCTGAGTAAGTCTTGGCCTTCAGTCTTCCTTTCTCTATTTTGTTTGGTTCTAGGGTAGATGAGTCTGAAGCAAGTACTCGCTCCCTTCCCTGATCATGCCCTAATTTAGAATCTCTGTGCAGGCATCTGTTATGACTATAGTCTTGGATCTACTGTGACAGTCCCTATTTTGTCCAATCTACATAATGCTAGTGGTACGCACAATTCCTTTTACTTTGAGCTTACTGAGAATGTCGTATGCATTATCTCCTTGACTCCTTAGAGCATCTCCGCCAGGTATGTAGCATTGCTTATCAATTTCACCAAGAAATAACGCCAGTAGTAAATGGAGCCAGGAATCGAACCTAGAGGGCCTGACTCTAAGCCCTTGCTCTTAACCACCTTGACCTCAAGGGGGAGGCCGAGTTCTCCTCCCAGAGGCACAGTTGCAGATTTCTCTTTCCAGGCAGAGTTGAGAGGACAATGGCTGGCACGGGGGTCAGGGCAGGAGCTGTCCATGGTTCCGAGGAAGAACCAGGGCACGAGGTGAAGGATGGACACTTGGCCTTTCTCCCTGCCAGGGACAGAAACTCCTGACTTCAATAGCCCTTTGGAAAATGAAGCCTTGCCTCAGGATGGGGAGATACTAGAACCAGAACCTGGGGAGCTGATGCCGCTGGAGGAGGAGGTAGAAGGAGGCTCTGGAAGCAAAGATGATCCTGAGGAAGAGGAGGCTATGGAGTCAGACTCAGCCCTGGATGTGGTGGACAAGGACCTTCAGTGCCCTAAGGAAGAAGACATAGTCAAACTGGAAGGCAGCCCTGGATGCAAGACGTGTCGCTACCTCCTGGTGAGGAGGGCCAAGCAGTTTAATAAGGCTCAGGTGAGTGGTCTGAGGCTGAGGCTGGGCAGGGGAGGGGGCAGGAGACATGTCTTCAGCTTCTGAGGCACTAGTTTTTTTCCATTTTGAGGGCTCTGGGGTGTCAGTAGAGGCTGAGGCCTCCAGAGGTGCTGGGGTCAGATGGGGGGATATGTGCAAACTTGATGCATTTTGTACATGACTTTATTTTGGTATCAATATATTTGAAATCCCCCCTTTTTTCCCATGTTGTCTTTTGTTCACCAATCTTTGAAATAGTCGTGGTGGGGAGGTAGAGCATACACTTTGAAGACTCAGAGACCCAAGGCTCTGGCCGTGGGGATTCCTGTGTGAAGGACACTGCATTCTCCCTCTTTTTCCCTGTCTTGCAGTTTGTCTGTCAGAGGTGCTACCGGGGCAACCTCGTCTCCATCCACAACTTCAGCTTTAATTACCAACTCCAGTGCTCCGTCAGGGTGCTCAACCAGGGTCAAGTCTGGATCGGAGGCAGGATCGTGGGCAGGGTAAGAGGAGTGCCAACACCCGCTGACCCCAGCCAGGGCCCAACTTGCTGTGGATGTGTCTGCATTTCTGCTCTATGAGCCTCTGAACGGCTGGGAAAGGAAGCGCACCTGGACGAGGCACCCACGGCCTGCCCAGGCATTGGGAAGAGCCGAGGACTTGGAATCAGGAGGTCTGGGCTCAGGTTCCTCTTGGCCTCTATCTCCATGAACTGGGCAAGATTGTGGGCCTCTTGGCTCTAGGATGGGGTCAACTTAAGGGTGATTGTGTCACTGGGATGCCCAGCATGCGATGACGGTGCAGTTGACCAGGGCAATGTCCACTGTGGTCAAGGGCCCATGGCCCTGCAGACAGCAGGAAGAGCCAGCAAGGACAGCATTGGTTCTGTCTCTCTGCCTCCCTCTACCCCTCCTCAGTCTACCACTTCTCCTTCTACCTTCCCTAGGGCCGTTGTAAAAGGTTCCTCTGGGCTGATGGCAGCTCTTGGAATTTTGCGTACTGGGCTGCCGGCCAGCCCAACACCTGTGGTGGCAGATGTGTGGCCCTGTGTACCCGAGGTGAGATGGGCTGGGGATGAATGATGGGAAGTTCTGGGAGGCGCCCAAGGAGGCAGCTCTAGGGAAGGAGCCTTGCTCTCCAGGGAGAGGCCTCCTGGGTCTTTCCCCTCCACTGAGGTTTGGGGCTGGTGGTAGGAGTTGGGGGGTGGTCTTCCTGGGGGAAGAGGAAGGGGTAGGCAGGAGGCTGATGGCTCCTTCTTGTTCTGCCTGCTCAGGAGGTAACTGGCGTACAGCTCACTGTGCCCAAAGACTTCCCTTCCTCTGTTCCTACTGAGGTGGTCCCAGCCAGGAGCTAGAATTGGCTCCCTCCCAGACAGCTGCCTCCCCTTTCCCGTCTGCTGCCTTTCCTGCCACTTCCCTACAATAAAATTGCTATACTGAAATAAGTGCATTTTTTCCTGAGATCATTGGTCCACACTGCTTAGCCTCACCTTTGGACTTTCTGCCTTATGATCCCAACCCACATTCTATACCTTTCATAGAATGGTTTAGAAGTTATTGCTCCTCAAGGATGGAGAGTGGTATTGGGGTCTGTGGGGCTTTCCGGTGGCAGCTGAATGGGCTCTGGTGGGTCTCAGAAGATCCAATTACTGGGCATCTATGTGGCAGGTGTTGCCAGGAACTTCTGCTTCATCTTCCAGAACTTCCAGGGTTTTGGGTGGGCTTATATGTGCATCTCTGTGTCCAAGGGCCTTTTTCACTCATTCCTCCCAGCCCCAGAACTGCGGTTGGTTTGATGTGATTGGAAATTGACACGTCCCTGGGAACAGCAGACAACTCTCAGAAGTGGGTACATAAGCACCCCAAAAGCACCCCACTCCTTCGCCCCTTAAATGGAATAGATCCATGGCATGTATTGGGCACCACTTCTCAGTTACCCATTAAGTGACTGGCCTTACAACACACCTTGTACTGGCTGCCTGCTCTTCCCCAGATGAATTCTCTGCTTCCTACTAGCATCTCTGCACTTCCCAAATTTACTATAGTATTTACACTCAAATCCTTGCCTCAAGCTCTGCTTCTGGGAAAATCCAGAAGAAGACAACCTGCTATACATCAGATTCCAAATAAAGACTGGGAATATAAGACACAGTTTCTTGTCTTTCGGGAATACACATATATTCCCCTCCCCCTTTATATGAGGGATTGAACCTAGGGGTGCTCTACCATTGAGCTACAGCCCCAGCCCTTTTTGTTTGTAATTGGAGATGGGGGAGGGTCTTGCTGAGGTTGGCCTTGAACTTGTGATCCTCTTGCCTCAGTCTCCTGAGTAGCTGGGAATACAGGTATACACCATCACCTCCAGCTCATGTAGTTTTTAATAATATAAGCTCAATAAGTTACTCATTACTACCACTTTTTGAGCACCCACAAAGTACCCCCAGCTGTGGCAGGTATTTTACATAATGATTTTGTGCAATCAATCATTCTTATTTCCACTTTGCAGAAGCAGACTCAGAAAAGTCATGACTTGTCAAAAGACTTGCCCAAGACTAAACACTGGAGTGTATCCAATGCCAAGATCTGACTCTAGCTGCTCTAAAGTCTGTTTCTTTAACCATTATGACCCCATGGCTGGAGGCTTTGGCTGCTCTCCCTCACTCCCGGGTTTCTCTTGGGGCATAAGACTCAACCCAGCGGGAGATGAGGAAGCTTCTATCAGAAGAAAGGCATTCTAAACCCCTTCTCCACTAGGGAGGCCAGCAGAGTAAAAGGGGTCAATGCCCTGAGGCCCTTTCCCTTTAGGAATCTTCAAATTCATAGAACAACATGGGACAGGGGTCTTAGAGGGATACACAACAAGAACTCATTGTTTTTGAGTGTGGCTCAGAGAGGGGAAGGAGTTTGTCCAGGGTCTTTCAGTCAGTTGAGAAAGAGACAGAACTCAAACTTAGGTCCACTGCAAACACTGCTCTATGGCAGCGCTGGTTTCACAGATGGCAACGTGTGAAAGAGGTACGGTGGGCTCTGCCCTGTTGTGGATGCTGTGAGAATGTAGCTGAAGGCCTTTCACTCCTTGCCCTCATGGACTTTATACTCTAACGTGGAAAGGGCACTGTTTCCTCATATAATAAAGAATGATAAGGACCACAGGTGTAGCTCAGTGGTAAAGCACTTGCTTGGCATATATGAGGGCCTGGGTTGGATCCCCAGCAAAACACACACACACACACACACACACACACACACACACACACATACACACACACACACACACAGTTAAATAAAATCTTCCATTTGCTAGGCACTTATTATGTGCTAGGTTCTATTGGAGTGGTAGGTGGATTTTATCTTTTTCCTCACACATCTCTTTGGTTGGGTGTGTGTTGACTCTCAGTCCATGGAGATTCTCTTTGGGGGATAATGTCAAGAAGGAGGCGGGAGGGAGGCTTCAGGGCTCCTCATCCTGTTCCGTCTATTGTTCTGGGTGTGGTTACGCAGTGGCGCCCACTGTGAAGCTTCCCTGTGCCGTCCACTCTCCAGTGCACAGGGCGGGGTGCATGTTATTTGTTCATAAAAAGATTTTTTTTTTTTAAAGTAAAGATCATGAAATAAGGAGAATTGCTGTGCGTGTGCAATTCTTTCTGACAAGAAGCTAACTGAGCTCTGGGAAACGAAGGGAATGGCCCGTGTGTAGTTCTTTACACGGTGCAAAGAGCAGAGCAGCAGAGAGCTCAAGGGACGCAGCGCTCACTGCTTACTCACTGACGGGGCTGACCTTCTAGTTTCCTAACAGGGGCCACCGGCAGCTCCGGGTGCCTCATCTCAGAAGGTGACTGACAAGAGCCACCCCCAACTCCACAACCAGATGATGTCATTAGGGGAAGGTCCTATTATTATCCTTACAGATGAGAAAACTGAGGAACAGAGTGGCTGACTCTGGGCCTTGTGATTTCACTGTACACACACCATGTGCCTGGGTTTTTTTTTTTTTTTTTTTGGTTTTGTTTTGGCACTGGGGATTGAATCCAGATCCCCACACAGGTTAGGCAAGCACTCTGCTGCTGAGTTCCACCCCAGTCCTTTTTCATTTTTTAAAATTTTGAGACAAGATCTCACTAAGTTACCCAGGCTTGAACTTGTTGTGATCCTCCTGCCTCAGCCTCCTGAGTAGCTGGACCATGTGACTTTAGAGACGATGAGACCCATCCTTTGTGTAGTGTGGGGTTGGACTAAATGGCTGCCGACAGTCATCTAAAGACTTGGTGTTCCAAGTACTTTGAAAAGGTTGGCACCACTGGCCAGATGGTGTAGCACGTTTGGGTCTATCAAACAAGGACTAGGAAGTCAGACAGACTAGGGTCCTGCGTACCACTTGTCACTAGTTTGTGAAACTTGGGTAAGTAATTTAACCTCTCCTGATTTTGTAGTAAATATGTAGAGATGACAATACCCAATTTGTAGAATGATTTTTTTAAAGATTATGTTGTAGGATCTAGTTTGGGGTGGACCTTCAAAAATGTCATTTTTGAGCCAGGCATGGTGGTACATGCCTGTACTCCAAGCACCTCAAGAAGCTGAGGCAGAAAGATCCCAAGTTCAAGGCCATCCTGGGAAACTTTGTAAGACCCTGTCTCAAAATATAAAAAGGACTGGGGATGTAGCTCAGTGGTGGAGTGCCCCGGGTTCCATCCCAAGTACAAAAAATAACAAAAAAGTCATTTCTGGTTTTAACTCAGGCAGGCATCACCTTTGTGGTCATTGATGAGGATGTTGAAGTCATTAGAATGTCTTTGCCTGAGGTTTGTGGGCAAAACAAACAACAACAAAAAAACGAGTCAACTCGGGAATGGGCTTGGAGAGGAGGGAGGTCCGTGGGAGGAGGCTGGAGGAAGGCAGTTGTGGGTGGGTAAGGAGCCTGAAGACCTGGGTTTAGGCTGGTCTCCAACTTGCTCTGTGCTCTTGGGCTCTCTGAGATGCCATTTCCTCATCTCTAAAATGATGGAGGTGCTACCTCCTGAGACAGCCAAGATAATAGGTCAGCCGACCACAGGTAGAATGGAGCCCTGGCCTGGGTTCCGGGGTGAGGGAGTGAGGGTGAATATGGAGGGAGGTCTCAAGTTTGAAATCCCTTGACCAGGCTCTTGGGCCCTGGCATTGGCCAATGCTCCCACAATCAGGTAGATAAGCAGGTCTAGTTCGTTGGGCCAGGGAGATAAGAGCCAAGGCAGTTACTTTGCAACCAGGCCCAGAAATAACCTCTCGGTTACTTCTCCATTTGTAGTTCCCTTGGGAGAGCAGAGGAGGGGAAGGGATCCAGGCCTCCTGGCCCTCAGGGCTACTTGTCCCTGCTGCCTTGGAGGCCTGGACTGGAACTGGGCAACAAATGTGCTCTGTCCAGTAGGAGGCCTGGAGTTGAGTGCCCCCCTCCACTCCACAGTCTTAGCAGAGCAATCTGGCCGCCGGGGCTCAGCATTTGCTGAATTTTCTTTGGACTGCTGGGAATTTGGCTGGGCTTGGTTGGTTAGAATTTTGATATTTTGTTCCTCAAGGATGTTTTGCATTAATTTTGACTTTAAAGAAAGACTGTGTTAAAATACTATTTATCCTGCATACTGAATTTTTTTTTTTTAGTGCCTCCTTAAATTTTGCATCTGAGATGAGGGCCTCACTTAGCTGATCCTAGTTCTGACTCTGGACTCTCCTATCAGCCTCTAGTAAGAGAGAGGAGGTAAACTTGGGGTGGGAAGGTGACCTATCAGTGTCTGGAAGATTCTGCACGTAGCTTTTCATTCTAGCTCCGCTTCTTGGCCAGCCATGGACATATGCCTTGAGGTTGGACACAATGGGATATTCTAGATCAGCGATCCCCACATGTTCCAGAGGACATTAGGAAATGAGGGGAGACATTCTTGGTTGTTCTCAGGGGAGCTGCTACCGACATCTAGTAAGATGATATCTCGTAGATATCCGGGGTGTTGTGGAGCTTTCCACAATGCCCAGGGCAGCCCCCACAACTATTAATTGGCCCCAAATATTAACAGTATAAAGGTTAGGACTCCCTGATCTAGATTTTCAGTACAGAGGAAACATCAAGGTTTTTTACACACTAAAAATGAGAAAGAGAGGGAGGGAGGGCAGGGGGTGAGGATATGGGAGGAGAGGAGAAAAGAGTTGGAGCTAGAGAGACTTAGAAATCCCAGTTCCTTCACTTTCCGTGTAACCTTGGCAAATTGTGTTCCTCCACTACGCCTCATTTCTCACATCTGTGAAGCACAAATAGTCAAACATTCCTGGTGGAAATGGGTGAAGGGAAATAAGAGCTCAAGGGAACGTTGCTCCCCGAGGTCCCTACTTCTGGGATACTGATCATGGGAGGCTACTCCTGAGTTAAGGGGCATTGTTTAGATATTATGTAGATTTTTTTGTGGGGGTGTGCCGGGGATTGAACACAGGGGCACTTGACCACTGAGCCACATCTCCAGCCCTATTTTGTATTTTATTTAGAGACAGAGTCTCACTGAGTTGCTTAGCACCTTGCTTTTGCTGAGGCTGGCTTTGGATTTGTGATCCCTGAGATGCTGGGATTACAGGTGTGTGCCACCACGCCCAGCTAGATGGAGAACTTTAAGGGACACTAATAATAATATGCCTGGACAGTAGGCATGACAGCCAGGCAAGACAGTGTGTGTGGGCTCCCATTCAGGGCAGCAGGCTGGACAGGGCAGGGCCCTGCAGCCCCAGGAGAGAGCAAGACCCAGAGGTAAGAAGACTGAGCCAACAGTTGTTATCAGCTCTACTGCCCCAGCCCTGGCCTGGGGCAATCATCCTGGCCTCTTCCCACTTCCCCAAAAGCCCAGCATAAAGGCTGCTTGTGGGGCCCAGCCTCCAGAGGCACTGAACTTGGAGGAGCCAGAAAGTGAGTACCCTTCTTGTTGCCATGGGAGGGGGGGTGTTCAGAGCCTGGGAGGAAGAGGGACCTCAGGTGGAGAAAACACCTAGGAGACCTGACCTGAGGTGGTCAGTGATGGCCACTATCCTCCCTCACTCCTCCCCAGCATGAGGGAAATCAGCAGCCCTGTTCCTATAAGGTCTGAGATTGTGGTCCAGGATTGTGTGAGGATTTCAGGAAAAGGGGACTTTTGCACCCGTGCTGTGCCTTCCCCATTCCTTTTCCAGATGCTTCAGCTCAGGGTCTGTCCACTGGAGGAAGAGGAAGCCCTCTAGTTTGTCCTTTAATCAATTAATTAAACAAATATTGCTGCTGTACTATGTGCCGGGGCTGTGCTAGACACACAGACAGCCTCGAGGAGGAAGGCGGAGTTGTGTCCGGCTACGAGACTGAGTAGATATGAAACACCCCCTGCACCTAGCCCTTCTCCTGCTGGGGACAGTTTCTGCTCTTTACCTGGGTAAGTAAGCCCTCCCATCCCCTTCTCACTCATCATTTCTCCTTTCTCCTCTTTTTAATGTTCCCCTCCCTTTATTTTTACTCCCATGGGGCAGGGCCAGTCTCTCCTCCTCAGCTGATCTGGCCCATCTCTGGCAAGATTATCCTGAGCTTAGAATTGGGACCTGAATTTTCTCTCAGGGTTCCTTCATAAGGAGGCAAGGGCCCACCTGTTAAGATGAAGAGCTGGTGGCTGTCCCAAGATTCTCACACCTTCTCCTTCCTCTTGCCCCAAATGTACACCTTTGGAGTCAGCCAGGGGTCAGGTTCTCATCCATTTGTGACTCTGACCCAAGACATCTCTCCTCATCCAACATGGAGTAGGCCGCTTGGGCTGGCTCCAGAGGACCTGAGCAGGATGGTTGGAGCTGTCCGTGGTCCTGGAAGGAGGGAGACTGATGTGATGGCAGGCTACCTCTTCTTCCTAGAAAATGATGCCCCCCATCTGGAGAGCCTCAAGACAGAGACAGACCTGGATCAGGATCCAGATGGCTCAGGGGAGCAGAAGGGAGAGTTGGCCCTGACTGAAGAGGTGATTCAAGTAGAGGGCGATGAGGTCAAGACTTCAGGGTATGAAGAAGCCTCTGAAGATGAGGGGACTGTGGAGTCAGGCCCACCTCCTTTAGAGCAGAACTTGCTATGCCCCAAGGAAGAGGATACTGTTCAAATTCAGGGAGATTCTGGGTGCAAAACCTGTCGCTATCTGCTGGTACAAACTCCAAAGACATTTTCTCAAGCTCAGGTAAGTGGTCAGGAGCTTCTGTGCAGGGTGGGAAGGGGAATGGGGGCTCAGAGAAGAGAGTAGATCCAAACTTCTGTTCTCTAGTTGTTTAACTTAGTGGCCCACAAACCCCAGTTTCAGAATCACCAGGAGGGCTTGATAAAATGCAGATTTGAGGACTTCACTCCCACAATTTCTGGGGCTGAGCCTGAGAATCTACATTTGAAACAAATTCCCAGGTGGCAATGATATTGTTGGTCTGAGGACTGCACTTTGAGAACCACTAATTTGAACAAAATCATGGGTATTAGATATATCTGTGTTCAATATTATTTTTACTTTTCATGGTCTGTCACCTGGGCAAGTAGCCACATCTTTCAGAGCCTCGGTATCTTCATTTGTAAGATGAAGAAATACGGTTGTCTCTCAGTTTGCATGGGGTATTTATTCAAGGACCTCCCCTGCCCCTGCCATAGATACCCAAATCTTCAGATGTTCAAGGCCCTTATATAAAAATGGCAAATTACTTGTATATAATCTGTGCAATTCCCTCCATGTACTTGAAATCTTCTCTAGATTACTTATAATATTGAATACAGTATAAATCCTACATAAATTACTGTTATAGTGTATTGTCTAGAGGATAATGACAAGAAAAAAGTATGTACATGTTCAGTACAGATACGATTTAAAAATTTTTGATCTGTGGTTTTTAAAGATCTGTGAATGAGAAACCCACAGATACAGAAATCTGACTGAATAGTACCAATATCTTAAAGTTGTGAAGGTTAACTGAGGTAATGCATTCAGGATAGTTAGAATTAACACTCAGTAAATAGTGACTATAAATAAGTATTATTATTAATAATAATTATTATTATTTCCTGAAAGAATGCCCTGGCAACTGATTAAGGAGCAAAAGTTATTGAGGGAGAGAAGTAGGTCCCTTATTTCTAACTTGAAAATGGTTGTAGGTGTCTTGATTGGAGACTCAGGAATTTGAGAAAAAGGAGATTGAATTTTCTACCTCCCGCCTTATCTCTGCAGAATGTTTGCAGGAGATGCTACCAAGGCAACCTTGTCTCCATTCACAACTACAATTTCAACTATCATGTTCATTGTTTGGCCAGTAAGATAAACCAGGCCCAGATCTGGATTGGAGGCGTCCTCAGGGGCTGGGTAAGTCCGGGGCCAACTACTCAGTACAGAAAATTATTTTTGATTGTTTTAAGGGAGCACCTGCTGGGGCCAAGCCTTAACCTAGCACAGATAAGGTGTCCATAGAGGGGTAAGCAAACAAGTGCCGGAGCTGGCTTGTGCTGTTTTGAGAGAACAAATTACACACATCTCCGATCTAACTCCATGCTGGTAGCTTAAAATCAGACATGGTATCCTTTACACCAAGGATATTGGCAGTTGTTGTATGTCCATCAGTCTTCATTACCCCAATAAAATGTCTGTGAGAATCAACTTTTAAGGAAGAAGGTTTATCTGGGCTCACTGTTTCAGTCCATGGTCATTTGACCGTGTTTCTTTGGACCGGTGGCAGCACAGAATATTGTGGCAGCAGTGTATGGCAGAGGAGATGTGTTCACCTCATGGCAGCAGGAAAAAGAGAAGAGAGGAGCACACCCCCACTGACCTAACTGCTTCCCTGCCTTATTTTTGTTTGTTTGGGGGGGTACTGGGGATTGAACCCAATAGTGAACTGCCTTTGGGCTACATCCCCAATCTTTTTTTTAATTTTTATTTTGAGTAAGTTGCCCAGGGCTGGCCTCAACTTGTGATCCTTCTGCCTCAGCCTCCCGAGTCACTGGGACTCATCCCAGCACTTGGCTTAGGCCCCGCCTCTTAAAAGTGCCACCATCTCCCAATCACACTATGGGCTGCGGATCAAACCACAAGCACATGGGCCTTTGTGGGACATTTCAGAACCCCAAATATCATGTTATACATTAGGGCTCCTTCCTACTTCCCATTTTCTCACCTTTCCCCAGAGCTGGTTTCAAAAACATTTACCAGTATAACACTCAAGTCATGAGACAGATTCTAGGTTCAGGTTGGTCACTTACTAACTGAAGAGCTTTAGGAATCCTAAGCTTCTTCATTTCTACAATAGGGATCTTCTTATCTTGGGGTGGCTCTGAGATTGTGGATGAATAAATGCCATTACATTTGGTACTCGAGGTGTGGTCCATGGGCCAGCAGTATCAGCATCACCTGGTAGCTTGTTAAATATGCAGAATCTTGGGCCCAACCCCAGGTCTCCTGAATCAGAATCTGCATGTTAGCAAGATCCTCCAGTGTGGCTGGAGAAGTCTGCTCTGTGGGTTGGCTGGGACAAATGGTTGCCATTGCCCACAAAGCTTCAGGAATGGGTTGCAAGGGTATCTGGCTCCTGGCCAGGCAGGCAGAGAGGGAAGGCAGCAGTGGCTATCTCTGAGTACCTGGATCTGCCTTCCTAGACCTCTGCCCTCTGATCTGCCTTATCTTTTCTCCAGTTCCTGTGGAAGAAGTTTTGCTGGACTGATGGAAGCTCCTGGAATTTTGCATATTGGGCCTCAGGGCAACCTGGGTGTTCAGGAGGCCACTGTGTGACCCTGTGTTCTAAAGGTGAGGGGAATGGGCCCCAGAGGAAGGGGAAGGGGGTGACAAAGTGGATTCTCAGATGCTATCCTTTTGAGCTGCCTGGACACATCTCCTTAAGCTCACATCCAACCCCAACCTGTGAGTTATCACTTGTCTGTGAGAAAGGCTGAGATACAGGGATCCCTTGAATAAAACCAGGTGGCAGGGGTCCTCTAGGTCTGAGGGAGTTGGCTAGGGGTCCTTAACTTCCTCTGATAAGAGGGTGACAGATTCAAGTGGTCAATGTGAAGATGAGAGCGACACATGGATATAAGGTGTGAATGAAGGAGAAGGCCGGGTGTGGTAATTAGAGATGGCTGAGAGACAAGATGCCAGCTTCAAACAGCAGATGTGGGCAACAGCATGCGCGGCAGATGTGAAGGAGTTTAGTTAGTGGCTAAGACCATACGTGCTAGAGCAAGAGGGCTAAGAGTCACATTCTAGCTCTGCCACTTGCCAGGCAGGTTACAGGCAAGTTATTGACCTCTACCAAGCCTCGGTCTCCTCTTTGTGGGACAAGGATCATGACAGCACCTGCCTCTTGGAGTTGAGGTGAGGACAGAAGGTGACAGTCGACGGAAAGCACTTAGCACATAGCCCACATCATGATATGGCTTGGTAAATGTAAGTTAGTGTGTCCAACGCCCAATGACGATGGCTGCAGAAGGGACAACCGAGGTACCTTAGGAGGGAAGGGGTGGGGCATCGGCCAGACCCAGAGAGGCAGCTGACATCACTGTGCTCTCTACTTCCAGATGGCCACTGGCGACGAGCTCCGTGCCATAGGCAGCTGCCCTTCGTCTGCTCCTTCTGAGCCAGTGGCGCGGTGAACCAGCCTTGGAGCCTCAGGCCTCTGGCTGCCTCTGCCCCGCTCTCGGCCCTGGACTCTGCCCCCAGCCCGTCCTGGCCATAAACCCACACTTCTCACAGCATTCCCTGGGTCTTTTTTCTTCATTGCTCTTTCTGGGGGCTCCCCAGCTTGGCAAAGTCCTGGAAGCCTTCCCCTCTGCGGGAAAGTGAAAGATGGCGGAGCCGGGCCGCCGCCCGCGGTGCGGAGCTGCTGCGCGGCAGCGCCACCTGGAGGCGGAGCGGGGGCCAGGCGCGCCCTCGGCCGGCTTTGCCTCCACGCACCCGCTCACCGCAGCGGGCAGGTCGCCTTCGGTGCAGGGTGGGGATCCCGCCTTGCACGGATTCAGTGTGAGCTGCGGGGCGGGGCGGCTTTCCAAAATGCAGGTGAAGATCCCCCTTGGAGGACGCCACTTGGGAGAAAGTACCTTGTCTTGGGGCAACCCGCTCCTGGTCCAGCCCTGTGCTCTTTGGCCTCTGAGAATGACTCCCATTTCCGGTTCTTGCAGCCATCTCTGTTCATGAGCCAGCAGAGAGAAAGTCTACCTCCTCCATCGCCGCCTACCTCTGCAGAGGGGCCAGTCTTAGGGAGAGCTGCCTCCCGCCGGCCAGGGCCTTGCAGCCCGAGGCAAGATGTCTGCTGGCAGTACGGTTCCCATTCCCCGTTCCATACAGCCCCGGGCCTCTCTCCTTCACCCACTTTCTCAGAAAAAAAGACCCTGGGGACTTGGCGAGAGAACACTGTCCTTGGCCTTAACTTTGTGCCAGCTGGGGCATTGGGCTCCAAGAGGGATTTAGAGTTCACGAAGCAGGAAGTTTAGAGCTGAGACTGGGTATTAAGAGGGTAGAGCTGTGTGTGTGTGAGAGAGGGAGGGAGAGAGAAAGGTGTTGGGGCGGGGGGCATGTAGGAGTATTTCTATGTGCGCCCATGTACAAGTGTATGTATCTATTTTGGTATCTATTTGAGGTATTCTTTATATACATGAGTATCTGTATATAAAAACCTATATATGTGAATGTGCATAAATGTGCTTGTATTTGTGTGTTGAGTGCACATCATTTTATACCTCTATGTATTTATGAGTGTATCTGTACCTGTGTGCCTATGAATGTTTATGTCTGTGTAACTTTGTGTCCTTACATGCTTGAATTTCTATGTGTATTATATATGTGTATGCATATCTGTGGTTTGATCAGTGAGTGTGTGTGTGTTCATGTGTCAGTGTGTACCTAACACAGATAGCCAGTGTGTACACATAGATCTGTATTTGCATCTTGATGGGATGTGGCTTTAGGGTTCATTTTTTTCTAAATGTACTGTTTCCCAGCGTGCTGGGGTTGAGAGAAGAGGACGGGGTCAGCCCTGGGGTAAGGGTGGTGGAGAAACAACAGGGATGAGTCCTTTGAACATGGGCAGATCTCTGGATGCAGGTGAATAGGTCTTGGTATGGCCATGAACCTCACCGATCCTGGCCTTCAGACCTGTCCTCAGTAGAAGTGTTCATTCTTCCACCTTGGATGGAGATTGGGTCAGCCAGCTTCTAATCCCAGCATGTCAGGTAATCATTCTCCTCAAGGTATGGAAAGGGAGCTGCCTGGGGGGTAGGGCCTCATGCAGGTCTCTGTGTTGAACACTGCAATAAGCCAATGCTTGATGCTGTGCTTCTAAAAGGAATAGTGGAATCCAACTCCAGGGAGAGGGAAGGGGAGCTCTACCTAGGTAGCTATGGGAATGGTATTTCAGTTGAATGCCAAGTCCCCCTTCATCAACCTCCACATCCCTCCCTCGTGGCAAATGGCCTCTAGCCAAAGCCAGTAGCCCAATATCTTGACCAGAGATAGAGGCAGGGAGGAGAAAGAAAGAGGGAGGCCAGAATCCTCTCAGACTGAAGCTTTCTTGGGGCAGGCCAGAGTAGGTTCCTCAAATCTGATACTGTGTATTATTGGGCCTCTACTTCAACTTTTATATATTGGTTCATTTGGCTGATTAAGACCTTCTGGTTTTGAATAGCTCTTGATTAAAAAGCAAATGCTCTTGAGAGAAGAAATTCCCTAGAAAGTTAACTACTAATTCCTCTGGGAGACTAATTGACAAATTGCTGAGAACAAAGCTTTTTTAGGAAAAAACACACAAGGGAAGGATGTGTGGAACTGTCAGTGGGTATGGTGGGCATGGTGGGTGGGGAGGGAAATATTACAAAAGAGAAGACAGTGCTGTGGTCACAGTTTTCTCTTCCTGGAGACCCAAGAAGACTGTATTTCCTAGTATTCCTTGCACTAAAATTGGGTCTGCAGACTGCTACTGAATCTAGCTAGTAGGATATGGTGAGAAGTAGGCCACTTCAGGCCTGGTATCTAAATGATTCCCATGATCCTCCAGCTCCCACTCTTCCTGTCGCAGTGACCTGGGAGCCCATGTGTCTCTGACGGCATAGCTCCAGATGGAAGGGGTTGCCTGACCTACTTTGTTTGTTTAAACCTTGAGCTTTTACTTGTGACCAAAGCAAAATCTATTTAAGTCCAAGACATATAGAAAAGAAGGTGTCAACAAATTTCTTGATTTTTTTTTTCCCAGATAGACCACAGGAATCAGGATCCCAGGCTCCAGAATCACAAATTGCTGGGGTTCAAGTATCAGTTTTCTCATTTCCACCTCTCCTTTTTAGTAAGCCTCAATTTCTTCTTCTGTAAAATGAGGGTTGAATTAGGCATTGTCTGTCACACATTTAGCCCTTGCTTGCCAATGGGTGAGCATCAAAAAAATGCTAGTTTTCATGCTGAGTAATTAAAGCAGCAATGTAGTGTTAGGCGTGAGCATGGTTTTCCAGCTCGAATTTCCACCTACTGTCAATTTGTTTTTCTATCAAACAGGATTAATAACAAACCATAGCAACCTCACCAGGGTTGGCGTGAAGGTCCATGTGATTGTGTTGGTGATTGTGTGGAGCAAACCACGACGTGACAGAGACAAGTTAGCTGTTGTCATTAGTACTGATATTAGCGCTACGTCTAGCACATAGAAGTGGTACTGGGTTCAGATATGGGGAGGACAGCACCAGGCTCACATACACTTACTGGCAAGCTCAGGAGGGGCTGAGGCACCTGCAGGAGGATCACCCCAGTCTGGGGGAAAGGGAGGAGCTGGGGGAAAGGGTCCCTCTGCAGGACACAGCTGCCTCCATCTCCTTCTTAGCATCCCTGTGAGTCCAGCCTCAGACTCAGTCTCTCTGAGTCTCAGTTTGTCTTCCTGAGAGCTGGATTCACCAGGGCTGCCTGTGGGACTCCTGGCTGGAGGGCGTGTCATGGCCTTCTCTGATGTCTCTGCTGGAGAAATGAAGTTTGGTCAGGTCTCCCAACACTGCCCAGTTCCTGAGGCTGGCCCTGGGGTGATGTCACCCACCACCCTGAGGAGGGGACTGTGGGTGAGGGCAGAGCCATGGGCCTCATGTGAGGGAGTATTGCCCCTTCTCCCCCTGAGATGGGAGATCACTGGGGTTGGGCTTTTGCAAATGCACCCAGTGTGAACCTCCCAAACTGCTCAGAGACCTGCCCCCGCCCCACTTCCCTCCACCTTCTAGTGAGGGGCCAGCCCTCCATCTATCATTCAGCTCGTTTTTGCTGAGACCTTATGATCATGTCCACACTCCAGCTTTTCTAGGAATCCCAGGAAACTCACACTCCAGGGTCCTTGCTTGCATAAGCCTCTTCTAATTCCTAATTTTATATCAGTTTTAAGAAGATGCTTCTAAATTGTATATGGTGTGGGATTCCTAATGGCTGGGTCTGCCCTGAACTCTGTCCTGGTGTATTTGGGGGCCTCTCAGTGTATGAAAGCCCAGAAGGGAGGCAGTGGGACATCTGGGCCAATAGAGCCAGGGTGATGCTCTTTCTAGCTTCCTCCTCCTCGGAGCAGCAGGACCTGGGTTCTCTCTTGGCCACTAACTCTGTGGAACTGGACCAGTTTTTTTCTCTTGCTCATCTGTAAGGAACAAATTGGGACAAGATGGTTTCTGAGGCCCCTCTAGGATCTATTAGGACAGGTCTGGCTACCTGGCTGAGCAGCTCACAGCACATTGGGTCCCACTGCAGCTTTTTCGTTGACATTTTAAATAAAGATTGCTGAGCTGCTGGGACAGGGCCCATCTGCAAACACAGAATCACCTCCCCCCATGGCGTGGCCTGATCTGGCTCCTGGAGTGGTTTGGGGACTGAGCTGTGGGACAGTCATGCCTCCTATTTCCTTCTGAACTAGGAACCCACCCAAGTGAGAGATGAGACTCACTGTCTCAATAGGCTCCCCTACAGTGGGGCCTGAGTTCCTGGGAAAGCTTGGGGTTACTCTTTATTAACCTAATCATGGTCAGGGACGGGCAGCTGTTGCAGTAAGGGACTTCCTTCTTCTCTTGTGGATGTGGGCAAAGGAGTTGGTCAGACCTGGGTTCAAATCCCAGTTCTCTCACTTCCTGGGTGTGTGGCCTGGTACCATTGACTCAGTTTCTCTGAGTCTCAGTTTGTCTTCAAAACAGGGAAATGAGTATTTGCCTTAGAGGATTATCTGAGGATTAAATGAGACAGTGCGTGTGGAAGTGCCTGGCACTTGGTAGGTCCTTGTGGGCACCCGTCATGTCGTCACTATTAGTATCTCTACTCTTTGGAAGGGGGCAGCTTAGGTGCTGCAGTCCCGGGGTCCGGGAAGCAGATGGGGGCATGCAAAGGGTGAAGGTGAACTGAGGTTGTAGGGGGAGCACTACCAGTCTGCAGGAGCACAGGAGGCCCAGTCCCCTGGCTCCCAGCCGTGGCCCCATGGGGTGGGCCACAGAAGTTAGAGCCCTTATTCTCCCCCACCCCCCTTGCCAGTGGGGCTCCCTGTTGGGAGGCCTGGAGCCCAAGGGTGAGCGTGGGGCATTAGTGGCCAATGGAGTAAGCCCCTGAGTCCGTGGACTGCTTCTCCTCTGTGGCCTGATCCCTGGAGAACTCTGGGTTGGCGATCTTCAGTGTTGCCTCGTTCACCTGCAGGCAGAAGGACTGACATTGTTTTGCTGTGACAGGGCAAGGTCCCGTTGAAGCCAGATTTAAAGATAGGTAGTTAGTGTAGTTAGGTAAATCGGGTCTAATATGGAGTAAAATAAAAAATGAAGGCCGAGTTCAGATTGAGAATGGAGTCTGGGAAAAGCAGAACAACTCTTGGAATGTTAATGTCCCCAAGGCCCAGAGCCCATCTCAAAGAAAAGTTAATGAAACAGCTCCCAGCAAAGATGGAGATGCTAATCCAAAAGTCCTTCCTGCCCAGATTACTCCTTTGGCCCACCTGTGCCCCACCCTTTGGGCCTTTCCACCTACATTCCATCACTAAAAGGACAGGAATGTGCCAGGAATGCGGGAAAGCTGAAGAAGACCTTAGCTATAAAAAGGGGAAGACATCGCCCTTCCACGGATTCCACCTCTTGGGTCCTCTTCTTCCTCGGGGAGAAGTCTTTTCTGCTGTCCTTTAATAAAGCTTCTACTTTCCACTCTACACTTGCCTCGGTGTGCTTCTCTGGTGTTATACTCTAACATTGGGGAAGCAAGGACTCGTCACCCGTCAACAGCGGTAACACCGTCAGACAGAACGGGTGGTTCAGGGCCATGGCCTGGTCATTAGGGGAGCTAGACAAGCCTGTGCGATCCCAAGACTCTTCCCATGTACTCCAGGGACAAAGAAGAACCTGAGCCATCCCAAGGCAGGATGTGTCCCCCTGCAGAAATGGGGAGGGGACAATGAGTGGGTGGGGACCTGTTGGCAGTGATGACTCACAGAACTCCAAAGCTCTTTGAAGAGTCCGCTCACCCAAATGTTCTCTTGTCTGGACGTCCAATATTTATTGAGGCCCATTGAACTTCCCTCCAGGGAACCCCGAGAGGTGAGCCACCAGGGCCCTCCAGGTGTTACCCCCACCCCACTCACCTCTTCAAACTTCTTGGCTTTGTACTGGTCGGCCCCCTTGAGGAAATTGAGCAGGATGATGTCACAGAGGACTGTCCCCTGGAGGAGGAGAGGCAGGGCAGGCTCAGAGAGGTGGCCCTGGGAGGGGTAGGATCAGGGAGCTGGAAGCCATGGGTTCAAGAGGCTACTGAGCTGCCCCCAGACAGACAGTGGGTCAGGCGTGGGGGCGATTCCTCCAGGGAGGCCGGACTGATGACTCCCCTTAGCAAATGCCCGGGGGGCTTTGCAGGTGTTGTCATGGCCACCTTCCTGGCCCCTTACCAGGCACAGGGCTCGGATAGAGGAATGAAGGACCCAGAGGAAGGAGCCTGTGGGAGCGGGGCTCTGACGCCACCTTGCTCTGGAGTCTCCTCCCCACCTTCACGGTGAGAACCAGAAACTCTGTAAGACGTGGAACTTGCTGGGAGGCCACTCCGGGATAAGGAGCTCGGTGGGAATGCTGGGGGGCGGTCAACCCAGGGCCTTACCTTCCAGGCCAGGTAGGGCTCGCCTTGGCCACGCCCTCTCCTCTGGCTCCACCCCTTCCTGGGCCCTACCCCGGCTGTCCCGTCTGACCCCCCCAGAGGCTGAACTCACCACTCCCACTGAAGTAAAGGCCGCCACGGAGCTGATGATGGTGGGGATGATGTTGAACTTGCCGGCCTGTGTGCGCAAAGATGGGGGAGTAGGCGGAGGGCCGGAACACGGGTGGAAACTGAGGCTGAACGCGGTCTCCCAGCCAGAGACTCTCACAGGGCCTTAGAGCAACGGCAGGGCCCACCCCTTCATGGTACAGGTGAGGGGACGGGAGATGTGACCGCTGGTCAGCCCCTGCAGGGCCCAGCAGCTGGCCTGGGATGCCCCTCCTGCTGTCCACACGCCGGGCCCCAGGACTCACGTTCCCATACACCAGCACGTCGAAGCGGATGCCGAAAGCCTTCAGGAGCGTGCGGTACTCGCTGCCATTCTCCATCTTGTAGTACTTGGCAAACCTGGAGGCCAGGGGCGAAAGTGGGTCCCACTGCGGGCTCCTTTCTCTCCTGTCTGAGCCCTCAGGGTCCCTAGAGGACCCATGACCCTCAACAAAGTAGCCCTTACTGATGGTTTGGTGAGACACTTGCCACCGTCCTCCCTGGATGGTTACCTGACCACTTACACAGGCTTCATCGTGGGAACTTAAGAGCAGCTTCCTGGGCCACACCACGAACCCACAGGGTTAGCATCTCTGTTGGTCTGATGTCTTAGGTGTACAAAAGCTTGAGACCCTGCTGGACTCTGGGCTTCTTCAATGCTACTCATTTGGGATCCAGGGTCGAGCTCACTGCAGGTGCTCCTGCCTCTGCTGCCTTCTCAACCTGGCTCTCTCACCTATCAGCTGTGCAACCTTGGGCCAATTATTCAACCTCTCTGAAACTCAGTTTCCTCATTGGCATGTGGGGACAATACAAAAATCCTGCTTCACAGGGTTGCTATGTGAATTGAATGAAACCACATGTTAGGGGTATAGAACAGTCCTGGGACAAAATAAGCACTCAGCAAATATTTGCTGATGTTGACTGTTGTTATTTGCTCAAGAAATATGTTTACATTTATAGAGTGGTGGGAAAAAAGTGCTACCAGCCACCTCATCTTCTCTCGTCCCTGCCTGGGTCCTATGCAACAGGGACGCGAATGTTCTTTTGCAAAGAAGGCTCTGAGAGGTGAAGTCACTTGTTCAGGGTCACCCAACTGGTGAGAATCAATGCTGTCTTGGTCCAAGTCCGAGACTGTCTGGCACCTTGGCCAAGACTATTCTCTACCTTGGGTGCTGGGTGCCATGAACTGTGCTGAGGACTTGAGAATGACCACATTTAATGCTCTCCACAGACAGCATGGACATTCCACACAGAAGGGACAGTCCATACCCCCATCTGCAGAAGGCTGTGGTGAGGAGGGGCCTTGCCTGTAGTTTCAATTAGTAAGCGCCGGATTTGGGATTTTATGGCATTAGTCATTTGGCTTTGAAATCTAGAGCACTTGGCCCTGCGTGACTGCCCAGCATAGCCCAAATGCTAACATTAGTGCAGTCTAATCTCTTTGGGTTACTGTCCCACAGCTGAACAATGGGTTCCTGATGTCAGTCTCCCTGAAAGTGGCGAGGATTAAGTGAGATGACAGGAATGAAAAAGCCCAGAAAGTTCTGCAAGTGTTGGGGTCAACACAGCTCTTATTTAGTGCTGGCTGCCTCCCTCTGAGTGTTCTCAGCCCCCAGAGATCCACAGGCCTCTCCTAGCAGAAAGAAGGAGGTGAGAACTCATTCCCTGGAAGTTTTCAATGAATGACCATACACGGTGGTGCATGCCTGTTATCCCGGCTACTCAGGAGGCTGAGGCAGGAGGATTCCAAGTTGGAGGCCAGCCTCAGTTACTTAGACCCTGTCTCAGAATAAAATATAAATGGCTGGGAATGTAGTCAGTGGTAGAGTGCACCTGGATTAAAAAAAAAAAAGAAAGAAAGAAAGAAAGAAATTTTTTTTCGAATGACAGAAGTGGTATCTCTTCCATAGATATTTGCATTTGAAATTGTACAGCAGGGAGAAGGAAAAGCTCAGCCCAAGCAAATCAATAATGGAGGGATTATAGAAACCGGAGGAAGGTAATTGTGATGGGGAAGGGTCACCTTCAATCATAAAACATTGGCTATGCTCTGGCTGTAGCCAACTCCTCGGGCAGTGGGGAAATCTGGAGAGAGGCAGAGATGTCTAAGACCTTCTTCATCACTTGCTAGCAGTGATATTACTTAGTCTTTAGGGTGTCAGTTTACATGACTAAAAAATGGGGGGGGTCATACACCCCCCCATTGCTAGTGGTGGTAGGTAAACACTTCATGGGACTGAACCTGGAGGCAGACACCACAGAAACCCCTGTTAGTGATTCTGTCCATCTGCCCCTCCAAGCTCAGTCTCTGCTGGTCTTTGTCCAGCTCTGGGCCCCAGGAGCCTCATCTAAGAGACAGCTTCCAGCAGTTTCCCTGTTCAGTTTGCAGGCGGGTTCTGTAGATAGACCCACAGAAATCAGGGGGTGGGAGGAAGGAGGGTCAGGGTGTTTAGTCTGCTGAGGCTCAAGCAATGGCTCAGTTCCCCCTCAAAGGCCAAGAACCTGAAGGGCAGCCCTGTCCTGCAGCTGTGGATTTCTCTGGGTTCTGGAAATGTCCCCTCTTTGCCCATGCCAGCCTTCTTGGCAGCTAGCCTTGAGGTCTTCCACCAGCCTCCTTGGTTCCTTGACCCCAGTGCCTCTTTGTGAATAGCACCTTCACCTAATCACCTCTTTGGAGGCCACCCACTGTTTCCCACCTCCAGGACACTTACCCTAGTCACCCCCAGGAGGCAGAGGAGGAAGCTCAGGCCTAGGGAGCTCTGTCGGGTGGGGAAGGGGTGCGGGAGCACAGGGCAGCACATTTTTTCTGCAGTGCCTGGGCGAGGCCAGGACCTGTGTGCCCAGCAAAGGTGGAAGACGGTGAGAAAACGGCCCCTGGGGGAGCTGGACCAGGAAGTTCTTTCCTGTGGGCTCTGTAGCTGGAGGGAGAGACAGGGGAGGCAAGAGGGTCTTCTCAAGTCCATGAGGCCCAGGGTGAAATGAGAGTGGGCCCAGGGAGGAGGCTGAAGGCATGGCCACCACTTGACCTGAGAAGGAAAGGCTTGGAGGCCAGGGACAGGTGGGACAGGTGACTCATCTCTAACTCTAGTAACTTCTGTCTGGGTGATGGGTGGGAGGGAGCTTCACAGACCAAGGGAGCAGGATGAATTCAAGCTGCAGCAGCAGGAAGACAGGTGGACATTGGAAGGATATCATTTCTCTAAAGATGGTGTGATCAGGCCAAGAGCCTTCTCCGAGGAAGCCTCTTAGGAGGTTTCTAAGAAGTCTGGAAAAGAAGTATCTGCAGTTGGCAGAGGCTCTTCCTGGATTCCAGGTTGGCCTGAGGGTAAGTAGAGACCATGACCCTTTCCACACCTGCAGCCATTTATAAAGCACCGAAGTATACGCAGATCCCTTAGCATTAGCAGCTCAGCTAATCTCGGGAAGAATGTGTGGTTGTTGAACCATTTTCTAGATGAGACAGATGAGAAGGTAACTCACCTGAGTGGGGTTCTGATCTGTGCTGCTGACCCTGAAGGCCATACCCTTAGTCCCACACCGTCCGCCTTCGGCTCTAGGTGGCTGGCTGTTAAGGGTGCAGGCAGCCCTGTACTGTCTCAAAGTCCTACTGATTCTGGGTTCTATATCACTGGAGAACTCAAGGCCTCTGTCTCAGAGCTGTGACAACTGATGCCAATGAGGCAGGCAGGGGCGAGAGCATGGGCCACAGGCATGGGCATCAGGGTAAAGGCTGGGGCTTCACTCCCAGCCTAAGGCTATGGCCACGAGAAACGCTCTGACACTGATGTGGAGAACAAGAAGTCTGCATCCCGGGCACTGCTGTTCGGAGCGAGGGCTGGCTGAATTTATTCTGGGAAGGAATGTGAAGGAAACAGGGAGAAAAATCAAAGCGGTCTTGGTTTTTCTCCAGCACCTGCCTTCCAAGAGGCAATAAGCATGGGAAGATCATTATCTCACCAGCCACCCACCCTCGAGGCTTGGCAGGGACAGACTCTCCTCCCAGGGGGGAGGGAGGCCGAGGGACAGCTTGGGGAGGAGAGTCCCACAGTCCCGATTCCTGTGCTCCAGTGTGGAGATCTGGCTGACCTGGGGCAGAGATGGCCAGTGGTCACAGGTCTGAGTTACCGTCTCTCTCTCGGCACATGTTTGGAACCCATTTTTTAGTCCCTTGTGTCTAGCTGGGGCCCCATGACTATTTCTTGCCTGTAGAATGTGAATGAAAGTGAGGCTTGTCCAGAGGTGAGGGGAGGTGGTTCAGAGCAGCTTCTCTTCTTCATCCTCCCTTTCCTCACCTGGTGGCCAGTTGCTCAGGAGCTAGGGGGAGATCTCTGAGGCCCTGGGAAAGACTGAGTCAAGATGGCAAGAGCCCAGATCCCTGAATGACTATGTGGGATCCCCCCATCCCCACTGACCTGGTGTGCCCTGAGCAAGAAATAACCCTTTGTGTTAAGCCACTGAGGTGAAAGGATTGTTTGTTATAGCAATTAGCAGTACTTACCCTGACTGTCACAGACCCTCCTAGGTTTTTAATTTTTGTGTCACTAGGGACTGAACCCAGGGACACTCTACTACTAAGTTACATCCTCATCCTTTTTTATTTTTTATTTGAGACAAGGCCACACTAAGTTACCCATGCTGGCCTTAAACTTGTAATCCTCTTGCCTCAGTCTCCTGAGTAGCTGGGACTATAGGCACTTGCCATTATGTCCTGTCAACAAACACAACTGGTTTCATAGATCAGAAGATTGAGGCTCAGGCAGAAGAGTTTGCCAAAAGACAAAGAATGAGTTAAAATTGGGGAGGATTAGAGAGAAAGAAGGCAAATTCCCAGGATGCTGCATTCTTACGAATAAGCCTGTGCTGATTCCTAACAGGTCCTAGGAATCTGGGTATGCGGCTTGGTTCTCATGAACTGGCTTCTTATCCCTGGGAGAGTCACTCAAACTATCTGAGCCTTCTATGACAAATGAAAAATGAAAGAAAAGAGTTATGGGGAGGATCAGTTGAGAGAGTGCCCATACATATTAGGTGCTCTTCTTATACTAGAATCAGGATAAATAAAATAATTTCTACATTTATCTTAAGTATATACTCTTCTCACTCCTGGAGATAGTAATATTAGCAACAGTCACTGCCAACATATACTGAGTGCTCACTGTGTCCCCTGCACTGTGCCAAGTGCTTTATACCTAACTCACTTCATACAACCATCCCATGAGATTATGTACTGTTGTCCCTCCTACTTTCGGAGAAAGAGCCAGGACCAGAGAGGATAAGCAACCTGTCTAAGGTCACAAAGCCAACAGTCAGTGAATAAAGCTCGGGTTCAAACCCAGTCAGTCCAGCTATAGGGCAAACTCTTAGCCAGTGCTGTGGTCTGAATATGGTTTGTCCCCTCCCAAACTCATGTAGAAAGTGAATCCCCATGATGAGATATTAAATGTTGGGACCAGGTGAGGCCTTTAGAAGGTGATCAACATAAAGGGATTAACTCATTTATGGGATACATCCACCTTCAAACTCCTGTTCATCCACTAGGGCCCAGCTCAGATGGCTTCTGATTCTTCAAGCATTCAACAAGTACATCAGCACAGCTACCAGACGCCAGACCCCAAGATGCCCATTCAAGCTGAGGCTTGAAGGGTTGAGGAGTTCAAAGGCATCAAGTCCAGAGGTGGGGGCAGCTTACCTGCTGAGAGAGTGGCAAGCCCCCTTCTGGGAAGGGACATGGTGTCTCCGAAGAAGCTGAAAGAGCGTGGGTGGGCTGGAGGGTAGAGGTGGTAATGGCCGGTTCCCCTCACCCTGGCTAATCGTGTGCATCTCTTCCTGACTCCATGTTTAGTGACTTCATCCTAGCTTGAAATCAACCACTGGACCTACACCATGAGCACTGGCAAACATTATGAAGCAAGATTTTGTTTTCCTTTTCTGCAGAGTGCTGGCTTACTGTGCAGAGCAGAGGCTGTGGGCCTCCCTGGGCTGCTTTCCTATCTCCTATCTCCCCCAGGCTGCAGGCTGCAGCCTCAGTCCCCACTACCCCAGACCATGACGACAAGCTGCCTCTTACCATGTCTGTTTGCCCAGTGGCCTAGAGTTCACAGTAAGGGGTTAGGAAAATGCTCGCTAGAAGTAATGAACTCCTGAGATTCTTGACCTCTTGAAAGATGAGACTAACTGGCCTGAGGGATTCCTCCTGCCCACTGGACTCCTTCAGATTCTCCTTATGCAGATGGAGCTAGTATATGGTGGCATCAACAGACTATTTCTCTCCCAAATAGAAAACATTTAGTTCTGGCAACAGGCGAGGTGGGAAAGTGAGTGCAATCAGTGGGAACCAGCCCAGTGGAGGAGAAGTGGGGGATGGAGCAGGGGCATAATATATAGTCTTGCTAAGCCCTAGACTGAAGGCATCACCCTGTTACTTCATTTAGACCTCAGAGTGACAGCTCAGTGGAGTGGCAGGTGGCTTAGGGACTCTGAAATGAGGCAATCCTATTCCTAAATCCTGACATTGCCCCTTGAAATAGTTTATATGACCTTGGCAGGCGACTTCACCTCCCTATGTGCCAGTTTCCACATCTGTAAAGTGGAGATAATAGAAAGTGCTGTAAGGGCTGTTGAGAGGATTAAATGAGCTACTGAATTGAGTGCAGGGCTGAGCGCAGTGCCTGATGCAGTTTCCAATTCATATTAGCTATCAATCATCAGGCAACATGCCCCGGGACTACAGGTTGGAGAAGAGCAGAGTGACTCTGGCTACCGGGTCTGCAAGGGGCACCGCTGAGATCTGGACACAGGCTGCTGGAATCCGCGGCCCCTGCCTACCTGACTGCCTCCCTAAGACAGGAGCTAAAAAAAGAAAGCTCACTGTGGGCCCCAGGGGAAAGGGGGCTGGTTGAGAGGGTGCCTTTGAAAACCCTCTGCTGCTGAAAGCATAGCATGGCTGTGACTGGACCAGGTCACAAGTCTCAGTAGAGAGAACAGAGCCTGGACTCCTGCCAGTGTTGGGCTGGGGAAGGGGAAGGCAAAGAAGGGGGGGGGGGCGCATGCAGGGCTGCAGTGGTCAGCAATGGGAGGCTCCCCTGATGGGCCCCTCTGGAAGGACCACCGAGCCAGGCACTTGCAGGAAACTGTGTGCAGATAAGTTTCCAGGTCTCTGGTGCCAGAGGTCTGGCAGGCTTATCTTCCCAGGCTGCATTCAGAGCTCTCTTGCCCTCTGGGTTTTGGGGTTTGGACAGTGGGGGACACTGGCAGAAAACCAGTGGGCAGGAAAGAGAAGGGGCTATTTATTTTGCCTTTGGGCCCCTTGCCCTGCTCTGGTTTCATCTGGGGGCCTTGTCCCTCTGTGACTACAGCTCCTGTCAGGGACCTCAGCTCAAAAGCAGACTCCCATTCTTCCCACTATGGCTGCAAATCTAAGGTGGTAATGGCCACTCTGTTTCTCTGTACATGGCTGGGCTTCCACATGGGTTCCTGTTGAGGGGGTTTCCTCTCAAGCTCCTGCTGCGTGTGCTTTCCTACCAGGAGCTTCACTGACACACCTGTTCTGTGACCAGACAGGGTACCCCTGAGACAGGACCAAACTGAAAATCCTGAGGCCTGACGGTGCTGAGATGTTTCACACGTGTGTTCCCTCGTGCTATTAGCAGCAATAGATAAAGAATGAGTAAGTACAGACGTCAATTGCCATAATAAATCATTTGTCAGATGTGCTTCTGCAGGGCAGGGTTGAAGCTCCATTTTAGTGTGATAGGTCTATAAATAATAGTGCACGCTTCAGCAGCCCAAGCTCTCCAACCCCTTCCCCAGACACCCACACGTGTTGGCTTAGGCTTTTACATCTTGAAGGGGCCTCAGAGATGATCGCCTTTAATCACCCCAAGTCACACTGAGCTTCTGTGGCAAGGTTCTAACTGTAGCCCACATGTCCCCTGACCCACACCCAGGGCTCTGTTTGCTTTACCTCTAATTCACTTTGGCTTGTCCCTTGTTATCTAAGGGGGATGGATTTCAGAAGTCCTCACAGATGCCCAAATCCATGGCATGATAGGACTGACAATAGAGCTTAGTGGTAGAGCACTTGCCTAGCATGAACAAGGCTCTGGGTTCAATCACTGGTACCAGAAAAAAAAAAAAAGGCATTGCATATTGCAATATGCACATTGTCCCACATACTTTAAGTCAGATCTAGTTTGCTTATAATATATAATACAATGTGCTATGTAAATAGTTGCTATCCTGCAACTAGAAAAATGTGATTATTAAAAAAAAATGTATTTGGGAGGGTACTGGGGATTGTAAACCCAGGGGTGCTTTACCACTGAGCTACATCTTTGGTTCTTTTACTTGTTTAAATTTTGGGACAGGGTCTTTGCTAAGTGGCTGAGGTCTCGCTAAATTACCCAGGCTGGCCTTGAACTTGGGATCCTCCTGCCTCAGCTGCCTGAGGTGCTAGGATTATAGGATTATACACCACCATACCTCGCTGTATTTTTCAAATATGTTTAATCCATATTTGGTTGAATCCATGGA
Organism: Callospermophilus lateralis; assembly: GCF_048772815.1. Lineage (NCBI taxonomy): Eukaryota > Metazoa > Chordata > Mammalia > Rodentia > Sciuridae > Callospermophilus > Callospermophilus lateralis. The sequence continues at coordinate 197,453,005 of NC_135306.1, read as the reverse complement.
CATGGAACCCATGGATACAAGGGACAACTATATTCTTCTGTACGGACGGTTTTGTCATTTAAGTTCAGATCGATCATTCCTACTAGAATAAAAATCCCTTCATCATAGCAACTGCCCTTGTTCACAATGAATCAGCCCCAAAGCTCAGGATGTGATATAATCTGGAAGTTGGAAGAGCACTGTACTGTCCTCCCCACATTATCTGCAAAGGGTTTCCCTCATGACGTCTGAATACCTCCTGCTCAAGAAACCCAACGCGTGACCTCCAGGGGCAGCCAAATTTTAGCTTTGGATGGCTCCCCACCTTGCAAGTGCTTCCCCATGCTGAGCTGACATTTGCAGCAGTCAGCACTCAATAAGTGTTTGCTGAATGGAGAAGGATTTTATCATGGTGTACAAATCCCTCAGAAGCTCCCAGACATCTGTTTGGAAATGATCTATCCTCCCCTATAGTGGTGGAAATCACTTCCTGAAGTGGGGACATGAAACTGTTACTGCAGCAGGAAAAACAGCAACAAACTTGCGGGATCCGGGTTTGACTTGCAAGGGAAAACTCAGGCCTGGAATTTGGGTTTCCAAGTGAAGGAGCTGGTGTTCTCAGCAAAGCTTTGCCTGTGGGAAGTAATTTTGCCAGCTGAAATACACTTTTACAGTTGATATTGCACTGATAGGAAAATATCTCCTGGCAGACTCACTGCATCTGGGATGGGGCCACATCCGTAGAGCCGGCTGGGACTCCTCCCCTTAGAGAAGGGACCAGAGCCAAGTTTATTTACTGGTAGTCTAGGGACCTAATCAACCTCCAAGGCAGACATTTAAAAAGTAGTTTTGTTGATTTTTAAAAAATGTATTGCTATTAATTTATCCTTAATTTATAAGGCAAGGACAGATAATGGACATGGAGCCAGCAGCTGTACTTGAGAATGACATTATACTACCTGCCTGTTTCTGAGAATGATCTTGTTGCCCTCTGTTTCCTCATCTGTATAATGGGGGTAACCATACTGGTCCTACTAAGTGACTGTAGCTACAAGTATAGGCTCTGGAGTCAGGCTGCCAGAGTTTGAACTCTCCTTCAGCACAATGGGCTGTGAGGTCTTGGACAGGTTATGAACCTCTGAGACCCAGATTTCCAGATAGAACAAGATCTCTCTTCAGAGTCGGGGAGGTAGTTCATGCTAAATCCCTGATTCCCTGGTAAGTGCTCGAAGAGTGTTGGATTATATTTTCCACCAATAACATTGGTTGCTGTGCACACAGGACAGACACAAACATTTACATAGGGTTGTATAAACCCAGGATCATTTATGTTGTCTCACCTCCCACGGTCAAGAGGTTGAAGATGAGAAAGGATCATGGAGAATTCAAGCTAATATGCCCTGCTGAAGAGGGCCTGCCAGCGTTTCTGTGGAAATGATGGAAATGGCTGCTTTTAACACATATTCTATGGCTTTTGGAAGGAGAAAAATCCAGATTGTAGAGAGTGATCAAAGCCAGGGGCACACTTTGATTCCATCTCTGTAGATTGGCCTAAGATCTTGCTGATCTGCGCGCTTCAGCATGGAAGCAGAACTGGGGCCAAATCTTAGAGCTTCATGAAAGCTGCTGTGGGTACATTTCCAACACGGAATGATCGCTAGAAACACCTACTGCACGAGGAACATCTAGCAGATGAACAAGTGTTTTTCTGTCCCAGACACCAAGAGAGGAAATCCAAAACTGCGTTGCCTTTTAGTAGCAAAGCTGTCTTAGGAACTCTCAGAGGGGAAATGAGAAATCAGACATTGCTAAATGCATGGCTCTGCTCTGCTTTCTCTCTCGTCACTCTGGCAATCACCGCTGGGCATATCTCTTACAGCTACTTTCTTTCTTTCTTTTTTTACAAGCCACGTGATGCTGGAAGGTGTGCTAGAAGCAATGAATATAGATCAGGCCCCTGGCTTTGCGTCTTCATGTGCCTCTTCTCCTAATCAGGCTGTATCATTTCGGGCAAGTTGTGAAACCTTTCTCAGTCTACCTTGGTGGGTGGGATGGTGCTGTGAGCTGTGAATCTTGACAAAAACAGGTGTGAAAGGCTTTGCAGACTTAATTTCAGAGACTTTTAATCTAAGGACTAGGGATAGGGTTTTAGAGGTCTCAAAGTCCTGGAATTTTATGCTGCATAAGTACATATACAAAGAGAAAGGACCAGAAGGAAAATAAACTGTGCAGAAAGCTAACTTCTTGCAAGAGGAGTAGGCCTCAGGAGCAAAGGGTAGGCCCCTATCTACTCCATGTAGGTCAGTAGTGCTCTAATTTATTATTCTGAGAATGCATTTATGTCTTATCTGTTGCAAAAGAAAGGACCTTTTCCTTTTTTTAAATGCCTGCAGAGTTGCTCATGTCTATGTGTATGAGCGTTTTTCCTGGATGTGGCTCATGCTTTGGCCAGGGGAATAAGTGGCTAGAGACCTCCATGGGTTAGTGAGAGGCTGTAATTCCACAAATAAGGGCTGTTAGGCTTGACTGGACACCCACAGGCGTTACTCCTTCCCTGAGCTGCTTCTGTAGACTGTTCTGCCTCAGCTCTGCCTTTGGGCAAAGCTGACCTGGGCCACACCCCTGTTACACCCCTGTTCTGTTACTGTCCCCAGAGCCTGCTCTCTCCTTTGTGGTTCCCCTGCATCCTGCCCATACCTTTGAAACAGTCCCTTTATTAAACTCTCCTCAAATTACCCAATTTGAGTGGGCCATCTGTTTCCTGCTGAGACCTGACAGATACAGTATTATTAATCTGTCATTGTACCATCAGTGCCTATGCACACACACACTCACATATTGATAAACTCTCACTCAGCCTCACACACTCGCCCACCAACACACACCCCCACTCCCTCACAAACTCCCACGAGCATACACGCTCATATGACACTGTATATTGTCCCAGCACTTTGGGGAAGAGAGGGCTGCTCTGTTTAAAATCTTCTCTAGTGAATGGAGGGTCAACCTGGGCTGCAGGAACCTGGCCCACCGTTATGAGCCCCTTGTCTACTCTGCAGGGTGCCACCTCCTACCTCTGGGGATGTCTTTTAATTGCATACCACCGAATTAGCAATTCTCATCAGTTCTAATTTTTAGAAATTATACACTTTGTCCACTACAAATCCGGATGATCCCTACTGCACTCTCAATGTGCTTGGAAAGAGGCTTCATAAAGAGTAAGTTCAAGTGCTTCCTGGAATCTTTACCCTTGCAGAATACACCTAGGAATAAAAATAAAATCTCTCTATCAAATTCTAGGTAGAGAATGAGCAGAAACTTTAGGGGAACTCATAAATAAAGGTTAATTTAGATGAAGAGGACCAACTATTTTGGGTAGGAATTGAAGGGAGATACATCTTGGCTCATCCTGAGGTTACCTTGCCAGTAACTGAATCCATCCAATGATGAACAGGTAACCTTAGGAAGAGCCTCTTATCTGGGGCTGTGCCACAGAGAGACTGAGGTAGGACTTGGGATCCAGTGACCTCCAAGGTTATGCTAACATGCCTCTGGGACATTAGCCAAGTCACTTCCTCTTTTGGAATTTCCACTTCCTCCTCTGTACAGTGAGGGATTCTGTCTAGGCCTCTCCAAGGGTTCTTTAACGCCTAAAATTCTCAAAATCTCTGATTCTGCAGGCAAAGAACTGTGAAAAGTAGGGGAGGGGGTAGCATTTGGAAAGGAGCTGCAGAAGTAATTAGTGATGGAAATGTGAATCTCTAGCTGCCTCTGGATATCTGAATTTGCAGATTAAAACAAGACTGAATCTTGGCTGAACAATTCCCTTCTCTCCAGAGCAAATGGCAATAGTAGGACGTCGAAAAATCTGGCCTCTATTGGAGGAAGAGGCAAATGAATTTGTTTGGGAGACAAAAGGGCAGGCTATAAATTATGTCTCTAGCATCTGCTAATCCTTGAACCTCTCTGGAACTCAGATTCTTTGTTTTTAAGTGGGGCTGAAAGTACCAACTATCTAGGCATAATCTTCTGAGGATCAACAAGTGCAAAGGTCCCTAGTCTTCCTGATTGGGGTGGAGATCATCTAAGAAAATGTATCAGTATCCAGGCTCCTGGGACCACTGGATCTGTGGTCCTGAGAAATGAATTTAACTCTGTGATCCTCCATTTCCTCATTTGGGGATTGTACCTATCTTGTGGGTGGGTGAGGAACAATTAGCCATAGTGGACAGAATGCTTTACACAGTGAGATTCTCAAGAGCAACATAAAATGACCACATCATAGAAAACATACTGTGTGCCCAACGTGGCCTTGGGTCTCCTTTCTTCCTATCTGAGCACTCAGAAAGGTGACCTTGTGCCTCTCTCACATAGGTGCTTAACTTAGCTTGGATGCCAATATGGTGCCTGTAGGCTGACGACAGTCTGAGGGTGTTGGGTGGGCACCCAGATGTAGGGCTGTGAGAGAGCCTGGGGAGAGCCCTCTGCTCGTCATGGATGGCAAATATTCCTCCATGTCAGTGTTATTCCTTGGGCCCTCTGGAAATTCTTTTTTTCCTCCTCTCTCTCTCTCTCTCTCTCTCTCTCTCTCTCACTGGGGATTGAACCCAGGGGTGCTTAACCACTGAGCCACATCCTCAGCCCTTTTCATATTTTCTTTTTATTATTATTATTTTTTGGTTGTAACTGGACAAAATATCTTTATTTTATTTATTTATTTTTTTTGTGGGGTTGAGGATTGAACCCAGGGCCTCCCATGTGCTAGGCGAGTGCTCTATCATTGAGCCACAATCCCAGCCCCTTCATATTTTCTTTAGAGACAGGGTCTCAATAAGTTGCTTAGGGCCTTGCTAAGTTGCTGAGGCTGGTTCCAAATAACTCTTTTGGCAAGGAACACTTATGAAGATAGAGCTATCATGAAAACCCCAACAACTGGAATCATACAGTTTTAGAACAATGTCTTTCATTTAAAGAAGAATGGGTCTGAAGTTCTTATCCCCAGTTTATTGTGCTGTGGCTATCTGCCCCAGTAAGCATAACAGGGCATGAGATAGACCTAGGCCTAAATAAGGTCTAAGCTGCTTAGGGCCTCAATAAGTTGCTGAGGATGGCTTTGAACTCATTATCCTCCTATCTCAGCCTCCTAAGCCTCTGGAATTAGAGGCAAGCACCTCTGCACCCAGCTTGGAAACTCTTTTCAACTGCAAAGGTCCAAATGAGTGCTTTGCCCCTTCTTACTATGGCCTGGAGGCTTTGATGAAGGACTCAGTTTCCTGGAGGCCCAGACCTCTCAGATGGGTTTCCTTAGGTTCCGGGAATTACACTGGTGAGATCCTTAGAGATCTTCCATCTTGTGTCCCCAAATACAGTCCAAGCTTATTTAGGCCTGTTGTGCCTACTTGGGTGGATAGCCACAGCATGATAAATTAGAGATAAGAACTTCAAACCCATTCTCCTTTAAATGAAAGACATTGTTCTAAAACTGTATGATACCAGTTGTTGGGGTCTTCATGATAGTTTTACTCTTCATAAGTGTTTCTTGCCAAATGAGTTATTTGGAGGACTGAAGAATCCCCAATGGTCAGAGGGAAGTTATGAGAATGAAAACTTGCATTTTAGATTATGAGAATTTTATTAATGTGTTACTATTTTAAGCCACCATACAAATATCCTTTGTATTGATTTCAGTGTGATGTACTGACTGAATAAATATGCCAATTTCTGCCAGGGAGCCAAACAGTATTTTTAAACTACTTTAAAATATGTGTTGTTTCCTATGGTTTTTTAAACTCTGGAGTTGATTATGAAAGCAATTTCAATTTTTAAAAATTCTTCTTTCCAGAGAACATACATATAATTTCGAAACTATTAAATATAAAGCTTAATGGGATAGGTAATTATTTTTTAAAGTTACAAATTAAGTGAAAAAAAAAGTGATGTGATTCTTTTAGCTTACGTATGCCATTATAACAGAGAGTATTACTACAACAAAGGAAATGTGAAGAATAATTCTTTGAATATATAACAAATGTATCATATGTAGATCATCCCTATCACTGCCTATTGAGTACATTTGGCCTCTTTAGTGTACAACACTGTGTACTTAAGCAGGACTCTGGCAGAAACTGAGATCTTCAGATTTTAAAGGTAAATCAAAACCAGGAGCTAAAGCTTTTCAAGTATTGGCTGATAGGATTCTCAGGATAATAATGATGCTATCATAAATTTGCAGAAGGGGAAATTAGGAGGTGAGGAGGTTGAGGGTTTTTCCAAGGCCCTTCAAGTATTCCAGATAGTGTATCCTATGGTTCCTCTTTCCCTCTATTCCAAATGGGAAAAAACCCCAAAGATCCCTTAAGTCTCAAGGCTATTGAGAATACATATTAGATGATATTAAGAGCCTGGTTTAAGTTCTTTGGAAAGGCACTGAGGAAGAACTAATAATCATTATACTTGTTATTTGTGACTTATAAAATTTCCTGGTTTGGAAATTTGCAAAATTTGCAAAATGCAAAACTACCATCTTGTAAAATGAACAGTTATTGCCCTTACTTTGGTCAGTGAGAGACCTTAGAAAGTCCAGGCATAGAACAGGGAATGGGGCTGTCCGAGCATTACCTCTACATGTTAGTGCTAAGAATAGACCAGGAATCACAGCAGCCAGCATTTCAGCAGGATTTGTCCATCAGGCTTCACTATGGCCTGAGCAGGAGCACCGGGCTCAGTCCCTTCCTGTAATGGAGCTGTCACCTCACAGCACAGCCCATGCAGCACAGCGGCTGCCTGTTACAGAGTCCTTCCCTAGTTTGAGCCAAAGCCTTATGGGAGCAGGGAGGGGGCCAAGGATCTTTCCTTCCCAGTATGCCTTGCTGCCTGAGGTGAAGTTCTCTGGAGCTGACTCCCCTTCCCCCATGTCCCAGGAGAGCCGGGATTTACCTGAAGTTGTATCCCGGGGAGATGCTGCTTTTCTCAGAAACGCTGTCCAGCCGAGTGAAGGAGTATTTGGGGATGCACTGGTCCCAGCTCTTGTCCAAATCGCACACCCAGCCAATCTTTATGCCCAGAACTCCACCCTGAAGAAAGGGGCCAGACATGAGCATTCCCCTGAGCTCAGCCAGGGTGGGACAGGGGCTTGTGACAAGTGACTTCTTTTTATTCTGTAGGTGGAAGATGGAGGCAGGCAGAAAAGAAAGTGACTGGTCACAGTAAAGAAGTGCTGTAGCCAGGGGTAAAACCCTGGAGCCTCAGGGTCCTTCCTACTTTTGGAACCTTCAGTTCCTTGTCTACAATATAGAGAAAGTGGCCATGGGTCCACTGTCCCCTCATGTGGCCCTTTTCAGAGTTCTATCGCCTCTCCCTAAAGGGATGTATAAAGACAGGAATGGGAAACTGAGGATTGGGGGAAATGGGTCACTGGAGGGGAGACCACTCCGAGTAGGGGTAGGATGGAGGCTGAAAGGGTTCAGGGACAAAGCCAATTGCAGGCCTGGGATACTTCCACCAGGTGGCGCTGTCTTGCTGCAGCTCTTTCCTGGTCTCCTGGCTGCCTCCAAAGAGCTCTGGAGCCTGGGGAAGGGCTGAGTTCCCCTGGTAGAGGTTACAGAAGAAGAACTAGGTTCTCACCGTGCGGGCCAGCTTGGCAAAATCCTGCCCTGCAAACTTGACCACGTCCCCCACCCGCAAGATGGGGCAGAAAGGAGCCTTTTCAGGATGGAAACGGCAGGTCTTCATGTCCCTGGCTGTCAAGTTGGGCAGGAGGTTCCCCCTGGGGAGAAGAGGAGAGAGGCAAGGCCAGGGTTAAGATGGTCCCACACAAACTGCTTTCCAGCCTTCGGGGGCTCAGGGCTCTCCACACCCAGGCAGAGGTGTCCATGTCCTGAGCTTTTGGGTATGCACTGTCTCCCTCCCCTCTTGCTCTGCATCTTTTTCTAACCCCAAACACTCTCCATCCATAGTAGGGTTATGTGTGTCCATGCCCAGTGTCCCCCAGCTGCCAGGCTGGGCATCTTGGAGGGCAAGAGTCACTCCTGACACTCTGCACCTCTGCAGGCCTGCCATTGTACTTTGCACAGGGCAGATGCCCACCATTCATGCCCTCGTGAATGACTGAGTTACACAAGGGGCTGAACTGACTAAGAAAAGGGATACCACATGGGGGATTGATGTAGGGAAAGATAAATGGACAAGCTCCTTGGTTTCCAATCTCAGGAGGCATCTGTGCTCAGGGCCAAGTTTAAATGGTCCCTCCCTGGTTCAAACAAAACTCCCAGGTCGGTCTGAGCACAAGGCAGGGAGGCTGGCAGGGAAGTTAGCCCCAAAATCCACTCAATAATCAGAGGCCAAGGTCGCTGGGAGGCTGGGATTAGGAGTCCTGGAGATGGGGTTTGGGAAGCGAGAGAACCGTGGTACATGGGGCACCTCATTCTCCGGCAGGTGAGGTGGCCCGGTGATTGGGGGAGGAAGTGAGGACTCACTTCTCAAAGTTGAAGAGGGGGAAACGGATGCTGTTCTTGATGAAAATGGTGAAGTTCTCCGCTTCCATCATGATAGGCCTGTGGGTGAGGATGGAAGCCTTAGCCCTCAGGAAGGGCCTCTTTCCCTGGTGGATGCCTCCCAAGGGAGATCTCTTATAGATGAAGGGGAGTGATGGGAAGGCCTCTCTGGGTCTCCAGAGTCAAAGGGAGAGAAGGGGCAGATGGGATGATACCCAGAGGCCACCACCACCCCCATGAAGGGACACTACATTGAGACCCTCCATAAGCTCGGAGATGCAGAGCTCCCCACATTGGCAGAGAGGAACTAGGTGCGGTCCTCTCTCCTCCCGTCTGGCGCAGGACCTCACATTTCCACGGTGTCCACCTCCGTGGGGCACCAGCCCTGGATCTCACAGGTTCGGAGCTCAGAGCTGTAGTTCACGCAGCGGCCAGTGAGGATCCCTGCAAGGAAGGAGCCACTAAGGCTGGTTGCCACCTGCTCTTTGCCAGTCCCTTTCCCCTCCTCATCAGGGACCACCCCTGCCCCAGGGACCTGCCAAGGAACGGACCCTCTATTTCGTTGTTGTGTGCTTGCACAGTACAGCTCTCTCCCTGTTCTCCTCCTGAGGTGCAGACCAGACCAAGGAGAGTCCACATCCTCCTCTGACAGCTCCTTAAGCCCAGCACCCGGAGCCCTTATCTTTCTAGCTCTTTCTTCCTCACCTCTGAGCTGGAGCTGCTCCTTTGGCCTGAAGCCGTCTCTGTCCTGCCAAATCCCACTTGTCTTCAGGGCCCATTCCAAATGCCGCTGCCTCCAGGAAGGCTCAGGGCCACTCTCTCAGAACCAGTTTTTCTCCCTTTCCTGTGCTTTCCCCTCCCTGGACAGCACATGCCACTTAGCTGTGCCCCTGCCTGGCTCTGCGTCCCTGGACTTCACACTCCTCTTGGGGGCACCTTCATAGGCCCCTCTGGGTCTGGCACCCAGGGAGCCTCCACAAATGCTGATCGATAGGCGGGTTCTCTGCCTGCTCCTAGGGTGGGCTCTCAGGGATCTGCTGCCCCAAGGACAGCTTGGGAGTGGGAGGTGAGGAAGGGGCTGACTCACCCCCACCCGGGAAACGCTCAGGTCCACACTGGCTGTCAGACACACAGCGGTACTTCTCCTCGTTCTGGGGGGAGATGGGACCGCAGGAGTGTGAGGGACCCTCCCTGGCCCTGGTGAGCCCCTGGGCTCCCACTGCCTCCCAACCTCCTCTGGCCCCTCACCTCTGGGCAGAATCCTTGCATCTGGTTTTCAGTAACGATCATCTTGGTGATGATGACAAAGACGGAGGTGCCCTTGGGAGAAGCAGGGAGAGAAAATACTGCAACAGTCCCCATCTTGAGGCAGGGACTGCTATTGTCCCCACTCTACAGAGGGGGAAACTGAGACTCTGGGATTTGACCAAGGTGGCAGGGCTAACAAAGGGCAGAGCTAGGATCCGAACGGCTCTTTCTGACCACCTATGTGGGTGCTGTGTTTTGATTGCAGCATGAGTCAAGGCGGAGCCTGGAGAGGAACCCAGCTTTCTGACGCCCAGAACTGCACTCTGGAGGTCAGACCCAAGCTGCCCCCCAAATCCCAGCAACTAGGGGGTCAGGCCCTCTACGGGTTACTGACACCACTGATTTGGGTTTGGGAGTCCCAGGGGCACTTTTCTTGCCCAGCCCCCTCCTCCCCACCCTCCCCAGAGGGGAGCATCCACAGGCCCCAGGGTAGGGAAACCATACCTGGGGTGGGGTCACATAATCAGACACGTCCATGACTCTGTTGGCATAGCGTCCGAAACCCTTCACCTTGGTTACCACCGAGGACTCAATGGCTGTGTCCCGCACTTGATATGCCTTCTCGTGCAAGAAAACCCATCTGGGGCAGGAGAGCAGAGATGCAGAGAGACAGACAAGGGTCCATAGGCCTAGCAGAAGATGCTGGGAGAGGGCTTCTTTTGGCCAGCATTATGGCAGCACAGGGACAAGGCCTTACTGGAGATGTGGGACCCTAGTGAGTCCCTGGTGGACTGAAAGTAGTGTTTCCCTACCTTCCCCCACCAAGGAGCTTTTTTTGAATTTTAAAAAAATAATTGCTCCCCGCTTCAATATCACAGATACCTGTTTATGTACCACGTGCATATTTTTGCTTTATACATCAAAGAGTGAGGTTGTTTTTTTTGTACCCCTAAGAACAAATGTTCACCCCCTTGAGAGCTGTTGCCCTGTTAAAAATTTGGCTTAAAGTCATTACTGCTGATAATTGAGTCCTTTTCCTGGCAGGCTTCCAGGAGAGAAGGGGCAGAGGGCAGAGCATGTACATTCCCAGCTCTGTGCATGGCTGTATCCTAAACACCTGGCACATAGTAGATGTTCAGGAAAAAAATCGACCAAAGGCCCCTGGGAACTGAGTGCTTAGCAGCCTTCCTTCCTTCAAGTGTCAGGTGAGGATGGAGGAGGACAGAGGGGCAGGTGAATGGAATGGGGTTGGGGGTGGGGCAGGGGATTTAATCTTATTCCTTGAATTGTGCTGCCACCAAGTGGTCATTTACCTGTAGTGGCTTCTCCCTGCTGCTTAAAGCCGTGGAGCGACCCAGGGGATGTAGTTGGGCTCCCTTCCCTTCTCCCATCACCACTCTCCCGGATTTAGCCTCCTGCAAGCAGGGCCTGCAGACGCACCCGACAACTCTCTCCTCTGCATTTCACACGCAGTCACCATCGAAGCCCTCAGAGCTCAAGCTACTCTCAGCCTGGTTCAGTGCCCCCTCCAGCCAGGGATATGCTCTGTTTGTTTCTGATGGTACAATGGCAAGCAAATACTGTTACTGTCCCCATTCTATGTATGAGAAAACCTATCACATAAGTTTGAAAAATGCTGTGCATTCAACAAACAAATGCATCTGCTACAATTTAATTTTTTATTAAATTTTTAAATATTTATTTTTGCTGTGCTGGGGATGGAATTCAGGACCTCATACCTGATAGGCAAGTGCTCTACCCAACACTACAACCCCTGCCTCTCCCAATCTTATTTAAGCACAGATGCCGGTTTTGAAGAAATACTGACATCTTCTGGAAGGTACTTTTGGAAATGCTGGGTTAGGGTCATTTTCTGTATCTCACCAGGGTAGAAAAGCCGCATCAGATGAGTGGCAGGAGACTGAGACAAAACTGTGGGAGTCCTAGGCTGGGCAGCTGCAGAGGCAGTCCTGGGGCTGAGCTGACCTGAGGTGTTTATTAGGAGGTGGTGAGGATCCCAAACCCAGGAGCTGTCTAACTACCATTGAGTCACCATGGATGGGCTGCTGTGGGAGGTGGTGGGCATCGCAGGGCTGGGAAGGCCAAAGAGATCTGGATGATGACCTTCCAGGTGTGTTAAGGGGAGACCCCTTCCCCGGGTGGAGGTTGAGCTGGATGACTTTCAGGGTCCCCCCACTGTTGGAAGATGCAGAGGGGGAAGCTCCCAGAACATGCTGGGAGGGTCACTATCACTTGTAAGATGGACACCATGGTCATGATCACTGCAAACACAGGCTGATGTTTGCAAGTGGCTCCTTGTTCGGCTTTCAGTGTGAGGATCTGGAGTTGATCCCTATATGGCGCTTCACTCACTAGGATTCTTTTTTCTTTTTTATAATCAATAAGCAATGATTTACATATTTCAGAGTGCAATTAAAGTTCTGAAATATGTATACATTGTGAAATGGTTATATTGTTAGTTAACATATTAATCACCCTGCATATTTATCATTTTTCTGTAGTGTTACTTGAAGTCTGAATGGTTGAGTGGAAGAGAAAGGGTGGGGTCATGCACAGCACTGGCAAATGGCTCCAAACCTGTTACCTGTTTTATTGTTGCTGCCTTAGAGCCAGCAGCATCCTGATTAATGCACCATTAAGAGTTATTCACAAGCCTGTAAATGCTTTTACGAACACCAGGCCTCTGTGGAGCACTGTGCTACTGTGTGCCTTACCTCCCCAGCACTTTTCTTTTTTGGGAAGGGGAGGAGTTTCATTAGGATCTCATTCATCATGTTATGTTCTAGCAAAAGAGAAGGGAGCATCCTGATATAGAAAAATGGAGTAGATATTCAGACAGCATGATTAGCTCCTGGTCCTGGGCCCTCCAGAATGGATGGAGTGAGGTCCGGGACCCTGGCTTTCTGCTCCCAGCTATGATGGCTGATGACGATGTTGAACACTCACCAGAGAGTTAGCCACAGTCCAAATACACCCTTCCTAAGCCTCAATGTACCTGGATACAGAATGGACACATTTCTCTGTGTTGATCTAATGTAAGGGCTCCTGGAGACCCCTACTCCTGTCCTTAAAGTTCAGGAACATATGCAGATGAGAAGCAGAGTTCAGATCATTATCATATAGCCAACATGGGACACTAAGTTGACTCCTTTGATGAATCCTTTCCAGTGTGGCAGCTTTGATAATTACCTACATGTTACAAATGAGGAAACTGAGGCACAGAGGAGTGTGCAGACTTGCCCAAGGTCACACAGCTGGTATGTGGGTCCCAAACCAGGCAATCTGCTTCAGACCACTCATAGCCACTTCACCGTAGCATCTTCAGCTGTGCCCAGCTCAGGGCCAGCGCACAGTTGCCCTCCTGAACTGGACTCTGGTGCTTGTCCTGCTAACCCCTGCTCCATCACCAGGGGAAGCTTCTCCAAGCTCAGGAAAGTCTCAGTTGGAAGGCGCTCAGGACTCGGAGGAACAATTAACCAATCCCATTCCTCCCTCTCCTCCTCTAAGGCTCCTTCTTTCCCCAGTGGGGAGGAGAGGCCACATTAGACTTCTCTCTCTGAGTTAAATAACAAGTGGAAGAGTTTCAGTAGCCCCACGGGGCTGAGAATGTCATCAGGGCAGCTTGGAAATGAGGGGCTGCTTCATTTCCAGAACAAAGGGGCTGAGACTGTCTCTAGAGGCTGGGGCTTAGGAGATGGGGCAGGACTGAGCCTTCAATTCTTGGCATTTTACTCTGCTGCTCTGACTTATTTTTTTCTCGAGTTCCTGGTTTATTATTTATAGAGCGGAAGGCGGGTGGCAGCTCCTTGGCAGGTGGGATGTGCAGGAAGGAGGCCAGAGCAGCATCCCAGCACCCTCCCGTCCACCCCCAGGGAGTCAAGGAGGAGGCCAGGGAGTGGGTGTGAAGAGCGTGTGTTGTGTGTTTTGGAGGAGAGGGGTCTCTTAGGGAAGGTGTGAGCTGGGCAGAGGGAAAGGGGGAGGCGCGATGGGGAGTCTGTGGAATATTAATAGTCCCATCTATTACTGAGTATTACTGAGTCACCGTCTCAGGCAAGGTATTCGACGTGTGTCACCTCCCTGGTGACATAATTCCCTGGGAGGAGGTATTCCTAAACCCATTTTCCAGATCCAGGGATTGAGACTTAGGGGCCTAAAGGGATGCTTCCGAGGTCCCATTCCTAGTTGGCGTCAGAACTGGGCTTCTAACTGATGCTCTGTGTTCCACAGTATCATTATGGAGTTGCCGCGTAGAGAGGGCAGGCAGGAAGGAGAGTTGCACTTCTCTCTGGACCATAGGATGGCGGGTCCAACAGGTCCCCCCACAGAATTTGCTGCCTGATGTGCCGACAAGGTGTTCAGAGTGCTACCTTCAGTCAAGAGGTACTTGGAAGGCAAGAAGGTGGCACTCAGGCTCTTCTCTTTAAACCTGACATCTCCATTCTTGTACTTTCTTTAGGTGCCGAATGGCTATATAAGATCTGAGATGAGGCTGGATATTCTGAATCCAAGTGGGTGGCTGTGCAGCTGGTGATTTGTGTGTACAGTGGAGAAACAGAGAGAGCAGGGCTGTGATGGGTCAGGGACTCTCTAACCCACCGCTGGTCCATTTGAGGGATGGAGGATTGAAGCACTGCAAAAGTCCCTCCCTGCGGGTCACCAAAAAGGGAGCTTCTTCAAAGTCAGGCCAGCACTAGCCAGCACTTCCTTGGGACTCAGGCCCCAAGGATTTCCTTCTATTTCCAGGATCCAGAAAGGAGACTGACCCTTAAGAAGTCCCACCCCACAGAGGAGACTGGGGATTACCACCTGGGCCCAGGGAAGACAGGAGAAACGTGGGGTGAATTCTGGCCTCTTGTGGACGTGGGGTGGGTAAAGGAAACCAGTGATGACAGCAGCTGAGGCTGGAGGTGGGGGTGACAGCATGTGCCAAGAGAATAAGGGGGCGTGTTGCTGTGAATGCACAGAGGAGTGGCCGCCTCCTGCTGCACTCCACTAGGTAAGGCTGGGCATCCTGTCTACCCGGCTCAGAAAACAGGGGAAAAATATTCAAGTTTTAGTTACATGCTAAGAACACAGCATTGAACCCTTTAAATTCTATGAGGCTAGGCGCCCTCATCTCTCCATCAGACTGTATTCCTCTCCTTCCTTTTTTTCCCCATCCACTCCTACTCCCCCAAGCTCTGGGTAGATTGGCCATGGTGGTCTTCCCAGCTCGGATCTCAAGGCTGTCTTTCTTAGCCTCAGTCACTCACACACATGTCGAAATGCTCCAGTAGCTTTCTTCCTGTCTGTTACTTCTTGTAAAAAGGAGAGCTCTCTGAGAATCTGAGTCTGGCCTCTGTGTTCTCCTGCATCTTACATGACTCTGACCTCTGCTCCTTCAGCTCGGCCATGAACTTCTTTTCCTGCCCTCCTGTGCAGAGGCGGTTTTTTTTTGCCTTGGACCCTCCTTCTTTCCTCCTTGAACTTGGTTGCTCCTTTTAGGAACATTCTTCAGATCTTGGTTTGGACATGGCATTTCAAGAAAAACCTTTCCTTAGTTCCCTGAGCTCAAACACCTACGTGGGAGTGGCTCTCCTGGCACTGTGCACCTTGCAGCCACAGATGAAATTCCACACTTGTTGGTGGCGAGGACTGGCTCAATGCCCACCTCTTGCCTCACACTGTGAGCTTCAAGACCCTGTCTGCTTTCCTCTCCCCTGGCACTGGGGACTGAACTCAGTGATGCTCCACCACTGAGCTACACCCTCAGTCATTTTTATTATCTATTGAGATAGGATCTCCCTGAGTTGCCTAGGTTGGCCTTGGAATTGCAATTCTCCTGCCTCAGCCTCCTGGTTTGCTGGGATGACAGGTATGTGCCACCATGCCTGGTTCCCCGTCTGCTTTTGTTCATAGTTCTATCCTCCATGCATACCAACGCCTGGCATGAAGAGACACTTGGTACATCTTTGCTAATTAACAACAATAGATTCCCAAGGTCACAATAGTGCATGGGTTCTCATACACAGAGATGGGCTCTGGCTAGGGGGCTGGGCCAAGGAGCATGCAGCTGAGCAGCTGATGTAACACTGCCCCGTGGGGAGCTGTCAGGCTGGGAGATGGATGGGGCTGGGTATCAAGACGCCACAGAGCCTCTCCTGCTCCCTCCAGAAGGCTGGCCTCCATCCCCCAGAACTGAAGGATCCCATCTGATCTGATCATAAAGAGGAACAGACAAGGGCAGTGGGAGCTGAATGGGCTGGTCCAGGAGACAGCTGTCTCTGTCCTCCATCAGTCTCCTGTCTGGAGCCAAGGGGGCCAGGCCAGGGTGGGAATGTGCTGAGACAGCGTTTGCACTCACCTGGACCAACACACCATCTTGTGGCTGTAAACACGCATGGCACCAAATAGACACACTGACAGAGAAGGTTAAGAACCGACTTTGAGTCAAGCTCTGGAGATGCAGACATGGAACATTTGCAAACATCACCTCTCACAAAACCTCAGTGTTGAAAGGAAGATTGGAGGCCATTTAATCCTATCCCAGAGCTTGAATCCCCTCTCTGATATCCCATAAGGAGCACTGGATATACAGCCTTGTTATAACATCCACATACCAAAGCCACCCTGCTCTCGCCAAACATATGAAGCAAAGATTGCTTAAAAATCACATCTGCCCACCTTTCTACGCCCATCCTCACACACCACTCCAACCCTTCAGGCAAGCAGGCCTGCTCACATGCAGCTCCAGCCGGCATGGGCATGCACACAGGACATCTTCTTTGAATTGCTTCAATTAATTCATGAACTCGGTTGGCAGTGGCTTGTCTCTCCCACACAGACCCATTGTCTCCAGGAACAGTGGGAGACCAGAGCACTCCAGGAAGGAAAACCATCAAGGTTTCTGTCTGCATTTCCTGGTGCCCATCAGTGTGTGGAAATGACCACAAGAACAGAACGTGCATTTTCCCCATTGTCTACCCCATGGTCCTTTGTGTCTGTAGGTATAGGGGTGTGTACCTCCAAGAGTGGGGCCTAAAGGAGTGTTTGGACCTTGTAGGCTCCTGAGCAACTCTCAGGATGAGTTTTATGCCACAGAGTCAAGCAGAGGTTGGGAATTGACGCTTTTTGATAAAGGACAGCAATTCTGGATTCTCAGGGAGGCACCCCACCCCATGTTCAGAAAAACTACTTTTCTTCTCACCAATGTCACTTTGACTGTTAATTTATTTGTGCCTGTGTCTCTCTCCATCTCACGGGGCAGTTCCCTCCTTTGTTTTGCCCTCCCAGAGCAAGGGCTTCTTGACTTTCCAAGATCTCTTTCCGTTCCACCTAAGCCAGAAGGGAACTCCTCATTCCAAAACAAATCCAGAGATCTCTTCCCTCCCCAGCCTACCCTCCCACCCAACATCAGCCTGATCAACTTGTCATCTTCTCTCTGGGTTCCGCACCTTCCCTTTCCTCTTTCTGTGCTTCCTTGCTTTCTGGGACCCAAAAGAGTTGACTGAGGGAATGGGAAGATGTGGGGTGGGGTCTGCCTCTTTTCTGGGTGCGGGGAATAGGAGAGGGAGAGTGGAAATGGATCATCTGGGGACCTCTCCTGTTGGAGGGCAGTGCCGGGGTAAGGACCACACACCTTGGAGCGTGTGTTCAGAAACCACTCTCCAACTGTGGAGGATTTTTGGGGGGCAAAAGAATCTATCTGGGGACCAGATCCTGGGTGGTGGCAGCAGGGACCAGTCCTTGGAACAAGGCTCCCTGGAAGATGTATGTTCCCCCCAAGAGAAAAGAAGCCCAAGCAGCTTGACAGTAGCACTGAGGGAGGAGGGGGAGGGCAGGATAGCAAGTCGCCCTCCAGTCCTAGGATCTGAGGGACCACAGACTCACCCCACAAAGTAGGAGATGATCAGAAGCTGAACTGCCCTGTTGATGATCCCAATGGTCCAGCTCTTCACGACCACTGACTTGGTGGTCTCGTAGGTAAAGAAGTCTGATATGCAGTTCATGCTGAGAGTGCTTAGGGCCACTCTGAAGGGGCTTGATGGCAGCCTCAGGACAGCGAGGTTCAGGATAGGGAGACGGCGATCAAGGCCTGGAAGGGACAGCTTAGAGGGGCTGGAGGAAGAGCCTGTTCCTGTAAGTCAGGCAACCCTAGCCCAATGCCCAGGCTCTCTCTCAGCTCTTGACACTCTGACTGCCAAGAGTCCAGGGCCAGGGTGGGGGACACCCTTTTTATTCGTCTCCACCCCATTCCCCTGTGATGTCACCACAGGGGTGGGGTCTTCAGTCCTGGGCTCCTGATTGCCTGGGAAGCAGCTGGCTAGGGCCCTCTGGGACTCATGTTTTATCTGCACTCTCTCTACCGTTTCTGCTTGGTTCTCATATGCTGCATCCTCATCTAAGCTCACCAGCTGCTTTGTGCTCTCCCTAAAGCCCCCTGCAATGCCCCACCCCCCAGTCTGCCTGAGCTGAGTACCCCTTCACTTCTGAATGTTCACCTAATTCCACACAATTCTGCAGTCATTCCTTCCCTTCCTGAGTTGCCTCCAATAGCATGGGTCGGGGAAGGGGTCTCTTGAACATTTTTCTGGGTCTCCCAGAACAGGGTGCGTAAAGAGTCACATCTTTTTAACTGCATTGGCAGTGGCTGCAGCTCTGCCTGTGGCATAGCAGTTATGCTATTTTTTCTTTTTTCACTCCCAAGTTATCTGAATTATTTTTTTCAATTATGTGCTTCTGGAAGGCTAAGACTATTTTCATTGTGTTCACTAGTTTCCTCAAAACCTAGAAGTGCACTGGCCCTAAATACATATGTATTAAGTACAATTGGATTTATAATGCTAGGCAATGTAGAGCATTATTTAATCCAAGGCTGAAGCTGTGCATTCAGGGAGCAATGGGGTGTTCCTGTTGTCTCCTAGCCCCAGGATGGAGTTGGCAAGCTGGTGTAATGAGTATCAGGAAAATTTTGACTTTAAATATTCTTTCTTTCTACAGGACACATATTATCCATCACTCTGAGCATCCAGCCACTGTGACTGATGGAAGAGAACCAGACTGCTGTTAAGGGTATCTGGGTTCTAGTCTCCAACTTTGCTGCCAACTCATTGAGACCCTGAGCAATTTCTCTCTGGGTCTCAGTTTTCTCATCTACAAAAAAGAGGTAGAAAAAATAAAGTGTGTATGGGGGGGGGGGTGGAACGAGTAGATAAACACTTCTTCTAGGCCTGGCCTTCTCTGATTTTGCAAGATGCATCCTGAGACTATGTTGAGGGCGGCCAGGTTTCTGCCACCCCAGCTGATGTGGTTTCAAATCAGTCTGGCTCCAAGGTAAATCTGACACCAGCACTTGAACTTGATGCGGCACTTGCCAGTCTCTTCCAGGGAATCCATAAATTTTGATTATGGGTGGGAAGATGTTGAGTGTAGACAGGGAACAGATTTTCAAAAAGGATCCAGTCCCACTTGACAGGGTACAGCTGAGAACAGTAGGCTGACTCAGACCCCAACACCCGCATTCCCTTCGCACTTCGCAGCCAGTGGAAGCAGCCTTTCTCTCAACCCTGTATTTTCCTTCTGGCCCGACAGACTACTTTCTACAAGAGAGAAAACTATTTTGCAGGAGGGAGGGGCACAGCATCGTCCCAATACACACAACGACCCTGTAGCAAGTCCCATAAAATAAAACTACATAACTTCCCTTTAGAACCTAGTCTCCATGTGAAGAAGCGTCTCTAACTTTCTATAGATCTTTACACGCTCCCATATTCCGATCACTTTCCATCCGGGTGGGAACTGGAACCGCCACAATCCCCCTCCCTCAGGTCCTCCAGAGTCGTCGACGCTCTATGTGACGGTCTCCTCGTTGGACCCAATTCGAGTCTCTCCGGCCGGCTCATCCTCTCTATGGTCTTCACACAACTTCCGGTGGCGGGACGCGGGACCGCGCACGCGGGAAAAGCTTCCCCAGCGTACCCCCATCCCCCGTCCCCGCCCCCCTCCCCCGCGGCCCCCATCTAGCCCACCGCCCGCTCCTGGGCCGTCGCGAGGCTGCAGCTTGAAGAGGTGGGTGGTCGTCGTCTCCAGGCCCCAGAAGGGCGCGGGCCCCGCTCCCCCGCGAGACGCTCGAGATGGACCGTTCCGCGTTCAAATCCGCGGGCAGCGGGCGAATCCATTTTAGGGGGAGGGGAGAACCGTGGGTCTGGGGCCCCGGAGTGGTGGGAACGCTGGGAGGGAAATTCTGCATTCTGCGGGGAGTTGGGGTCCAGGCTCCGAGCAGCCTTTGGGGTCCCGCTGCTCGTTGCCATGGCTCCCGGTGGGCTGCACCGAGTGGGTTTCTGGCTGGGATATAAGCGCCACTTCAGGCCGGGTTCTCCAGCCAGAGCTGGGCCTGGGCCCTGGGCCCTGGGCCCTGGGCCCTGGAGGACTGTAGAACCCGCCTGTAGGTTCCCAGGCAGAAGAGATCCCAGACATCCCAAGCGGGATGCCACCTGGCTCCTTCTGTGAGCAGAATGAGGTGATGTCTTTCAAGCACCTGTCTTCCTCCTGAATTCAGATTTCCAGCCTGCTGTGCATCTGCATACCTACCCAGGAGTTGGGGCCCAGCTCCCAATTGATTCGATTTCCCTGTGCAGCCTAGGGCTCTGTGCCCAGGCCACCACAGGCAGGTCAACATGGCAGAGACCCTGGAGTTCAACGACATCTACCAGGAGGTGAAAGGCTCCATGGTGAGAAGGGCTAGGGCTCTTAATACAGGTGGAGAGAGAGAGAAGGAGGGGAAAGTTTTTGCGCATTAACAGAACTTAGCTTTGATGATGATATTACTTTGGAAAAGGAAGTCTCAGAATGTGTGTCTGGTATTTCCCCAGCAAAAGTCAATACTGAGAAAGACTCCCAAAAGTTATAGGCCCTTGGTATTTGAAGGGAACATGTATGCTGTTCAGTCCTAAATCCCTATGTTGCAAACTAAGAACCTACAAGGATTCTGGATGTCAGAGTCAGGTTTAAAGTCCATACTTCCTGACCACTTTTCTCTTCTTAGTGACCCTGGCTATTCCCCCCACATTCCCTCCATTGATAATCTGGTCAGTCCCCTGCAGCCTGAATGGGTGTAGGGTAGAACTGGTACCCAACATATCCTGTGTGTACATCCTTCTGCATTTGGCCTATTCCTCTGATAGAATGATGGTCGGCTAAGGCTGAGCCGCCAGGGTATCATCTTCAAGAACAGCAAGACTGGCAAAGTGGACAACATCCAGGCTGGGGAATTGACAGAGGGTATCTGGCGCCGTGTAGCTCTGGGACATGGACTGAAACTCCTCACAAAGAATGGCCACGTGTACAAGTATGATGGCTTCCGAGAATCGGTGAGAAGTCCTGATGCCTTTCACCCACAATTTTATTGTGCCATCTTGTTTATTTTTAAACCTTTAGAGAAAGTTGGTGTTTCTTCAGCTGATTACTATGTCACTGGCTGGTTTGGCCTCCATGGAGTAGGGCTGTGAAGCCTTCAAACAATCAGTGTTTTGCTTTGAGTACTGAAGGCTTGCAAGACTCTTTGTGCCTGGACTCTAGAATATTTTCTGCTATCTTAATTTAGATAGTGGTTTCTGTTTGTTTTTATCCACGTTCAGAATCTTAGCTTGTTGCTCTTATTTGGTTTTGTTCCTTTTTGAACTGCTTTAGTTACAGACTTCAAAGTTTTTAACTTCCACTTTTATTAAAACAATACCTATACAATGTTTAAAAACTTAGCACCGTGAGACCCATATCCAGAAATGTCAGTTCCTTTACTCTTCCCCTGGCCTGAGGTCTACTTCCCAGGATCTATCTCTTCAAGTAATCTATTCAATGATTTCAGAATTGAGACACTGAGTTAGCATGGATTTCTGATAAAGGATATATTGGGGCTGAATCCTGGGATAATCCTGGAATGTTGAACTTGTGTTAAGGCCACCAGGGTTTACTGGGTTTGTATTTTCTCCCCTCCAACCACAGGAGTTTGAGAAACTTTCTGATTTCTTCAAAACTCACTATCGCCTTGAACTAATGGAGAAGGATCTGTGTGTGAAGGGCTGGAATTGGGGGACAGTGAAGTTTGGTGGTGAGTCCTAAGGAAGACTGAGGTTTGGGGAAGAAGGCAGGATGAAGGGTTTCAGCTTTTCACTTATTTTGTTGTCTTTCTGCTGCCACTATCTCTTATTTTCTATCATTTTGTGTCTTTTTTTTTTTTTTTTTTTTAAGAGAGAGGGAGAGGGAGGGAGGGAGGGTGGGAGAGAGAGAGAGAGAGAATTTTAATATTTATTTTTTAGTTATTGGCGGACACAACATCTTTGTTTTGTATGTGGTGCTGAGGATCGAACCCGGGCCACACGCATGCCAGGCGAGCGCGCAACCACTTGAGCCATATCCCTAGCCCTCATTTTGTGTCTTTATTATGTATTTATTGAGTCTATGTTGTATAATCGAGCACTGTGCCTGGTCTTGCAGGTACAATATGAGCAAAATAACCTGATCCTGTCCTCATGAAACTTAGTTTGCTGGGAACATTATTTATGTATAATCAAGGGCAGTAGCTTGTGGCTTGATAACTTTTTCCTCACAGGGCAGCTACTTTCCTTTGACATTGGTGACCAGCCGGTCTTTGAGATACCCCTCAGCAATGTGTCCCAGTGTACTACAGGCAAGAATGAGGTGACACTGGAATTCCACCAGAATGATGATGCAGAGGTCTCTCTCATGGAGGTGCGCTTCTATGTCCCTCCCACTCAGGAAGATGGTGTGGACCCTGTTGAGGTGAGGCCTTCCTTGGTTGCCTTGGTGGCAGATGATGCTGAGGACTTGGCTGGCTGGCCTTGTAGCAGTGATCTACTGCCTGATTACTGGTATGTGCTTTTGCAGGCCTTTGCCCAGAATGTGCTCTCAAAGGCAGATGTAATTCAGGCTACTGGAGATGCCATCTGCATTTTCCGGGAGCTACAGTGTCTGACTCCCCGTGGTCGTTATGACATCCGGATCTACCCTACCTTTCTGCACCTGCATGGCAAGACCTTTGACTACAAAATCCCCTATACCACTGTACTTCGCCTCTTTTTGTTGCCCCACAAGGACCAACGCCAGATGTTTTTTGTGGTAAGCAGAAACCTCTGGAGTAAATGGTCCTGGTTTTTGCCTGAGTCTTCAATAGATGTCTCAGTGGTGTTCAGAGTTCTGTATTGGTGAATAGCAAGTTCATCTGAAGTTTGATCCTTAAGCTTGTCCTCTCTTCCTTATCAGATCAGCCTGGATCCCCCCATCAAGCAGGGCCAAACCCGTTACCACTTCCTGATCCTCCTCTTCTCTAAGGATGAGGACATTTCCTTGACGCTCAATATGAATGAGTAAGTGTTTGCCTGGACTCATTTCCTGCCACTGTCCAGGCAGGAGTTAGGTATGCCAATAGAAAGCAATTGTGCTTAACCATCTCACCTTGCTCTGTAGGGAAGAGGTAGAGAAGCGCTTTGAGGGGCGGCTCACCAAGAACATGTCAGGATCACTCTACGAGATGGTCAGCCGGGTCATGAAAGCACTGGTGAACCGCAAGATCACAGTACCAGGCAACTTCCAAGGGTGAGAGTGCAGGCTTGGGATCCTGGCCTGCTGGGAGTGAGGCTGGGAAATGCCATGTCTCCTGGGTAATCCCCTCCTGAGAAGGGAATGCAATCTGTTGGAGCCCTGAATAGATCCTTGTCAGCGCTTCCTTCTGAGCAGTGTGGTGAGATTTGCTCAGTTGAGGTCTGAGCATGTGTCCTGTTGCTCTCTGGCCCTGCTGAGGTAGGCACTGATGAGGCTTCTGGTATCCTCCCAGGCACTCGGGGGCCCAGTGCATCACCTGCTCATATAAGGCGAGCTCAGGACTGTTGTACCCGCTGGAGCGGGGGTTCATCTATGTCCACAAGCCACCCGTGCACATCCGCTTCGATGAGATATCCTTTGTCAACTTTGCCCGTGGCACCACCACCACTCGCTCTTTTGACTTTGAAATTGAGACCAAGCAGGGCACTCAGTACACCTTCAGCAGCATTGAGAGGTGAGATCCTCCTTCAGTTAACCTCCTAGGTATTCTGATCCTGACATAGTTTCAAGGGAAATCTTGTCAGGGCCTGGGGTTCTTTTTAGGCCTGTGACTTTGACTTTGCAAGCTTTAAGCAGAATTTTCTTTTGCTTCCCTGGGATTTGGTCCTTCAAGTACTCAGTTTAGAAGCCTTTCCATTGCTTTTTTTATGTTTTTAGAAAAGTTATTTTCCATATGATGAAAGCTGTGTGTGTTGGGTACTAGCCTTTTTTCTTCTCTAGCCTCCCCGGACGGTGGAAATGTTATCTGTCTCTTTCCTGGAATGAGCTTTGTGCCCGGGAACACAGCAGTTAATGTTTATTGAGTGCTTACAGTGGGCTGAGCATTTTACAGACATCTTCATGTTTAATCCTCATAATAACCCTATGAAGTGAAATACAGATGAGTAAAAAGATGAGAATGTCCCTTCCCCAGCATTCCTCCTGCTCTGTACATATTTGGTGACTAGGTATACCCCTCCCTGCTTTTCCTTCCCCAGAACTGCTAAGGGTTGTGTAGGTTCCTTTTTTAGGACCAGTGCCTGACCTTTCTTCCTGCTGTCCTCTGGGGGTTCTGAGCCGTTGGGTTGGACGGTGTGGTTGAGAGCGCCAGCCCTACCATCTGTCCCTGGCCCTTGGGTGTCAACATCATTTAGTCCATCCCTGAGTTGGTCCTTGCCATCTGGTAACACTGTTCTCCCCCCTCACAGGGAGGAGTATGGAAAGCTGTTTGATTTTGTCAATGCAAAAAAGCTCAACATCAAAAACCGAGGATTGAAAGAGGTATTTCTGTCTGGGAAGGATGAGCCTCTCTCCTGTTCTTTCTATAGGGGAGAAAGGAGCAGAGATTTCTTGGCTTCTTTTTCACTCTCTCTTCTCTTCTTACCCTTATAGAAAAAAGAGGTGCGTGTGACCCTTTCCCCCTTCTGGTGCAGGTTTTCTCTGCATGGCCTTAGATTAGTCTGTGCAGCCCCTCAGGAGCTCTGTGTGGGACTGGGAGAGGGAGGGGCTTGGACTAACTGGTGTGGCAGGCAAACCTGGGCATAGGCCTTGCACGTTGACTGTGTGTGAATGACCTAGCTCCAGGGTGTTCTGGGAGCTTCTGCTCTGATCTCACAGGCACTGGGGAGTGCTTCTGAGTGCAGAGGTTTGGCAGGAGGGCAATGGCCCTCACACCCATGGCTTCCCTGGCCAGGGCATGAACCCAAGCTACGACGACTATGCCGACTCTGATGAAGATCAGCACGATGCCTACTTGGAGAGGATGAAGGAGGAGGGCAAGATCCGGGAAGAGAATGCCAACGACAGCAGCGATGACTCGGGAGAGGAAACTGGTGGGCTAGCCTCGGTGCTGGGCAGCAGGGCAGTCAGACTGTCCTCTCTGGCCTGGCCTTGACTCACCCTGTGGCAGAGCTGGGTGTCTGGGTAAGGGGGTGGGGTTTTTACCCAGGCAGAAGCTGATGCATCTTGTTTTCTTTTTTAGATGAGTCATTCAACCCAGGTGAAGAGGAGGAAGACGTGGCAGAGGAGTGAGTGTTGATTGTAGCTCATGGGGGTGAGAAGGTGCCCTATAAGCTTAAGGGACCAGAAGATTTCTGGACATTTCTCGTCTCTTAGCACTAGCCACTGACCTAGGGTGGAAAAGTGAGACCTCTAATGAGGTGATATAGGAAACATTTCTTCAAGGGCCAAGGACTTTGTTAGTGCACATCATGTTTTAAGCCAGAAAGTGCAGTGGGGAGAGAACAGAGTGGATGAGAGCAGTGCGCGCCCGCTGCCGGCAGTCCACGGAATCTTGCTTTCCTCACTATCAATGGCAGCCATACCCCTCTGCTAAATTGGTCAAAATTTTGATTATGATTGTCAGAAGTACAACTAACTGGCATAAAAGAAATTTTTAGAAGTTGTTGTAACTGAAGAGTTCAGGGATAGAATTGGCTTTAGACACTACTGAATTTAGGTGTTCAAAAGTTGATGGGGAATCTCTTGTTTCTGATTCCCTTATCTATCGTATTGATTGACTGATTGTAACTGGGATCGAACCCAGAGAGTCATGCAAGCTAGGCAAGTACTTCACCACTGAGCTCCATCCCCAGCCCTTTTAAAAAATTTTCCATTTGAGGCAGGGTCTCCCTAAGTTACCAAGGCTGGCCTCAAACTTGCAGTCCTTCTGCCTCAGACTCTCAAGTAGCTGGGGTTACAGGTGTGCAACACTAAGCTTAGGTGATTTTCTTATTATAATTAGACAGGTTTGCCCCATTCGGGGCCAAATTACCCTGAGATGTCTGGGCTTAATCCTAGAAATACTTCTTTCAGTGAATAGCAAAATGAATGGTGTAATCACCTGCCCTTTCCTGAACCTGAATCATTAGGATGTGCAGGTCTTTGATGAGCTGGAACTCAGCCATGTGACTACCTATAGAGCCTGTGGATGGGGTTAGCCCCTCCTGAGTGAAGGCCAGATAGTTCCCAAAAGGAATTGGTACTGGGCAGCAAAAATGAAAACAACCTCCAGAAGTCCACTCATTGTGCTTGTCCACATGCTTACGAAAAAGCTTCAGCAGAAAACAGGTCAGGTAGTTCCTTTTTCTGAGGAGTCGCAGTGTATCAGCTAAGACTGTCAGTTTTGTGGGTATGTGCTGGGTGGGTTTCCTCCCTTTTGGTGCTCTTTATCAGAAAAGACTGCAGGGTAAACTCAGATGATTAGCCCAAAGGAAATGGGAAAGTGTATTTGGCATGTTCTGGGCAAGCCTGATAGTATTTCTGTACTTGGGCATGGGAGGAGTTCTGCCTGGATTAGGATATGATGACCAAGGAGAGGGCTGGAGTTTATTGGTTCATGTGATTCATTGTGGTGGAGAAGTCTGGAGAGGAGATGGGCAGGAGGCAGAGTTGGGGACTGGTGGTGCAGGCTGTCCTTTGGTCTTTTTTCCTTGCAGCTTTCTGGGCAGGTGTCTTTGGATTCCATTTCCTCCTAAGGTCTCTAGGTCCTGTTCTCCCTCTCAGAGTCTAAGCCCCACTCTCTGGCAGGTTTGACAGTAATGCCTCCGCCAGCTCCTCGAGTAATGAGGGTGACAGTGACCGGGACGAGAAGAAGCGGAAACAGCTCAAAAGGGCCAAGTTGGCCAAGGATCGCAAGAGCCGAAAGAAGCCCATGGAGGTGCAGATTCTCCTCTAGATAGGAGTGTGTGCCTGTGTGTCCGTTCCACTTTCTGTTCACCATAGAAAGATGTGTTGATTCACCGTCCCGGGGTTGTTATTTCTAGCCAGCGATTATGGCCTTGAGGGTTTTCTTGGTAATTTTTCTCTTTGGTCCTGAGATAATTAGCTTCTGGAAGATCTGAAGTGGAGACAGGCTACTTGTGTTTCCAGATCCCCTACTGAGCTAGAGGAAGAGGACATGATCCCTGCCCTTAGGACCTTTCAGTCTAGCCTGATACTATTTAGTTCTTCCTCTGTTTCCCCCCCAAGTTAGGTGATCCAAAGAAATTATTTGGAAGACTGTGGGGTGTCTGTGGGAAGTAGCTGGCTAATGGCATTTGGGTTCTTTGTTACGTAGATGAAGAAGGGCAAAGACCCCAATGCCCCCAAGAGACCCATGTCTGCATACATGCTGTGGCTCAATGCCAGCAGAGAGAAGATAAAGTCAGACCATCCTGGCATCAGTATCACAGATCTCTCTAAGAAGGCAGGCGAGATCTGGAAGGGGATGTCCAAAGAGAAGAAAGAGGTGAGGGGCAGCAGAGAAGGGCTGGTGAACCTCATCGGCTTCCGAGAAGGGCTTTCTTGGGTGGGGGTGTTTTACTGATGGAGGGGGCAGGGTGAGCCACTGGTGAAACTTTTCTGTATAGATTTATAGATTTTCCTTGCACCTGGGATGAGGTCTCATTCTTCAGTCTTACGTGTGTATGTGTATGTGACAGGAGTGGGATCGGAAGGCTGAGGATGCCAGGAGGGAATACGAAAAAGCTATGAAAGAATATGAGGGAGGCCGAGGCGAGTCTTCTAAGAGGTAAGTGTTGGATGTTAAAAGATGGTAGATAGCTAAGGCAGAGCAGAGAGAGCTTCTTAAATGTGGGCGATATATAGGAATTTGAAATCACTGGATAAAATGGCCCATTTTCCTGGAGAGTCAGTTTTATTCAAAGGTATGGGAGAATTTAGGAAAATTATTGTAGAGCCTAATATAAAATTCACGTGGATTTTTAAAGATAAAGCAGGAGATGTCAGATAAGTTTTGTATATGGGGCTGCTTCAGGTTATAACCCCTGATTTTTTTTTTTTTTTTTTTTTGTACCAGGGGTTGAATCCAGGGGCACTTCACCACTGAGCCACATCTCTGGCCTTTTTATTTTTTGAGACAGGGTCTTGCCAAGTTGCTTAGGGCCTTATTAAGTTGCTGAGGCTGATCTGTAATTTGTGATCCTCCTGCCTCAGCCTCCCAAGTCTCTTGAGATTACAGGCTTGGGCCACCATGCCTGGCTTAACCCTTGACCGTTTTATTGTATTCACTTATGATACTCTCTGTTGGGGCAGATAGTGAAAAGAACAGAATGACAGGGACTGGGAGGGACCTTGTTAAGGCTGGGAGAGGTTTGGCCTCCATGACAGTGCCAGGAACCTGAAGGTCCAGCTCCTTTTCCCTCTTGCTAATATAGGGATAAGTCAAAGAAGAAGAAGAAAGTAAAAGTAAAGATGGAAAAGAAATCTACACCCTCTAGGGGCTCATCATCCAAGTCAGCATCAAGGCAGCTAAGCGAGAGTTTCAAGAGCAAAGAATTTGTGTCCAGTGATGAGAGCTCTTCTGGAGAGAACAAGAGCAAAAAGAAGAGGCGGCGGAGCGAGGTACGCCAGGAGTGTGGGGCTGCAGGGAGGGAAGGGTGAGGCGGGTGAGAGTCTGTGGACTGGTGGGTGGGCTGTGGTTGGTACAAGACTTACCCCTTGGAGATGGAATGGATTGGTGGACTTATGAGATTCTGGAGGTGGGTTCTGGTTGTAGGGAGGGGATAGGACTTAGGGGCCCTTTGCCATTGAAAAGTGACAGGACTCCTCTGTACATACCTTTCTGCTTAAGAGACTTTTGACTTTCAGGATTCTGAAGAAGAAGAACTGGCCAGTACTCCTCCCAGCTCAGAGGACTCAGCATCAGGCTCCGATGAGTAGAGAGGAGGAAAATCTCTCTCTGCGCTTGCCCTGTCATACCCCCAGCTCCTACCCATGTTCTGGTACAAGTTTCTACTCACATGACATGTAGTCCTTGGATTCTGTGCCATCTGAACAAGCTCTCCTGGTGGCATGCACTTTGCTGGGGCAGTGAGGGAGGCATCTTATCTTTGCTGCTTCACAACGATGGCTCCTTGTAACTTGGGGAGACTAGTTGGGAGGCAGGGCAGTGCGAGGTCCAGATCCTCATCCTACTTTTCCCAACCTTAGGGATGTAGCTGCTGCTTGCCCTGTTGAGTTGCTGCAGCAGGGGTCGTGTGAGGTCAGGCCTGTAGCTCCTAACTGGGGCCTATTTCTACTTTTATTTTGTATTTCTGGTCTGTGAAATCAACATTTAATAAAGGGAACTGACTTTGGAAGTCATGTCCTTATGCCTTCTTTCTAGCCCCATTCTCACTTTTTATGGTGGTGTTTACCCACGCCCTCCTGGCCAGCCGGGAAGCAGGTCTCCAGGTACATACTGTTCTGTTCCTGGCTGGACAAGCATTGGTTTTCACTGTTTTTTGCCTGGATAGCCACCTGAGAGTCGAGAAGTGAGCCCTGATCTGATTAGGAACTCTCTCTTATGGTTCCACTCCATTAGCTCAGCTAAGGGGAGGCAGCTCTTAGCTCTCTTCTTAATCACCTATGAGTCAAGGGTCTTCCAGGGTTTTAGTTAATAGAATCAGGATTGACTGTCTTCCCTGCAGCCAGGGGAGTGGAAACCTGAGCCTGGATAGTTTGGGAGGCTAAATGATTGTGTGTGTGTGTGTGTGTGTGTGTGTGTGTGCGCGCGCGCGCGCGCCCACTCGATGCAGGGAAGGTGTGGAGTATGTGTGAAGCTTTTGTTCTTAGGTAGGAAGAGGGTTACATTTCAGGCTGGGAAGAACCTGTATCTGAGAAGGAGGCCTATAACGAGAGAGCGAGCACAAACGGGAAAGCAGAGCTGTCTGACTTCCTCACTCTGGCTCTAAATCTGAATTTATCCACGTGGGGCGGCCACGTTGCCGACGTTTCCAGGAAGACTCAGGTGGTTGTAACAGGAAGCCTTTCCAGTCCGCCAACGGTTACCTTCTTGCTGACCGCGGCTCTATGGTGCTGCAATCACTGCAGGCGGCCGGGCCTGAAGAAGGGCCGTGCGAGGAAGTCTCCTCTCTAGGCATTCATCTCGGTGGCGCTTGGGTAAATTGCGTCAGTTTCTCCCGAGTCTGAGCCTGGGACGGGCCCCTCATTTGCAAGGTCATGAATAATTGAGTACTGGGCTGTGCTTGTTTGCATACGGTGGGACGAATTCAGCACTGGCTTCTCTTCGGGTTTCCGCCGGCTCATGAATATTCACGAAGCTTTGGGGGCGTGCTCCTGGGCGGGGCTAGAGGCGGGGCCCCGTGGGGCTCGCACTGGCTCGGTCCCGCGGTGACGGCGGTAGCGGCGGCGGAGGGGACTAGCGTCGGGGTGCCGCGCGGAGCGGAGCCAGATCCCGGGGGGAGCGCGTGAGTGCGCGGGGGGCCAGCGGCTGAGGGCGAAGGAGGGGGCGGGGTCCGGGATTGGGGGCGGGGTAGGGGCTTGGAAGGAGCGGGCGCTAGTTGCCGGGACCTTGGGTTGTGGTGGGGGGTCACCAGGAAAGTTTGCCCGGGCCGTGGGCGCCTGGGCCGCGGGGGCACGCGGGAGCTGGCGCATGTGCGCGGGGGCGGAGGGCGCACGGTCTGAGCTTGTGCTGGCGGAGCCAGAAGAAAGGGGGGAGGGGGCGAGGGCTGGGGCGGGGCCGGAGGCGGGCAGAGCCGCTGGAGGGACCCCTACCTCCCGCTTCCCCTGGGCCCGCGCCGGCCCCCTCCCCTGCTCCCTCGGCACGCCCCCAGCCACCCAAGTCCGCCCCCACCCGGTTCGCGTTGCCAGTCCACTGTCTGTTCGCCGGCTGCTTCACATCCCGCGCACAGTCCTCTGCTTCTGCCGCCGCTGCCCCCTCCTCCTCCACCCCCTCTGCTCCTCCTCTTCTGCTGCCGTCCTCTCTGGGTCCAGAGCCCCCCACTGGGCCCCTTCAGACAGCCCCTTGCCCCGGGCTGTTCTGTTTTCCCTTTGGCCCTCCCTCTTCCAGCAGTTCACATGCTGTCCCTCCTGGCCTCAGATCCTAGGGTCGATAGGCGCGACCCCGCCTGCGTCGAGGCCCCTTGGGCGCCTATCCTGGGCCGGGGCTGCCAGCTCCTCCCCAGCCCTTTATTCCCAGGGGTCCCTTGTCTCACCCGGACTCTACAGGGTGGAGAGTGTTTAGAGCCAGTGCGATTCTGCAGCTTCTGGCCATGGCCATGGCCATGGCCTTGGTCACCTGGGGCCCCTGGCAGGGACCTCCCAGCTTCTGTGGCCACCTCCCCATTTGGGGACACGGAGCCTGCTTTCATCGCTGCAAGTCCCTTGTACCGCAGAGGTGCCCATCAGGCCCCCAGGTGAGACATTTTTTCACTTCTGGGCCAATTTGTTTCCATTTCTAATCAGACCAACAATATTCCTTGTAATAATGTTCAAGGACAAGGAAAGAATCCTGTTTTAAAATTTTTTTGTCTTGTGCCCCTCCCCCACATACATACTGCCTGGCTCTGCACGTTATGCACCCACCTACAGTGGGCAGTCCTCTGTTGTAGCTGAGTGATCAAGGGTTGATAGGGCTGGGCTTCTTTCCTGTCTTCAAACCTTCTCCTGTCTGAAACAAGCTGGGACAGAATCAAAGATAGGGGAGGGGATGTGTTTACATTGTAAAGACTGGGTGACCCAGGTTCCTTAGGATTTGGTGCTGTCTCTGCCCAGTCAGAGTGGGTGACTTTAAAGTTGTGACTGTGTGCAGGTTGGAGAGGGTTGGTTGGCCATACTGTCATGTGCATACCAGATGATAGGAAGCTTCTTTCTTGGGATAGTGCTCTTCCTCAGGCTGGAGATCTAGGGGGTATTGTGGGTGGGAGGGTGCTTCAGGAGGCTGGATGGGAACTGAGGAGGTGGTGGTGAGTCTAAAGAACAGGTGACATGAGTGGGACCTGGAAGGGGTGAAGGAATGGTCTAGGAATGTCAGCACCTGGGGGTCTGGGGAGGGGAGGAGGTTAATAAGGTGCTGGTTCATTGGTGCCACTGCATGGAATTGCAGTAATAATAGCCAACTTCCACCGGTTGCTTATATGCTAGGCATTGTGCCAAGAGGTTTTTATGCATTATTTCTTTTAAATCCCAGAGAGTCTCAGTAAGCCCATTTTTCAGATAGGGAAACTGAGGCTTAGAGAAGTCACACAGTTAGAAAGGTGGTAGACCCACTCAGCATTTAAATCCTGGAATATTAGACCCCATAAGATCCCATCACAGGCCTAGAGAAAGGGAAATCATTCTTCTACCACGTGGCTGTCACCTGATTTAATTTTTTCTTCTGTCCCCCTCACAACTCCTTCAGGCCATCCCTAGGCTGGTGAGTGATGCCCACATATCCTCTTTTCATAGCCCATACCCACCCCACTGTGACTGTTCTGGAAGAGGGAACCCCAGGGAGTTTTATCCCAAGTTACCCCACCCCCCGGATGTTCTCAAGC
The DNA here is from genome assembly GCF_048772815.1 of Callospermophilus lateralis. NCBI lineage: Eukaryota > Metazoa > Chordata > Mammalia > Rodentia > Sciuridae > Callospermophilus > Callospermophilus lateralis. The sequence continues at coordinate 197,420,430 of NC_135306.1, read as the reverse complement.
CCTGTCCCGTCCTCCCAGCCCAGCCTGGGCTGCTCCTTCCTCTTGGCGAGGCTCTGGAAATCCAGTGGGAGGCCATTGCTATGGCAACAGGACTAGGCCCTGGCTTTACCTCATCAAATTCCAAGCTGAAGCCAAAGCGATTGAGAAATTAAAGAAAAAAATGTATTCCAGATGTTTACTTTTTTATTCCTTATTTTTCTGTGTTTGGATGAGACAGCTGTGGGGGGTGCGGAGTGGGGCAGGGATGTGGAAGGAGAATGGTTGGGGGGGAGCCACTCCCAGCTGTGGAGGGAGAGAGGGAAGGAGGGGGGAGCCTGGAGGGGAGGCAGGCAGTGGGGCGGAGCCCCAGGTTGGGGAGGAGCGGGTTTTTCCCGTCTCCCATGAGGTGATTCACAGAGAGACTTCAGACTTTTCTGCCCTCTTCCTCTGTCGTGAGTAGATATCTCCAGCTGGGCTGCCTGACCCCAAAGGTGCCTAGGGAACAGTAAGTGGAGTGACTTCAATGGGGCATCTTGGAGAGCTTGTCACAGGATGGGGGTGGCTCCCGAGGCTCTAAGATTTTGGGACTAGAAGACAAGAGTTAAGAGAGGATCTGGGAAGAGCTGAGGATGTGGCTGTGGGACCTCTCTTGACTTCCCCTGACCCCCTCCTGAAGTTCCCTCTTCCTGTCCCACACTCTGCCTCTGCTAGAAATAAGAGACTTCCCTCGCCTAAGCCTGCTGCCACCGCCCAGAGCTTTTCCTCCCCCACCCGTCTCTCTCCTGGGTCTTTGGACATCCCAGCTCACACCCTCTGCTTCCCAATTCTCAAGCAGGGTCTGCGCATGTGATGAAAGTGTCTACTCTCAGGGACGGCTCAGCCATGGCTTCCCCACCGCCCCAGGAGATGGAGGAGGAGCTGGCGCCTGCTGGCTCTGAGCCAGGTACCTGTGGGTGCCGGGTAGGGCAGGTGGCAGGGAGGAGGGTGGGAAGGGCAGAGGCGGAACTCCCATTCTGTATTGGGGGGTGTTTGAGTGATGGTAAAGTGAGGATGAGGGAGGGAAACAGTACTGAGGAAGTTCAAGATGGGTCTGAAAGGGAACCCGGTGGGAGTGTAGATCTCTAGCAGGTGTGAAAGCAGGCAGAGACCTTTGAGATGATGTAATCAAGCCACATATTTTGCAGAGGGGGAAACTGAGGCACACAGGGAGAATTGCAGTGTACTTTTGGGGATTTGAACCCAGGACTCCAGGCTCCCTGTCTAGACTCTTTTTTTCATGCTTAGCTGAATGAGTGGGTGACATGGGATTCTGTTATGGAAGGCTGTGGCAGTGAGTAATCCCAAGGTCTTTTATTTGGCATTGGAATGCCTTATATAGAAGATAGATTTCTGGTCTTGTTTTTTTTTTCCCTGTAGCAGATTTACTTTTGTTTGGCTTAAGTCAATAGTAAGTTTGCATTCCTGATCATACACCGGATGACAGCGGGGAGGTGGCCTGGGAGTGTGCTGGGGGAGGGGCAGCATGGAGGCAGAGTGGGAAAGCTGGGCCAAACATTTACTGTGGAGATACCCTAGAGTGTCAGAAGGGGAGAGGACCAATTTGGGGACACGGGCTGACTGCTTGATGTGGGCCTGCAGGCATTTGTTTATTGGCTCGTTTGCACATTCATTCATTCATTCAAGTGGTAGAAACTTGTGCTAGGTGAAAAATAGGGTGCAAGGAGAGATAAGGTGCCAGCAAGGCTCACAAATAGCTTTAGCTTAAAAGGGGAATTGTTAAACATTTTGGGAGGTTGGAGAGTGAGAAGGTGCTTCAGGGCTGTGTGTAGAAAAGCAATAAAGGTTTCATGGAGCAGGTGGCATTCGACTTGTGTCTACAGGAGTATTGTAACTATTCTGAAACTGGAGGATGGAGATTGGTTAGAGCAGAGATCACAAAAAGTTCTGACAGCCCCTTACCAACCTTTTTCTTTTGGCAGGAGACCCTCGGGCCAAACCCCCTGTTAAGCCCAAACCCCGGTCCTTGCCTGCCAAGCCAGCCCTGCCTGCCAAACCCAGCCTGCTGGTGCCTGTTGGACCTCGGCCTCCCCGGGGTCCTCTGGCTGAGCTGCCTTCTGCCCGGAAGATGAACATGCTGGCAGGACCCCAGCCCTACGGGGGCAGCAAGCGTCCCCTTCCCTTCGCACCAAGGTCTGTGGCTGAGGCCTCTCCTGGAGGAGAAGCCACCCAAGAGACTGGGAAAGAGGAGGCTGGGAAAGAGGAACTGCCCCCTTTGACACCCCCAGCGCGATGTGCTGCCCCAGGGGGTGTGCGGAAGGCCCCTGCCCCTTTCCGGCCAGCCTCAGAGCGGTTTGCAGCCTCCACGGTAGAAGAGATCCTGGCCAAGATGGATCAGCCACGGAAGGAGGTCCCTGCCAGCCCTGACCGCCTCTGGGGCTCCCGCCTCACCTTTAACCATGATGGTAGCTCCCGATATGGCCCCAGGACCTATGGCCTGGCCACTGCTGCCAGAGAGGAAGATGACAAGACCCTTGCCCGGGGTTGTTCCCAGGAGGGGCCAGCAAAGAGTCCCACAGAGAGCCAGGAAGAACACAGCAAGATTCCTGAGGAGAGGTGAGGGCTCAGAGGCTGTGTGTTTTGTTGCAGCCTGGAAGTTGGGGTCTGGGGACCAAGTGGGTGGCCCTGTCTAGGACTGTGACCTTCCCCTTCAGGTTAATGGTGTGCTGTGAATACAAGCAGACACCAAGTCATTTCCCCAGCCATGGTGGTATCATCACTGCGTGCTTTTGAAAATTGTCTCAACAGAGTTAATGTGTGTTTATAATAGAGAGTCCAAATGTTTGGGAGTCTGTTTCCCATCTCCATAAACTGGCATCCAACATTGCCTCATTGAATCCATAGCTGTCCTGTCTGGGAAAGCACTTTTAGATCCATTTTAGAGATGAAGAAACTGAGTTGCAGATGACTTCTCTCAGTCACTCAGCTAGTAAGAGGCAGAGATAGAGTTGAATTCCAGTCAGCCAACTTCCAGAGCATGTGCTCCCAACTGCGAGCTTCTCTTGTGAGCAGAGCAGTGTGCCAGTCCTGGGGTGGGTGGGGATGTGTGTCTGGATCAGAAGGGCACAGTTGCAGACTGCGAGGGGGGTTTTGATGGGAGAGACAAGACAGGAGCACATCTTGACGGTCCTCCAGTTACTGCAGAGCTTTTGGCTGGTTGGAGACATTTGCCTGTGATATACTTCCCCAGAGTTGGCACTAGTGTGCAGGGAGGCTGGCCTGGAGGTGCCCTTGCGGGAGTGGACACAGGGTATCGAGAAGAAGCTGAGGGATTTCAGAAACCTTTGCTGGCTGCTTGAGACCATGCTCAGGGCAGGGAGAGCCAACTTGAGGCGCAGCTGGGCCCGAGGATGTCCCCCCACCCCAAACAAAGGGAATGGCTCTGGTTGCTACAGTCTGGGCTGAGCGGGAGGCGGAAGGCTCCTGCCCTACCTTCCAGGCTTGCCCTTCTTCACCTGAAAACACCTGGAGGCTTGGCCCTGGGGTTAACCTTTGCAAGTCCAAGGCCAGGGCTGCTGTGGGATCGCACTGCTGCCCAGGCTGGGTTCTACCTTTCATCTTCCTTCCTTCCCTCCTTGCACTCAGGGTTTAAGGGGACTGACTTTAGTCTTGGAAAATCACTCTTCCCCTCCCCTACCCCCACAATCCTTTAAGAAATATTGGCAGGGCAGCTGGACAAGCTGCATTCCCTGGCTGAAGGAGAACTTTAACCCCTTCTGGGTTAAGGGAACGAGTCATTATCTTCTTGGGGACCTTTGAGGGGTCTGGACATACAAGATACTTTTCTTAAATGGGATGGGGGTGGGGCAGGTAATTAACCCTTAATGTGCCGGTAGGTAGTCTCTTGGGTCACTTGCCCTGTGAAACTGCACAGTTTCTTTATCCCTGATGGCTCCAGCTGCCATCAGGAGTAAATACCTGGGGCGTTCACGTTTGGAGGCTGTTAAAGTCACTTAGGGATATTTGCTCTCCTTTTCTGTTCTGTGATAGGCTTCAACATTCCGTGCCTCCACTTCCTGTCTTTCTCCTTCACAGGAACTCCTCTTCCAACCTGGCTGTCAATGGGGACCTGACCAAGCTGGCCAGCTTTGAGCCACCTACTGATGTAAGTTGTCCTTCTCCTAACATGTAATAACAGTATTTTAGGGTTGGAGGGGTCATCTAACTAAGATCATGTCCTCCACTCTCCTTGTAATTCAGATGGGGAAACTGAGGCCATGGACTTGCCCAAGAGCTGGCTCTAGTACCTAGATGTCTGTATTTCCAGGCCAGTGCTCTCAGTCATCAAGGTAGCTTGAGTGTGGTTTGGGTTCTGAGGCTGCTGGTTATAAACAGTAATTATTATACCCACAGCACTGCCTCTGATTAAGTACTGTGTGCTGGGAACATTAACCAACTTAACCAACTTAATCCTGGCTAGCAGGCCTGTTAGTCTCATGTAAGAGGCGAGGAGTGAAAGATGATGAGACCACAGGGCCTCACAAATGCCAGGTAACTTGCTTGGCTTGAGGCAGGAACAAAACTGTCTGACTCCAGAGCCCTCCCTGGCTGGGCTGCTGTTCTTGGTTCACAGTGCGGGAGAGTCCTTTTCTTGGGGGTTTCCTGTTCCTTCTCCCGCACTTGCATACTTTTCCAAGTAAATCACATAAGAGGTGCCCCTTGCTGGCTGGAGGCTGTCCCGGCTGCCTTGTGTTGGAGAACTGACTCCATTTGTGTCCATCCAACAGTTCCTACTCTGAGCTGGGTGTTAGGGATGCGGCACAAATGTAGGGGATCCAGGACGTCTGGACTACAGTAAGGGAGGAGGAGGCGGGTGGTAGTGGACCTAGAGGGGGTAGGGTTGGATGGCATGAGCCTCATAGGCTGCTGCTATAAGAACTTTGGTTTGAATGAGGGGAAGAGCCATTGAGGGGTTCAGAGGAGAGGAGTGACATGCTGCTGCTGACCTAGTGCTAAAGAGGTCAGGGCATTCAGAGCAGCAGCAGGGACCAGTCAGGTGCAGATGGAATAATCCAGGTGAGAGAGATGATGGTGGCTTGGACCCCAGAGGTCATCAGTGGTGGAGCTGGTGAGAAGTGGTTGATTCTGGATGGACTATGAGGGTGAGGTGGGTTGGACATTCAGATTGGTTGAGATGAGGAGGATTAAATATGGCCCCAGGGCTTTTGACCAGAGCAGTTGGAAGGATGAAGGTAACATTTATTTAGATGGGGACTTTTAGGGACAAAGCAGGATTAGGAGAGTTTGCTTTTGGATTTGTTGGGTTTGAGACGTTTTTTAAGGTTTGTGATTGGATACTTGAGTCTAGTGTTCAAGAGAAATGAGCTAGTGAGAGAGGAAAACTTGGGAAATGTCAGTGTGAATATGGTAGTTGAGACTGGCTGAGTTCACCAAGAGTGTGGGTGAGGGTACAAGAGGGAAGGGCCCTAGGCACAGGAGAGAAGACTGGTAGGAAGCACCAGTGAGTTGGAAGGACAGTCCCTAGGAGGATGCCAGTAGCTGCAGAGTGCCACTGATAGGTCATGTAAGGTGAGCACTGCAAATTGGATTTAGCTACGGGGAGGTCATTGGTGACCTTGACAAGAGTACTCCAGTGGTAAGATTAAGAAGGCCTGCTTGGGTGGGCTCGAGAATGGGATAAGAGGAGCTGCGGATAGTGGGCATAGGAGTGCTTTCAAGAAAACAGGTGGTAGCTGGAGAGAGATTGTGGGGTCAAGTGTTTTTTTTTTTTTTTTAATTGTTGGATTTTTTTAAAAAATTTTTTCATTTTAAAGACAGAAGAAATTAGAGCAGTTGGTGTGCTGATGGAAATGATCCAGTAGGGAGGGAAAATCAATGATGCAGGGAGGGAGGAGAGGTTGGCGGGTTGGCCTTAGCCAGGAGCAAGGACAGTGCCTGGTGGTAGAAGGGGAGGCGGAACGATTGGACCCACTTGCAGGTGGTGGTGGGTGAGGGTGCAGGGTGTGTGCCTTCTTTGCTGGTGGCCTCTGTGCTCTCAACGGGGAGCAGGAAGCAAGGCCATCAGCTGAGAGAGGATGGGGAGGAGGTGTTGGAGATTTGAGGAGAGACATGTGAAGGTGTTACCTGGGAGTGTCGGGAGTGAAGGGAAGGCGGGTGCTGGGGTTGCTGGGTAGCTCTGGGATGGGTTTGAGGTCTGTAGTGACTCTGAAGTAAGGCCAGGCACCTCCAGCTCCCGGGCTGGTGGAGAGCTGTATTTAAACAGCCTGAATAGTGTGAGGAAGGAACTAGGGAGTTCCAGGTTGTATAAGAGGTGGTTGTGATCGTGGCAAAAAGAAGAGCTGTTACACAGGAGAGTAGGAGCCGTGGGAAGGAGGTAGGGTTAATGGACTTTGCTTCCCAGAGGAGATGAAGAACGAGGGAGTTGGAAATACCAAGAGTGAGCAGGACAGATAGGAAGTAGGGATGGTGGGCCAACAGGGACCTTGAAATTGAGGTTATGAGGGTGGGGGAGGGATGGGGGCTAGGGTACGACCCTGGGTCACCAGCCATCAGGGAGGAGGAAGTCAAGGCACAGGGAGCTAGGATGCTGGAAGGGTCGACTCCATTCTTGAAGTCACCGTGAATTGTAACAGTGGTGCTGGGCGGGTTGCAGTGATCCAGAAGCTACAATTATCAAGGAATGAGGGGTTTGTGGGAGACTAACAAGGAGGGGCTGTGGGTGGCATAGTTTAAGGGCATAGCTTTGAAACCTAGAATATTGTAGAGAGGAGGGAGAGTGCGGGGGAGTGGGAGGAGCCTGAGGAGAAGCAGGACCTCTTCTCTGGCTAGACCCTGTGGACAGTGATGGAATGAAGTGTGTCTCTTTGGAGAGGGCAGCCAGGGATCTTGACCCCTGGGGGGCAAAGGTCATAGAGAGCCAGGTTCATTTTATGTGTTGGGGGACAGGCAGAGAGTGAAGCAGAGGAGAACCAGGGGCCTTGCGCCCTTGTACCTGTCCTCGTGTCTTCCCCCACCCCAGTCCCCATCATCCCACAGCAGAACCAGAGGCCATGTGTGTGAATCTTATTCAGTCCTGTAACTCTGAGATGGATGCTGCATTGGGGAAGTTGAGCCTCAGACCATATTGGAGGATGGACATTCAGTTTATAGGAGGCAGTTCTGTGGCTACTCCAAGCCAGGCACTTTTCCAGGCCCCCAGCACCCTTTGCTTTAATCCCATGGCCTTCCTGCTTCTTTGGGTAGCTTTGGGACTCAAATTGGAATAAACAGAGTAGTGTGGGGAGAACTGTCCCTCCCCTGTGGCTGTTCCTGGGAGCTGCTGGGAGCTGCATTGGGCTTAGGACTCCTGCTTTGAGCAAGAAGCCCCCTCCTACTCCTGCCCAGATGGTTAGATTCCCCATTTTCTCTTCATTGAGCAAGTGTTCTTTACCCACAAACCATGATCTCTTACGAGACTCTCACTTGAACTATAGGTTGGATGGGTGATTGCGGTTTGAACCACCTTAAATGGTTAAGAGTAATGTTAAGTGAATAAAACTGGATGCATTTTCTGGGGACACCCAAAGGAGGGCTCTGTGGCCTTAAGAAGTTTGAGAAACCCTATCTGAGATTGTCTCTGGGGCTTCTTCCAACTGTCCTGAGCTCTGGTTTCCTCCTCCTGGGATGTGGATCAACAGCCAACCTGGGTCAATGTGGGATAGGAGGAGCCTCTCCCATGCAGCCGAGTGATGAATGACAGCTCTTGACCTTTTCCTTGCAGGTTCCCAAGCCCTTGGTCCCCTCAAGTCCAGGTCTTGCCTCAGAGTGTGGAGGGAGCCCAGGCCTCCCTGCTGAAGTCTCCAGCCCAGCCCCCAGGTCTCTCCAACTTCGCTCACCAAATGAGAACCCTCCCCACCACTCTCAGCTTCCAGAAGCCCAGAGTCCTGCAGCGCCCGAGGCTTCTCCTTGCCTCCCTGTGACTCCATCATCCCCAAGTGCAGCCCTGCCTGATGAAGGCCCCTGCCTTCCCCCTAGCCCGGGACTCTCTGATGAGGCAGCCCCAGAGGCCCCCAGACCCAGAAGCCCTCCCCTTGAGAAGGTCTCAGGGTGCCATAGCCCAGAGCAGCCCCCAGCCACTTCGCCCAGGCCTCTGATTGAGGGGGATGAGTTACTGGATCTCACGCAGACGTTTCCATCTGGGGAGGAAGTGGCAGAATCCAAGGGGGACACAGATCTCCGTCCAGTCAGCCTGATTCAGCGCCGATTCTCTGAGGGTGTGCTCCGGCCACCTAGCCAAGACCAGGAGAAACTGGGGGGCTCACTAGCTGCCCTGCCCCAAACACAAGGGAGCCAGTCAGCCCTGGATCGTCCCTTTGGGAGTGGGACAGAGTCCAATTGGAGCTTGTCACAGTCATTTGAATGGACCTTCCCCACACGGCCCTCAGGTTTGGGTGTGTGGCGACTGGACTCTCCACCCCCTTCCCCCATTACTGAGGCCAGTGAAGCTGCTGAGGCCGCTGAGGCCAGCAGCTGGGCTGCATCCAGCAGGGAGGAAGGAGTGTCCCAGCAAGGGCAAGGGCCCCGGACAGCTCCAGGGGTCCCAGGAAGGCCTGTTTCCCAGGTGCAGGGAGATGACCCAGGCATCTCTGTACACCAAAAAGATAATGGACAGAGTCAGCCTCAGTCCCCAGCTGTCTCCCTTCAGTCCCCATTCACAGCAGAGGGCCCTTCTGGAGCACTCTTGCTGCAGGCGGAGGAGAGATATGAGGATCGGGAGCCCCTGTCTGGACAGGAGTCCCCCCTCCCTCTGGCCACTAGGGAGGCAGCTCTGCCTGTGCTGGAGCCAGTCCTGGGTCAGCAGCAGCCAGCACCCCCTGACCAACCCTGTGTCCTCTTTGCTGATGCCCCTGGCCCTGAGCAAGCATTGCCTGCTGAAGAGGAGATGGTGACCCTAGCCCGGGCTGAGGCCACCCAACCCAGGACAGAAGCCCAGGAATCCTGTAGGGCATCCCCTGAGCCTGTGGGCCCTGAACGCAGCTCTCGCTGGCTGGATGACCTCCTGGCTTCACCACCGCCCAGTGCCAGCAGTGCAAAGCGGGGAGCCGGATCTGACGGACAGTCCCCAAGTACCTGCTCTGAGGTGAGGATGGGCACAGGGAGGGTGGAGGCTCCAGGTATGGAGGGCTTGGGTGGGCGTAATTCTTTCAACATGGGTTTAGTGTGACAAGAACTTGGAATGTAATAGTGAGCACAGCAACTGTGAACCTTTACCTTGTAGCTCTGCTGTCTGGCCACGCTGGCTGAGCTGTATAGGATGGTGCTTAGAGTGCTTGGAGTGAGTTCAAATCCTGACACCCGCATTCACTCGCGGGTGGTCTTGGGAGTGTACCTTAACCTGGAAGCTTCTGTGTCCTTTAGTAGTAATAGCTCTGGCCTCTTAGAGGTGTATGTGGGTAAAATGAAGTTAGCAAGCGCTTGATGCCATGTGGCCTGTAGGACATGTTCGGACCATTATCACCTGGAACGGCGTGTGTGGCAAAATCACCAAGCCATCTAGGCCTGGGTTGGCTTTCTCTTAGTAGAACTGGACTTCCTGGGCTCCTCTCCTGGCTCAGCTGTTATTTTGTCTAAATATGACCTTGAACAAGTGACTTTTCCACTTTGCCTCAGTATCTTGTCTCTAAAAGGGGCATAGCAGTGAAGCAGTCCCTAGGGCGATGGCAGGGATTAAATGAGTCACTGCATGCACGGGCAGGATGAAGGGTAGTGCTGGGCAAACGGCTCTCCCGCCCTAGCTCCTGATCTGCTTTGTAGACTGGCAGCCGAAGGCTGGCGGAAGCAGGGCCTTCCCTGTGCAGTTACCCAGAAGTTGGTGACTGGGCTTGGACGCCCCTTCTTGCCCAGTGCCCTTTGTCCGATCAGGCTCCCTCTGCATCTAAGGGCTGGGATCCAGGTGGCTTTTGAAATTTTATTTTTCAATCCTGGCCTGTGCTGGCAGGGGCGGGGCTGGAGGCGAGGAGGAGCCCCAGCGGCCTCTGGAAGAGGAGGAGCAGGAAGGGGTTAAGACTAGGCTGACTCCTGCAGTAGGTGTGTCTGTCCCAGGATGTGGGTGACTCAACTGGCTTCTGGGCGGGGCTGCCAGAGCTGCAGCTGCTCCGGAGGGAGCAGAGCGAGGGAGCAGGGCCAGGGCAAGCGGGAGCCAGAGCTGTCCGACAGGTCCTGGCTGGGGAGCGGCCCAGCCCTGTCCCGTACACTGCCTGCCGCACCCAGCAGCCCCAGGGTGGTTGGGGGGTGGGGGCCATGGCTCAGCCCAGGGACAGGGAGGCTAGCATGTCTGTCCTGGAGCGACTACTGGCCAATGCAGCTCTGCGGGACGAGGCTGGCAGGCTCCGGGGCCCTGAGTCCCAGGCTCGCCCGCCTTCGGGGGTGAGTCAGGGGAGTTGGGGGGGTGGAAGTGCAGTGAGCTCTGTGCCACAGGCTGCCCCTCCTGTCTTTCCTGGGCCTCGTGAAGGTGGGGGCAGAGAGGCCTTCCTGGGAGGGCTAGGTAGAAGGGCTTTCCTTGGGGAGGAAGGGCCTGGGTACTCATCCGGGGTAGAAGGGCTATGCTGGTGTTGGAACCTTGCTTTGCTCAAGTTGGAGGGAATCTGAGTCTTGACCTCTTGTAACTGAGAGTGTTCTCCCTCTCCCCAGTTCCACAGGCAGACCACTCCTTCAGGCAGGATTTCTTCTGGCAGTTAGCCAGGTGTTGCCCAAGGACTGTAAACATGACCATAGGACCATCGATTGAGTGCCCATTGTGTGCCAGGCACTGTGCTGAGTCGGTTGTTTATGTGATCTTGTTCACTCCTCTCCCGTCAGCCCTGCATGCGGTAGAAATTATACCTGTTTAAAGATGAGGACCTAGAAGCTCTGAGTGGTTAATTGATTTGCTCAAGGTTGCACAGCTGGAATCCAAACCCAGGTTCTCTGTTGCCAAAGTGGGGCTCTCAGGCACTAGGTAGTGCTGACTCTCATTCCAACCAACTTTAAGCATTGTTTTTGTCTATTTTTTTCTGATTCCCAGGGACTCCTTGGCTGGGCACAGAAAGATCTGCAGAGTGAATTTGGGATTGCAGCAGACCCGCGTCCCAGCAGTTTCAGTCCTAGCTGGTCCCAAGATGCTTCTCAGGACTATGGCCTTGGGGGCACAAGCCCTAGAGGAGACCCAGGCCCTGGGGAGAGGGACTGGACCAGCAAGTATGGGCAAGGGGTAGGAGAAGGAAGCAGTAGGAAGTGGACCAGCAGGTGTGGTCTTGGCCCAGAAGGAGTAGAGGTCAGCAGCAGCCAGGACCGGGGTGAAGTGTCTGCCCCAGGGGGGCTCATGGCCCTCGACAGGGTAGTTGGAAAGCCAGCCCAGCTCGGCATGCAGAGCCAGAGCCAGGAGGCTGATGTTCAGGAATGGGAGTTCCGAAAGAGGGATTCCCAGGGCACTTACTCTATTCAGGATGCAGAGCTGCAGGACCAGGAATTCGGGAAGAAAGACTTGCTTCATACTTACCGAGATGCCAGCCTTCAGGACTGGGAATTCGGGAAGAGAGACTCACTGGATTCTTACGCCAGCCAGGATGCAGATGAGCAGGCCCGGGAGGTAGGGGTGAAGGACCACCATGGCAGTTACAGCAGCCAGGATGCCGAGGAGCAGGACCGGGAGTTTGAGAAGAGAGGTTCTTCACTGGGCACCTATGGCAGCCAAGCAGTGGCACAGCAGGACCAGGAGTTTGGGAAGAGTGCGTGGATGAGGGACTACAGCAGCTCCAGGGCCCTTGATGCACAGGACAGAGGCTTCGGAACAAGAGCCCTGAGCTCCGGGTTCAGCCCCGAGGATGTCCAGCAACAGGATGAGGAGTTTGAGAAGAAGACTCTGAGTGGTGAGGACAGCCTTGGCGAGGCCAGCAGGAGCCCAGGCCAGTTAGAAGAGAGAGAATCAGGGGCCCTGTTTAGCACTAGCACCCCCCAGTTGCAGGATGGGACCCTTGGTCAGGGAGACCAGGGCAACTGGCAAGGCAGTGACGCTGGCCAGCAAGTCGGAGGGCTGCAGGAGAGACTGCACGCAGGGCCTCAGAGCCATGGTGATGCTGACCGGGAAGATGGGAAGCGAGGTTGGGCCGGCGACTTCAGCCTTGGTGTCACCCCGCAGCCAGACGCAGCGTTTAGCTCCAGGCGGCAAGACTGGAGTGGGGACTTGTGCCACCAGGCCTCTGAGAGGAGCCATCAGTTTGGCATCATTGGCAAAGACAGACTGAGCGGTTCTGGCTTGAGCCCTTCCAACAAGATGGGAAGTGGGCACTTTGAACCTCCAGGGGAGACCTCCCCCGGATGCATGGACTGGGCTGATCAGCTGGGTCTCAGGAACTTGGAAGTGTCCAGTTGTGTGGATTCTGGGGGCTCTCATGAGGCCAGAGAGAATGCCATGGGACAGATGGGCTGGTCAGACAACCTGGGCTTGAGAGATGGGGACTCAGCCAGCTGTTTGGAAACTGGAGGGTCTGAAGAGCTCAGGGGGATCGGAGTTGGGGAGAAGGACTGGACTTCTGGTGTTGGGGTGAGAAGCAGAGATTTGGCTGGGGCAGGGGAGGTAGGAGGACACAGCCAGGCCAGGGAGAGTGGTGTGGGACAAAACGACTGGTCAGGTGTGGAGGCTGGAGAGTTCCTTAAATCCAGGGAGCGTGGGGTTGGACAGGCAGACTGGACACCTGACCTTGGGCTGAGAAATATAGCCTCAGGGGCAGGCTGTATCCCCACAGAACCCAGAGAGCTTGGGGTAGGGCAGGTGGACTGGGGCGACAATCTGGGTCTGAGGAACTTGGAGGTATCCTGTGGTGTGGCATCTGGAGGTCCTCGGGGCTGTGGAGTTGGGCAGATGGAGTGGGCCCAGGACTTCGGGCTCCGGAATGTGGAGCTCACTGGGGCCCCAGGTGAGGCTAGGGAGCATGGGGTAGGGGAGGTGGACTCTGGCCCAGAGCTAGGCCTCAGGAACAGTGGTGACTTGTCCCCTGGCCTGGAAGCCAGAGACCCTTTGGAAGCCAGGGAGCTGGGGGTCGGCGAGACAAGTGGGCCAGAGACCCAGGGTGAAGACAGCTTCTCGCCTTCCTTGGAGACCGGCTCTGAAGACCTCAGAGTAGAGACAGGAGAAGCCCCAGGCTTTGGAACCAGGTAAGGGATCCCCATCCTAGGGTGGGAGAAAAGGTGTAACTCCACTCTCAAAAAGTTTTGGAATTTTTTGGAGGGGGGAAGAAATAGCTTTTCCAATGGACTTTTGGTATTTGCCAAACAGACATTTTTGGGCTGTGAATGTTTAATTCTGCATTTTAAGTTTTATATTGAAATATAACATATTTCCTTTATGGAAAGCAGAATGTAAATGTGGAGGTGTTTGCTCTGTAGCCACCCAGTTTTGGGCTTTCTTGGTGATTTGAGTTGTGATTGAGGGAGAAATGGAGTCAGCCACATATCAGAAGGCTTCTGGTAGATTCTGCTCTTGTTTCCCAAGATTGTTCCCAGTCTTGGGCTAGAGAAGGCACATTACCTTTGACAGGTAGAGGAAAGGGGACCTTATATCTCCTTAGTCTGTCCACTGCAGCCAGGAGTTGGGGGGACAGTGGTGCTCACTGGCTCTCCAAGAAGTCAGAGCTTGGTGCTCTTGTCTGGCTTGCCATAGAGCCCAGAAGAGCTATTGGGCCCCAGGCCTGGTCCCATGACTGTGGTCCCTATCCCAAGTTGCTGAAAGAGAACTTTCCAAAGGAAAAGACTGGTAGTTTCAGAGCCATGGGTATTCTAAAACCAACACAAGTGTTTTTCTGCTCTTTGTGGAAAGGGTACAAAAATGGTATTTACTTCTATTTCATTAACATTCCCATCCACTGAGAATTGGTTTTGTTCTCTCTGGCGAGTAGAAAATCTTACCTTTTCCAGCCCCAGACCAGGCGCTTCCCACTGGCCTTTAGGAAGGGAAGGGAGGTGTTGGGTGGAGGCTGTTGTAAGTGAAAGGGGCAGATGGTAGTGGGAGGAGAGTAGGAGGAAAAAGGAAGGGGCCCCCGAGGGTGGGGATGGGGTGGGAAAGGCATTTGGCATCGAAGCTGGGAAGGGAGAGCATGGGACCAGGAAGGGAGCTGAGGAAGGGGAGCTTCCAGGGACCCAGGTTGTTGAGCGGACCCTATTGAGACCTTCATGAGGACTGCAGACTGAGTAGCCGTGTTGGAGTCAGGAGGCCGCAGGGATCTGGGCCATTGACTGACTCCCTGAGCCTCAGTTTCTAACAGCGTTCCAGCTGGCACAGTCATGGTGCAGGGAGGGTGGGCTCAGCATGGCTGCCTCCAGTTTCGCTTCCCAGGACTCTGAGGTTCACATGCCCTGATGCTCAGTTTCACGCCTTACTTGTCGACCTTCACAGCTGTCCTGCCAAGTGGGAGAGGGATTCGATCCTCGCCCATTGGCAGGTGGAGGGATGGTGTGACCTGATTGAGGTCAAAGAGGCTGCAATACGTCCTTCCAACTTTTTCTATCCACTGCTTTTAGGAGCGGCTGCTGCGTTGAAATTTAGACTGTCAGGGAGTGGGCTGCAGCCTCCTGCCTTCCCTTCTGCTGGGTCACAGGGTGGCTCTTAAGAGGGAAGGTGGTATTGCCTTTCCTTTGTTTAGGATGGAGGGAGAGGGTCCCTGTGGGGTGGCAGGGTGGGAATGGGTCTCTCTCATGCCCCAGAGTGCTCAGGGTTTTATGGCCAGTGTTGACATCCGAGCTCAGGGTCTATCCCTGATGCCCTGTGGGTGAGCCGCATCGCTTGCAGCAGACGTGTGCTCCAGGCTGGGGGCGGCGGTGGTGGTTCTGTGAATGTTATGTTTTTGGGCAGCCCTACCGTGAAGAAATTCAGCCCATACACACTGTCACGTACTCTCTGGCCATTTGGGAGACTTGGTATGTCTTGGCCTTTATTGGTATCTTACAGTTTAGTAAGGCAGTGTTCCCCAAACTTACCTGGGCAATATCCAGGGAACTGGTGTTCTGAGCATGTGACACGGGGAAATTCTATGCTATGGAAAGTTTCTCTTTAAAGAAAAAATTTGAAGATTTCCTATGTATCAGGAAGTCCTTGAGAATAGCTCAGTGTAGTCTGGTTTTGGGTGCATCGGCCTGGTTTAGGTCCTGTTTCTCTCACCACCTCTGTGACCTTGGGCACGGGCCTTCTCAGGGCCCCCATCTTCCTCTAAATTGGGATAGTCACTTTCATAGGGTTTCTGGGAAGACTAAGGGTGAATACGTGGAGAGTGATAGATGCAGATGTAAACCTACCTTCACTGTTAATCACTGAGAAAACATGCCTTCTATTCATGTCTGTTTTGCAAGTTTGGATGTGAAGTTTGGTGGGGCCTTGGGGACATTTTTGTTGTCATCCTCATGATGGACAGAGATATCTTTGACGATAATTGTGGCAACACTACCATAGAGGTGGATGGGGTGGGGAGGGCTTGGGCCCCTCCTCTGGGTCTAGGGCCACCTGGTCCCTTGCCCTGGTGGGAATGGTGCTGTCCTTTTCTTTCTCTGGCCTCCCAGTCATTCCCTACCCTTTCCCCTGCCTCTAGTGATGGCAGAAGCCTCTGAGTCATTTTGGGGTCTTCATAGAATCCAAGAGGACCCTTAGAAATCTAGAGTCCAGCTCCTTTATTTCATTGGTGGGAAAACAGACCCAGGTTCCCAGAAAGGTGGATTTCTGTTCTCATGGGCCCAGCCTTGTGGTCCTCTCGGACACCTCCTTCTCCCCCTGGAGTCAGCATCCACTGTTTACCTTTGACTTTGCCTGGTTGACCTTTAGTCCTCAGGCATCATTTTGGCTCCAGCCCCGACCCTCCCTCAGTTCAGGTCTTGGTGCCTTGAGCACTGACTGGAAAGCCTGCTTTTCACAGATGCGTCCTCTGTGTTTGAACCTGGAGCATGGTGCCGTGTGCAGGACCGGGTTCTGGGCCCTCAGGATACTCTCCAGTCTCGATGGGTGATGGGACAGATGGTATGAGACGCATCCTCTCAGGGACCTGTATTGAGGCTAGTGAGGATTATCCTAGTAATTTGATAATTTGTTGTGTGTGTTAAGTGTAACTGTGTGCTAGGTACATATTGCCAGGAAACCCAGCAGAGCTTATGTACTTTCATTATCCCCATTTTATAGATGAAGAAACTGAGGCTCAGAATGGGCACATAACATGTGGCCAAGGCCACTGGTGCAGAAGGGTCCAGGACTTAGGCGAGTACCGGAGTGGCAGGACTCAGGACCTGAGTTCCAGCCGCCCCTCCTCTCTCATGCTTCTCTGCCAGGAAGGCCTCAGGTTGTAGGTGTTCTGGGAGATTGGGGGGCGTTGAGGAGGAGGGTGAAGGCTGAGGCCCTGGGGTGGATGCACACTGCTCCACAGCCACCCTCAGGCTCCCCTTCCCTCCACTGACCTCTGTCTGCATGGTGTGGGCCCCCTCTGCTCAGAGAGAGTGGATCTTTCTCCGCCCCCTTTGTTTCAGGTCCCCGTAGCTGCAGGGCCTGTCCTCAGCCTATAGCTGCCCCCTCCCAGAGAGGCTTCTGTCTAGCTCTTAAGGCTGGGTGGGGTGCTGTCACCGCCCCCTCCCTGACTTTAAGCTAGCTTTGAGTGCGCTGGCTCTGGCCCCCGTCCAGTGCTGTTCCCAAATCCACTGCCTCCTCCCCCTCCCCACACTGCTTTAATTTCCATCTGTCAGCAGCTTGTGGAAGGACAGACTGACACACATTCTGCCCGCCCCGCTCCTGCTGGTATCGACTCACCTGTCTCGTTCCCCTCCCTCTCCAGTATTCAGTGGCCTTCCGGGCACTGCCGCAGCCGTTCCGCCCTCTGTGCATGGCGCTGGGTGTGGCTCTGTACTGTGCCTGTAGGTCTAGCGGGTACCAGCTCACAGTCGCCTGCTTGAGGTCTGCAATGAGTGTGTGTGTGCTCTGGGGTGTGGCATCTGGACGTCGTGTGAGGTGGAGACCATAAGAGCGTGTGGGTGCTGTGCCGGGTGTGTCTGTCGTGCTTTGAGGGAGCAGCAGGCAGCAGACATGGAAGCTGTGTTGACCAGGGTGACCCTGCCTCTTATCCACTCCACAAACATTGATTTAGTCTGGTCCCTGGCCCAGGTGTTGGGGGCACAGAGGCAACAAGGGCCCAGCTTTGTCCTTGAGGAGCTCCCAGAAGGCAGTGGGGACAAAGGGTGGCCCGGCTGGCACATGTTGAAGCCCTGGCAGCTGGCAGGGCTGAGGAGGCTCATGCTGGTTAGGGGAGAGGGGCAGAACAGCTTCAGTGGAGGACTTGGGCCAAGGAGAATCAGCGAAGGAACAGCGAGGGCAAGGGGGAAAGCATCCCAGGGGAGGGAACAGCTTGTTGTAAGATGGCAGCATTTTTGCTGAGCATCCTCTAGTTACCCCTGCTTGTTCCTTGAGGCCAAGGAAGAGAGTTACAACAGGGGCCTAAAGATGATTCGAGGTTGGACAAGTGGATGGATTGGCAGTACCTGCATCATCCCAAGGAATGTGACTGCCCAAGCAGGCGTCCCTGGGAGGGGGCATAGGAACAGCAGCAGTGGCAGCAGTGGTGATATTTGGGTTCGTGGGGACACAGGTTTGTCAGGCACTGTGATAGGCCCTGTGGAGTCTTTTTCATCCCCCGAGCAACTCCAGAGAGGAACCCAGGGTGCTTGCAGGCAAAGGGCTTATTCAGGGTCTCCCGAACGGGTTGAGCATTTGTAATACGGAAACCTGAACTCTGAACTCTGAAATGTTTCAAAACCTGAAACTTTGAGCACAGACATGATGTCACAAGTGGACAATTCCACACCTGGCCCTCGTGTGGCAGATTACAGTGAAAATGCAGGTGCACTAAAAAATGTAGTGTAAAATTACTGTTAGGCTGTGTGCATGAGGTATATATGAGATATAAATGAATTTTATCTTTAGAATTGGGTTTTCTTCCTAAGATATCTCATAATGGATATGTGAAGATTCCAAAATCCAAACTCCAAAACTCTTTGAGTCCCAAGCATTTCAGGTAAAGCCTACTCACCCTGTAGTAAGTGATGAATCAGGGATTGGAACCTGCCCTGCTGGCCCAGCCCTTCCCATGTGGTGTGCGGTGGCTTCAGGCAAGAGAGAGGGTTTTCACTGATGACCTTATTTCCTGGTCTGTCCCCTTGGCAGCCCCAGCAGGTGTCTGGCCCGCTCCCCACCATCTGGCTCCCAGGGCCTCCTGGAGGAGATGCTGGCGGCCAGCAGCTCTAAGGCAGAGGCCCGAAGGGAGTCAGCAGCCTCGGGCCTCAGGGTCCTGATGGAGGAGGAAGGAGCCACAGCAGGTGCTGAGCAAGGGGAACCTGCAGAGCCCAGCAGGGACCCTCTGCCCTCCTGGAGGCCCCAGCCTGATGGTGAAGCCAGCCGAACAGAAGAGGTGGATGGCACCTGGGGCCTCACAGGGGCTAGGCACGGCGAGCAGGTGCTGGCCCCAACCCCGACTTCTCTGCGGCCCTCCCAAGGCCCTCCCCCGAGCTGCCTCAATCAGGACTTCTCCTTCATTGAGGTCAGTGGAGGATGAACCAGGGCAGTGGGTGGCTCCTGTGGGGAATGTGGGTGACAGAGCTTTGCTGAGCAGCCCAAGTCTGGGAGGGTGAAAGCAGGCTGTGGGCGCATCGCTGGAGCGGGAAGCTTGGACAGCAGAGCCATCAGCTCCTGGTGGCTGCTGTGGTGGGGCTCCTGTGGGTGGGCGGGTCCATGGGGTAGCTGTGGCAGTGGTGTTGCTGTTGTTTTGATCAGGACACGGAGGTCCTCGACAGTGCCATGTATCGGAGTCGTGCCAACCTGGGGCGCAAGCGTGGACACCGGGCCCCAGCCATCAGACCTGGGGGTACCCTGGGCCTGTCAGAGGCAGCAGACTCAGATGCACGCCTCTTCCAAGACTCTACAGGTAGGATTGATGTGAGGCCTCGAGGTATCTGTGTGAATCCCTGGCATGTGACCCAGGCTGTAGGTGAGAGGGGGCTTGTAGGAGTGCTGGCTGTACTGTGATCCCCACCTCACCATCCCTTTGCAGAGCCACGGGCTTCTCGGGTGCCATCTTCAGATGAGGAGGTAGTAGAGGAACCTCAGAACCGCCGGACACGGATGTCCTTGGGCACCAAGGGGTTGAAAGTCAACCTCTTTCCTGGCCTGAGCCCGTCAGCCCTGAAGGTACTGTCTGATCAGTGGACAGTCACATGTGGTCTCCTTGCCTGTGACCTGTCCACTCTTCACCCAGCCAGCCATCCTCTGATCCCCTCTGCATTCCTTTTCTCATGCTGCTCTCCCAGGAGGGCCCTGAGAGGCCCCTTTGTGCCTTACTGGACCCTGTGGTGGTATAACTGAGGATAGAACAAGGTGTCTTCATGTCCCAGAGCCTCAGGGGTGGTGGGATATGAGCCATGCCCACACTTAGTTTTGGTGGAGGGAGAGAGGGTAGGTGTCACTGGGGAGGCACAGAGAGGGACTGGGCCAGTTCCAGGGGAGGAGTTCTTCCTTGATCTTGGGTGGTGGGAGGGGAGAGTGGATCGGCCCCACGTAAGCATTTGCTCTTAGCCTTGAGGTAGGCACAGGAGTTGGCCATGGGCCCTGGTGCAGAGGGGAGGCAGTGTAGGCAGAGAGTAGAGCAACAAAAGCACAGAGCCAGGAAGTCACCACTGGCTTTGTCAGCCCAGCTTTCTGAATTTAGTTCAGCAGGATCTTTTTGAGGACCTACTATGTGCAAAATAAAGTTGTGAGAGAAGCTTTCTTTAATGACTCTGTTCTTTGGGGCCAAAGGGCTGCAGAGGCATCTAGGCATGGTTCAGGGGACTGTACTGTCTTGGGAGAAGGCCTGTCCTCTGTGACTCCTGCCTGTCCTGCTTACGTCTGTCTGCGTCTGGACTGTCTCTCAGGCCAAACTGCGTCCCCGGAACCGCTCAGCTGAGGAAGGGGAAGTCGCAGAGAGCAAGTCGGGCCAGAAGGAGGCTGCAGTCCAGCGTTCCAAGTCCTGCAAAGTCCCAGGGCTAGGGAAGCCCCTTGCATTACCTCCTAAGCCGGAGAAATCCTCAGGGTAGGTGACTGAACTCTGGACATCTCCTGACCTCAGTGAAGTAGCCTGAAAAGGGAAACCTCACTTTATTGAAGAAGAACACTGAGGCTCAGAGAGGTGGTTGACATGCCCTAAATTAACTAAATAAGTTGGTGGCAGAATTCTAGTCCTGCAGCTGGGCCCTAGCTGCCTTTTCTGGATGGAGAGGGGAAATTCTGTCCCTACCATGTGTACTTATTTTGTGCAGTTTGCCTGAAGTTTGCCTTCTGGACCTTTGTGTTTTGCCTTCTAGGTCAGAAGGATCATCGCCCAACTGGCTTCAAGCCCTGAAGCTCAAGAAGAAGAAGGTCTGAGAGGTTACCGAGGTGAGGACAGGCTGCTGGGCTTGGATTGCCGCTGGGGTTTAGCATGCAGAGGGTCTTCTCTGGGGGATCCAGAAGCCCCTGTGCCGCCATCTAGCCTTTAGCTCTGCATGCCCCTTTCTGTGTGGACTGGAACAAGGCGGTGAAACCAGGTGCGGAGACTTGCTCTCCTATATTTGTCCCCGGGGCAGGGTGTTGTCTGGCCTGGGACGGAGGAGGAGGGGCTCCGTCTCACCCGCCTCCCTGACTGGCCTGAGTGCGTCTGCCAGGCCCTCTGGTGTAGGCCCCTGGGAGTACTCACCAGGCTTGCCATCCTAGCAGGGACCTTTCCCATGACTGGTCCCAGCTGGGGAGCCAGGATGTGCATGGAGCAGAGGAAGCCGAACCTCCAGTGTCCTCCTCTGACCTCTGTCCTCTCCCATTGCAGGTCCTTCCCGTTTGGCAGTCTCAGGCAGTGCCCGTTCCTGTGAGGTCCCCGAGTGAGGAGACAGCTGGAGCCCCACTGTGCCCCAGGCTGCAGCCTGTCCCCTTCACCTCTGAGGAGTGTCTGGGAGCCACGTTTATGCACTTTGTATCACCTTCCCAACTCGTCCCCACACTTTCCCTCCCGGCCTGGATTCCGTCACTAGTGGTTGAAGGTTTTGGTCCTTCCTTCTCTCCCCTCCTCTCTCTCCGCTTCCTCCTTCAGCCTCCCTTGGGTTTTCTTTTGATACCAATTTATAGCATTTTTTATAAAGGCCTTTGATTTTTGTAATGAGCGGAGCCCTACCCCAGTCCCACCCCAGGTCTCCCTCTACCCTGCTAGGTGCCCCACAGAGACCAATGACATTTTGCCACTTGAAACAATAAATAAAATTTTTTGGCAATTGGTGCCTCCCAGGTTTGTGGAGTGTGGTGGTGGTACCCATCCCCACGAGGCTGCAGTCAAAATGCTAGTTGTGGCCCTGGCCCACCAGGAGCTCACGCAGACATTGGACATGTCAAGCCCCTTCCACTCCCGGGGCCGGGTGTCTCTGCGGAGGGTATTCGGATTCTAGTAAGCTGACTGCTGATTCAAGTGCTCTCCAGATCTCAGTAGCTTAACATAAAAAGGGTTTATTTCTCATGCTGTGAGGTGATGGTGAGACAGTGGGACACTCCATGCCTTGGGGTTCTGGGAGCCCAGGCTCCTTTCCCGTTGTGGCTCAGCCAGCTACAGGGACCGAAGGGTCCTTTTTGGCATCTGGTGGAGAGAGGAGAGAATCCTGTGGTGGCTGTTTCAGTTAGCTCAGGCTGCTGCTGTGACAAAGTACCACAGACTGGGTGGCTTATAAACAACAGAAGTACATTTCTAACTGTTTTGTAGACTGGGAAGTCCAAGTTAAGGGGCTGGCAGATTCCATGTCTGGTGAGAACCTGTTTCCTGGTTTGTAGGTGGTGCCTTTTCACTGCATCCTCATGGAAGGGACAAGCAGCTCTACTGGGCCTCTTGTGAGTCCACCTCCCATAAGGCCTCATCTTCACATGCCATCTACTTGGAGGTTAGGATATTAACATTGGACACAGACATTCAAACCCTGGCGTTGTACCCATCCTGGGTCTTCTCTGGTATCATCTAAGTCCTATAGGAATAAGACTCAAGGTACAATTCCTCCTGAGGCAGATTCGGTATAGCTGTGCCCCTGTGAAATCAGAATCCCGTGGTGGAATAGGGGCATGATGGACATTCCCGTTCCAAATTGAGAAACAGGCAACAAGGAAGGGTGACAGTTTCCCAGCAAGTCCAAAATGTCAGGGCTAGAAAGTAAACTGGTTGAGGCTCTGCCTGCTAGGTCTGCTGGGGTAGAGGTCCTCCTGGACCCACGGGGTGGTGGCCCTGCTCCTATGGTCGTTTTCTGTGGCAGCTCTTGGGTCATATACTATGGCTCTTGGACCCAGAATCGTACACTGGTCACTTCACTGGTCTGGGGTTTCAAGTTGCTCTACTCCTGTGGCTTCACTAGGCATTGCCCCAGTGGTAGCTTTCTCTGGCAATTCTTTCCTGGATCCCAAGACTTGCAGGGTATTATGGCTTAACCATGAGCTGTACCCCCCATAGCTCATGTGTGAGAAGATATAAGAATTTTCAGAGATGAAATGACTTGATATGAGAGGTGTAACCTAATCGGCATATTAACCCATTGACATGGATTAACTGGTGTTTTAGTCAACTTCTTTGTTACTCTGACCAAAAGGCCTGACAAGAACAATTTTAGAGGTGAAAAAGTTTATTCAGTGCTTCAGAGCTTCAGAGGTCTGAGTCCATAGGCAGCCAACTCCATTGCTCTGGGCCTAAGGTGATGCACAACAACATGGTGGATGGGTGTGGCACAGGAAAGCAGCTTAGGCCATGGTCACCAGGAAGCAGAGAGAGAGTTGCTCACCAGGGACAAAATATATACCTCAAAGGAAAGCTCTCAAAGACATATCTTCTCTGGCCACACCCAGTCTACCTAGAGTCACCACATAGTTAATCCCTATCAGTGAATCAATGCACTGGTTAGGCTAAGGTTCTCATGACCCAATCATTTCATCTGTAAACTTTTTTGCATTGTCTCACACATGAGCTTGTGGGAGATACCCCATATCTAAACCATAACAACTTGGTAGTAACCATAGGCAAGTAGAATGTGGCTGGAGGAAGTAGGTCACTGGGGGTGTGCCTTTGGGGTTTATATTTTGTGCTGGGTGCATGAGCCATGGGGACATGGCTACCTTCACCTGGCTTCCTGGTTGCTGTGTCCTGAGCCGTTTTCCTCCACCAGATGCCCTTTTGCCATGATGTTCTACCTCACCTTGGACCCAGAAGAATGGAGTGTGCCTACTATGGTTTGACACTCTGGAACCTTGAGCCAAAATAAACTTTTTTCCTCCTCTACATTGTTCTCAGGTCATTTGGTTATAGCAATGAAAAAGCTAACTGAAACACTGGGGCGTCCTTGGGAGCCCAGGTGAAGGTAGCCATGTCTCCTTGGCTCATGCCACCAAGGTTTACCACCTAAGCCTCCTGGAAGGGACAACCACACCTGGACTCAGTAGAGCTGAACCCTGAAGAGGCAAGGAATGCTGTGGTGGTGCTGGGCAGCAAGGGCTGAGGCCCTGTGGGTGCGGGTGGCTCCTTCCTTTGAAATCATTCTTTTCCCTGGGCTCTGGAACTCTGGGCATCTAGTGGGAGGGGCAGCCCCAGTGTTCTCTGAATTGCCATTGGGATCATTCTGCCACCCTCTCAAGTCCACAGCACTTGGCTGGTCCTTACCCATCTCCATGTCAAGTGGTCACATTGGCCACACCCTGGTGTCCTCTACAGAGCACACTTTTTATAATACTGTCAGCCTGAGAATTTTCCAATTTTTTAAGTTCTTTTTATCTTTTTAAAATTTGTTCTAGTTAGTTATACATGACACCAGAATGCACTCTGACACATCATACATAAATGGAGTATAACCTCATTCTTCTGGTTGTACATGATGTAGAATCACACCGGTCGTGTAGTATATGCACATAGGGTAAAAACGATTCATTCTACTATCCTTCCTGCCCCTATGCACCCTCCCTTCCCTTCATTCCCCTGTTCCTAGTCCAAACTACCTCTACTTTTCCCTACTCCCTCCCCCAAATTATTGTGAATTAGCATCCTCATATCAGAGAAAACATTCAGCCTTTGGTTTTTTGGGATTAGCTTATTTTGCTTAGCATAATATTCTCCAGCTCTTTTGATGAAAATTCCATCTTTAAATTCTTTCAGTCTTCCTGTGTTTTGCTATACAGTTTTGAAGAGAAGCCAAGGAGCACTTTCAACACATTGCTTAGAATTTCTTCAGCCAAATATCGTCTTGTCTAACCTGTGCTTCTGTACCCGGAATATCCCGTGTTTAACCTGTGCTGGCTATAAATTGGAATGCCCACAACCCCCATCCTTAGGTTTGATTATTTGCTAGAGTGGCTCACAGAACTCAGAGCAACATGTGGGGTTTACTGGTTTATTATAAAAAATATTTACTACAAAGGATGCAGATGAAGAGATGCATAGTGAGAGGTATAGAGGAGGGGAGGTGTGGAGTCTATCCTCCTCCGGGCGTATTACCCTCTTGGAACCTCTATGTGTTCAACTACCTGGAATCGCCAAACCCTGTTATTTTGAGTTTTGATGGAAACTTGATGGCGTAGGCACAAATTGCTAAGAGGTTGGATGGCAAGGCCTGTTTAGACCCATCAGCATTTTCTGCTTGAGGGACATGGGGCAGGACCCCTCTGGAATGAAGAAGATCTTAAGACCTACAATCAGACAAGGCAGGTCAGATTATATTTTTATGGCTAGTTAAAGGAAGAGGGAGATTAAAGAGTTTCTGTAATTTACCTTGAGCAGATGGATCACAAGTTAGAAGCCAGCCCAGGCAACTTAGCAAGACCCTGTATGAAAATGAAGAAAAAAAAGCTGGGGATCTAGCTCAGTGGTTAAGGGCTTCTGGGTTCAGTCCTCAGTACCACAAATACGTATATACATACATACATACACATATATAAATAAAATAAAATACATACTTCATTGGGAGTGAACTGATAAACCAGGAACCTATGGTTGATATTAAGATACATAAAATATCACAGGTTGTCATAAATTAGACAGCTTATAAACAATGCAGATTTATCTCTCACAGTTCTGGAGGCTGTTGAGTCAAAGATCAAGGCCTTGAAAGATGTGTCTGGTGAGGACCTGTAGCTGTGTTCATAGATGCTGCCTTCGCACCTTCATCCTCAGGGGGAAGGGCCAAGACGTCTCACCTGGGCTGCTTCTATAAGGCACCGACTTCCCAAGGACTCCACCTCATGACCTCATCATCTCCCTAAGGCTCCGCCTCCTAACACCTTCACTCTGGGGGAGGGGGGTGTTAGGATTTTAACCTATGAATCTTGAGGGGACATAGACATTTAGTACATAAAGAGACCCACATTCCATTGGGCAAAATAGAATTCATGGCTCTTGCCTGCTGCAGGGGAGACTGGGAGATGTTTAGCTGTGTAGTTGAGAGGACCTGATATTGATGACAATTCACTTTTCTTGCTAGGGGTTGCTTTCCCGAGGGTCCTTTCAGCCTAAACATTAAAAAATGTCCCCTAGGCTCTGTCCATCCCCACCTAAGCCACTGGTCACTGGCTTCTTGCCACCCTCAACCTAATTCTCTCACCTGGTTTTCTGAACACACCAACCTCTTTCAGGGCCATCATAGTCTTTCCCTGAGGTCTGGCAAAAGGACAGGGTCCTGTGGCCCTACTGGATGGCTGAACGGAGTTGTAATGGGTCAGAGCTGTCACTGAACTTAGAAATCATCTCATCTGCCTGAGCTTCTTAGCCTTTTATTTCTTAAGCCTATTTTTTTTTTCTTTTTAAAAGGAGTTATGAGGATTATCCATTTAATTAGAGAATTCAACCAAAGCTGTGGATGCTGGAAAAATGCACATATTCACAATTTCACAAACTGAAATCTCTATCATTGACTTCCTAGACCAGTGGTTCTTTTATGTTTTTTGGGGTCTTTTTTGGTAGGGCGGGAGTGGGTACTAGGGATTGAACTCAGAGCACTTGACCACTGAGCCACATCCCCAGCCCGATTTTGTATTTTATTTAGAGACAGGGTCTCTTGAGTTGCTTAGTGCCTTGCTTTTGCTGAGGCTGGCTTTGAACGTGCGATCCTCCTGCCTCAGCCTCGAGCCGCTGCCTGGTAAGACCAGTGACACACTCTCCTGGGTTGCTCATTAAAAAGGCACATTCCTTGCAGTGAAGCAAGAGCCAGCCTCAGCAACTTAGCGAGGCCCTAGGCAACTCAGCGAGACCCTGCTTCTAAATAAAGTATAAAAAAGGGCTGGGGGAATGAGACAGACATCATTCCCCTAAATACATGTATGAAAACACAAATGATGTGATTCTGCTTTGTGTACAACCAGAGACATGAAAAATTGTTCTCTATTTGTGTAATATGAATTGAATTGCATTCTGCTGTCATATATAACAAATTAGAATTTAAAAAAAAAAAAGAAAAAAAAGGGCTGGGGTGTGGCTCAGTGGCAAAGCACCCCTGGGTGCAATCCCTCCTACAAAAAAAAAAAAAAAAAAAGCACATCCCTGGATCCACTCCCAGGATTCCAACTCAGGAGGCATGCCCAGAAATGTGCATTTTGGGAAAACCCTGAAACAGCGGGTAAAGAAGGGCAGTGGGCTTTAAGTGGGTGCCCAGCTGCTCTGCCGGGTGGGTTTGTGCCAGGCAGCCCCTGTGCTCGTCTTCCCAGGGGCCCTGCAGAGCTGAGCTGGCACAGCTTTGTCCCATGCTCTCCCAGTCCCCCGCCCGCAGGAGCAGGACTGGCAGGAGCCCAAGCCAAACACTTAAGACTCATTAGTGAGACCAGTGGAGCCTGGGCTCTGCACTGGGAGGGAGGCGAGGCAGGGGCCCCACTCCTGGGGTAGGCATGTGCGATTGCCAGTGTGGGTAGGGGTCTGTCCCACTCTCCCGCTTCCAGGGAGGAGGGCAAAGCACACCCAGAGCTTTGGCCAAAGGCAGGTGTCTGACAAATAACACAGCTGGGACAGTCCTGTTACTCTGTCATGTAGCCCCTTCTCAGTGCCCGGGGTTCTCTGAAGTGGCCTTGGAGTGTCCAACGTCACTTGGATGTCTGCATTGGGGAATACTCTGGACCATCAAGCAGGCTGATCCATTTTAGTCAAAGGTGGCTCTGGAAGCAATTTCTGAAGAATTGAACAAGCTCCAGGAGAGTCGCTAGAAGTGGACTGCCTTCCAGGGCACCACTTTGAAGGCAGCAGCTCCAGTGTCTCTAAAATATTCAAACCCTTTTCTACCTCTTAGAAAGCTGGGCGGTTCCCCCCATTTTTTTTTTTTTTGTCATTTTCCTCAATGCTCATTTATTTTGTGCTGGAAAAAGTGATACAGAAGTTGCTCATAGATGGAAATGAACCACCAGTGACACTGCAGAAGGATCACAAAGCTTTGGCCAACTAGGGAGGCCTGCCTCTCGCCCGAGGATGGCAGGAGAAGTTCAGAACAAGAGGGACACAGGTACGAGCAGCAGGTCCTGATGCAGGCTGTGGTGGAGTGGCAGGTCTCCTGCCAGTGGGGGACAGGGTGCAGAACGTGAGGGAACAGCAAGTGCAGCAGAAAGGGCCACATCCGGCATGGCACATGGATAAGCTGTCACCTGCTGACCACAGTGGAGTCCAGGTGTGAGAGAAGATTGGGTCACACCTGGAGAAGGCTAAAGATACAGTGACAGACCTGCTGTCCAACAGCTGGCTTGCATTCTCCCCAAGGATTGGACTTTACTTCTGTTATCCCTATGGTCACCTTATACCCCAGGTACAGGAGGACAGCCCTGATTCCAAGTTCCATCTTGACATGACCAGAACCATCTTGATCATAACTGCCATTTGCTTGCCAAGGTGACCCTGGTGCTCATTGCAAACACAATAGAACAAACAAAGTCATTAAGATAACTGAGCACATTGTGCTAGCCACTGGCATCTGGACTGCTCCTGACTGACAATGGATATGTTCATAGTTTTGAGAAAGGCCAGGTACATTCCACTTGACTGACTGCAGCTCACCTTTGTCTAGTTTACCATATAAACTCCTTCCTCTTGCCTTGGGGAGGGGGAGTCCTGTCTTGCTGCCCAAGACACACTTCTATCTATAAGTTCTTAACAAATCACAAGCTATGCAATTCTAGAGCTGTTTCTTTTTTGGTCTATTGACACCTTTTCATTTTTTCTTTTTGGTACTGGGGATTGAACTCAGGGGCCCTTGACCACTGAGCCACATCCCCAGCCCTGTTTTGTATTTTATTTAGAGACAGGATCTCACTGAATTGCTTAGTGCCTTGCTTTTGCTGAGGCTGGCTTTGAATTCGTGATCCTCCTTTCTCAGCCTCCCATGTTGCTGGGATTCAAGGCCTGTGCTACCACGCCTGGCACCCCTTTTCTTTCTTTATTTTAAAAACATTTTTAAAAACATTTTTACTTATTTTATTTAGAGACAGAATCTTGCTAGGTTGCTGAGGCTTTCCCAAGGTTCTTGTTGATAATTCTTGGAGGTCGAATCCAGTCCCAATCCCGTTACAATGAGCCATGCCTGAAATCTCTCTCCCTGATGCTCTGCTTCTGCCCAACAGCAGGCTTTAGCTATGGATGAACTGGGTACCAGGACAATGGAAGACACCTTACTGGAACTGAGCAGGAGTGGAGGGTATTAACCCCTGCTGTTCACGCACCTCCCCATGATCCTGGAGCTGGGGTTGATATCTGGGCCCTGGGTGTTGGGGTGGTAGTGGCAGGGTGTCATGGTATGATGGCTGCCCACTGTTTGGCATGTTCTTTCTCTAGCATCCTGTCTCCCAAATGTGGTCCAGTCATCTACAGAGGTCACAGCGCATCCCCGAGAGGGTTAGAGACAGCTCCGGAGGAGGAGAGAGCAGATCAGAACTTATATTTGGCTTCTGACCCTCTGAGCCTCAGCCTTAAGAGAGGTGTGAAAATAGAGAATCTGCTTTCACAGGACTGTGATCTGTGTGATGGCCATCTAAGTGCCGGGGCAAAGCACTAGCAGGTCTTGTCCTTTTCCTTTGTTAATATGGTAGAAACTGAGGACCACTTGCAGACCGCCCCCACCCCCAGGCCGATGACTCAAAGTGTGCTCTGATGCTTGGCCTGGAAGTTGGAGGATGGGACTTTCTTGGGGCCGATTTGCCTCCCAGTCTCTCTCAACCAGAATCCTAAGTTCACCTGGAAGAGCCCTTTGGCCCTTGCAGCTGCCGCCCTGGCCTGAGCCCCTCCCCTGCCAGCAAGTGCTCATCACAGACAGGAAAAATGCTGGCAGGTTTCAGAAACACACCACCCTGTCCTGGGGAGAGTGCCAGGCCCTGGTGGCCAGAGCTGCCTGGGCGCAGAGTGATAAAGTGGGTTTTAATCGCTGTGCAAGGGAATGACTCTAATTATACTTTTATTTATATAGCACTCAGTCTCCAAAGGGCCCTGTGCTCATTCATTCATTATTTTCAAAGTGAAGTTTATTGAATATTTTTCTGATGACAAAAAGCAAAGCATGTTTATTGTAGAACACTTAGAAAATACAGGGAAGTAAAACTAAGAAAAGAAATTGCCGTGATCTCACCACCAAATACAACTAGCATTTTTTTTGAAATGGTAGTGTAGAGTTCTCCTGTATGTTCCACCCCTGGTTTTCTGCAAGGTTACTCTCTTGTGTGAGTGTGCTAGATACATTTATCACAATGAATGAAACAACATTGACACATCATTATTAACTAAAGCACAGGCTATATTCACATATCCTTCCTTTCTACCCAATGCCCCCCCCTTTTTTTTCTGTTGCAGGACGCCATCCAGGATGTATTACATTCAGTAGTCCTGTCTCCTGGGGTTCCTCTCTTGAGGATTGGCCTTGTTTTTGATGACCTTGACAGTTTTGAGAGGTCTCGGTCAGGTATTTTGTAGAATGTGCTTCCATTCCAGTTTGTGAGGTATTTTTCTCTTGAGACTGGGGCTATGGGTTTCTGGGGTGGTGGTCAAATGCCATTCTCACTGGATCTATCATATCAAAGGCATATGCTATGCATGTGATTTATTCTGGTGAACTTTAACTCTGATCAGGTGGTCGACCGAGTGCCTTTTGGTTTTCTCTCCAGGGAGACCACTCTTTCCCTCTCTTACCATACTGTGCTCTTTGGAAGGAAGTCACTCACAGGTAGCATTTTCAGCCTAAAGGTCACCCCTCACCACACCATCCCCAAATGAACAAAACCCCACTGAACCCGTCAATTTTGCCAGTTGCGGGGACCTGGGTTCCAGCTCCACTGCTTTTACTTTCTTATTTCTGGTGGTTTTAACTTGTAGGTCCACATTGCCATCCTCCATGGGTCTGTGTTTTTGTTTTCTTAATCATTAAAAACGCAATTATCCAGCACTCATTACATGCCACGCAGTGTGTCAAGTGCTTTCAGTGACTTACTAGTCCACGTCTGACCTCAGGTGATGCTACTTTCTTCATGTTAGGCATGACAACCGTGGTGTGTGGTTGTGGAGTAAATTATCCAGAGTGGTGCAGCCTGGGAATGGCTGAGCTGGAATTCAGCTCCGGTTCTATGATCCCAGAGCCCAGCACTAAGCCAAGCTTGACTTTGTTGGTCCAGAGCATTGAGAAGCGAGGTTTCAAGTGCAGATCAGCCTTGGGTGAGCCCCTCGACATTTCTCTGCCTCAATTTTCTTGCCTGTTCAATTGGAACAGTAACATTACCTTCCTGTAAGTCTACTGTGAGGATCCAAGTGATTAAAACAATGCTGGGCTTAGGGTAAGCAATCAGTGAAGGTAATTATTATTATTATGCTATTTTTCAATGCCCATCTGTCCATTAATCTATGCATCATTTATGCACATACAGTCCATCCATCTGTCTGTCTATCTACCCATCCATCCATCTAGAAGCAGCACAACTTGCTCTCAGCCTTGGTTTCCCCATCCACAGTGGAGGTTAAAACAATAGAAGCTGGGTGCAGTGGTGCACGCCTGTAATACCAGTGACTAGGGAGGCTGGGGCAGGAGGATAGCAAGTTCAAAGCCAGCCTTGGCAATGTCGTGAGGCCCTAAGCAACTTAGGGAGACCCTGTCAAAATATAAAATAAAAAGGTCTGGGAATGTGGCTCAGGGGTTAAGTGCCCCTGGGTTCAATCCCTAGTTCAAAAAAGCCCCCAACAACAACAACAGCAATGAAGAAACAAAAGCCACATGCAGTAGGAATTCTTAACCTTTTTATTTTGTCATGGATCCTATTGGCCAGCTGATAAAATGAAATACAGAGAACAACAAAGTAACTACATGCATTGAAACAGAGTTACCAAAATATTAAAAAAAGGAATTTATGGTATAGTAATTCATATACCTATTTGTTAATGCATTGAACAATCACGGTAGGCTCAATTACTATTAGGCTTTTGAGGTACAAATGTAAACAATGTTTTGAGAATTCTGCAATGCCTGCTGTAAGCCATGAAAAAAAAAAACGGATCATTATTCTTGGTGAGAAATGTTAGGTACTCTTAATTCTGCACTGTGGTGTATTGTCTACGTTCATAACAGAATAAAAAAATGGTAATTTCAGTTACAGATTAATGAGCCTTCCCGCCTCCATCCAAGTTTACAGATGGCTGAATTCTTAATGAGGACCTTAGATAAGGAACTGGATTGGAGGATGCCTGGGGTCTTTTCCAGTTCTGTGGTTCCATGTGATTCTGATCCCGGGGGTTTGTCCGGGTGAGAGGGGCCCTGTGCTCTGAGGATATCGACCCCAGGCAGGCCTACAAAGGGCCTTTCAAGCCTTGGCCTCACTTTCTTGGATGGCTCCCTTCTGGCTGTTTCAGAGTACTGCCTGGCCACTCCCCTGGGAGCCTTTGCCCTCCCTGATCAATGGCTGCTGCTACAGATCTATTGACCCAGCCCTTTGTTTTCGGGAAACTGCCCGCCTTTCTCTTGTTAACCCTAGTCAGCCTGGCTCCAGACAGGATGCTTTCGGTGCTCCAGGCTCAGCACTGGGCAAGGTGGACATCAGGAGAGGAGTTGCCTCCCATAGACGAAGGGGCAGCACAGGAGCTGAGCTTCCACCCAGATGGGTCGGAACTCAAAGGCTGTGCTCTAGCTTCTAGCCCTGCTTTACTACTCATGTGGGTGTAAGACTGTTTCCACCCTGAGATGCACACATACCCCGCTCCTTGTGACTTCCTCCAAAACACACGAGTGTACGCACGCAATTTCTACAGATTCATAGACAGCTCAGGGCTGATTTCACCCAGAGTGAGAGGGAGCTTTGGGGTGCTGGAAAGGTGGGAAGAGCCTCCCTTATGTCTTATATCCCACATTGCCACCACTAACAACCCCAGCCTGGACCCCCGAAAGGCTTTTGTTTCATAACATACAATCTCTAAGGCAGTGCTGATTCTTCTGACCTTAAGACATTCTTAGCTTTTATGCAGAGGGCAAGGTGAATGCACTGAAGGGGAACTGAGGGCAGGAGACCCTGCCAGGGGAAGTGGAGGTACTCACCAAACTCCCCAGTTCAAGCCAATCCAACAGTCATTTCATCGAGCCACATGTATGCTTCATGCTGGGGCTATGGTGATGAGTCAGGTACAGCCTTGTCTCCAGGGTCAAAGTCTGGTAAAGAAGATGGCTATAGAAGATAAATCAAAATAGAATGCCGTAGAGATTCTAGTGGCAACATGTGCACAGTAGTTTCCCCTTATTTGTGGCTTTACTCACCATGGTTTTAGTTACCTGTGGTCAACTATGGTCTGAAAATATTAAATGGAAAATTCCAGAAATAAACCGTCATTAGCTTTAAGTTGCACACTATTCTGAGTAACATAATGAAATTGTATGCCATCCTGTGCCATCCTGCTTGGGATGTGAATCATCCCTTTGTTCAGCGTATTCACATAGTATGCACTACCCTGCTGTGTCAGAGAGTCAGAGGAAAGATGGCATCTCAGTCAGGGCAAAGGCTGTACAAATGTATGACTAAAGATAGACATTTGTGTTAGGTGGCTAGAGCTGCCACAACAAAAATGCCACGAACTTAACAGAAATTATTTTCTCCTAGTTCTGGAGGCTGGGAATACAAGATCAAGGTGTCAGCAGGTCTGGTTTCTCCTGAGGCCTCTCTCCTCTCATCTCTTCCAGATGGTTCCCTTCTCACTGTGTCCTCATGTGGTCTTTCCCTGCTGTATGAGATCTTTGGTGTTTCTTTGTTTAAGTAAATTCCTCTTCTTACAGGGACACCAGCCTGATATTGACTTAATCACTGCTTTTAAAAAAGGTCTTATCTCCGCATACGATCACATTCTAAAGGACTCGGGGTTAGGGCTTCAACCTATAAACTTTGGGGGAAAATAATTCAGCCCACAACAGGAGTTGTCTTTGGGAAAAGGAGACATAGTCCTCGGTGGCAGGCAGTGGTGCAGGCAGAGTTAGATGAGGCAAGGCCTTCAGGTGGATTTGGGTTTCCCACTGCAGGACTTCACACTTCTGGCTGCTGGTTCTGACCCTGGAAGGCAAAGGAGTGCAAAGGCTCTCATCTTTTGTGCCCAGTGCTCCTGCAGTTTTGGGAAGAGTGAGGGCTCTCAGGCCCATGGAACCCGGGGCTGGTCACTGGGGCCACACCCTAAGTGGAGCAGGGCCCTCTGTCTAGACTCCATGGAGTCCTCACCCAGCTGGGTGGGTCCTGGAAACTTACCAAGTGGGAAACCTGCCTGGCTTCCAGAAGCTCGCATTAGCCAGGCATGGCTCCATGAAGCCCACAGGAAGCAGTCTGGTGGGCCGTGGAGGGCTCAGCAGCACTGAGAGGAAGTGAAAGACCAAGGAGCCAAGTCCTATCTTTAGCAGGGTTCTCCAGGCGCTAGAGGGGCCTGGTCATTTCAGTGATGTGGGGCTGTCCTGGGCTGGGAGTCGGGAGGTCTAAGGTTTCATGCTGCTTCCCTGGGTTCACATTTAAGTCTTTCTACCTCTCTGCTTCCTGCTTTCTTCCTCCACAAAACGAGGGTCAGACTAAAATCACTTAGGGCCTGGCCCTTCCGGTGCATTTAAGCTCTGAAACTGAGAAGGAAGTGGGGGGAGAAGGGCAGAGGACAGGGTGGAAACTTCCCCCATCCCCTGGGAAGAGCTGCCCCAACAAGCCCTCCACCAGCCAGAGTGGGAGCCTGGGAATCTGCACGCAAGGATGGCTGGGGGCAGGGATAGGGAGGGAGGTGACCTGGCCAGACGACTGTTTTAAATATTTTTATTGAAATATGAAATGCACAGTGGGTATATTGCATGCATTTTAAATGAAGAACTTGATGAACTTTTTTGCATGTGAATACAATAGTGTAACCACAGTGAGATTAAGGTCCAGAACAGGCTAGAAACCCAGCAAGCTTCCTTCCTTGTGTCCCTAAATCCCTACCCCCAGGGAGCCACCTCTGTCTTTCCTAGGATGCTGGATAAGGGAGCCACACAGTACATATTCTTTGGTGTTTGCCGTCTTTGGCTCATCAAGTTGTCTGGGAGATTTTTGCCATTTTATTTATTTATTTATTTATTTATTTATTTATTTATTTAGAGAGGGAGAGAGAGAGAGAATGAATTCCAATATTTATTCTCTAGTTTTTGGCGGACACAACATCTTTGTTTTGTATGTGGTGCTGAGGATTGAACCCGGGCCGCACGCATGCCAGGCGAGCGCACTACTGCTTGAGCCACATCCCCAGCCCCTGCCATTTTATTTTGCAGGAAATGGGGAGCCAGGTCAGGAAAGACCCTTCCTAGATAGTCTCTTCCATGGGTGTCCCTGGGCTTGACTCCTCTCTGAAGGTCAGGATGTGGAGGGCTCCCAAATTCCTTGACATTCCTCTAACTAAGACGTCCCTGCCTTTGCATCTCAGTGGACTCGAGAAGGCTTGAGCAGTACGCATGTGGGAAATGATGCTGCAGGACTCCTAGGCTGGGTATGGAGGGGATGTCGTCTGCTTATTTGCTAGAGCACTGGTATCTGGGGAACTGGCTTCAATGTGTTGCTCAAAATTCATGTATTAGAAACTTCATCTCCAAGTTAGTATGTTGATGGTATTTGGAAACAGGGCTTTTTTTTGGGGGGGGGTAATTAGGATTAGATGAGATCATGAGGGGGGTTCCTGGGTTGGCATTAGTGGCTTTATAGGAAGAAGAAGATAGACCTGAACTAGGGCACTTGCTCTGTGTTGCCTTCCACCATGTTTGTGATGCAGAAGACCACGTGCCTGGACTTCCCAGCCCCCTGAACCATGAGCTGAATCAATCAACACCCCCTTTCTTTCTCTTTCTCTCCTAAGGTACCCAGTCTGTGACATTCAGTTATAGCAATTGAAAATAGACAAAGACAGCCATTATGTAAGAAGTCTCAGTACCCTCAAGTCTGCCAGGCTATCAGGAAGCTACACTGTGTGGACAGGCCACATGTCGGTGCTCTGCTCTACCTCTAGGCTTTCAATCTCCCAGCACAAGCCATGCCCCAGGCTCACGCCATTCCCTCCAGGCTTCCCAGTTGAGGCCCCTGACTTGGTGGAACAGAGGCCAGTCATTCCTCTGGTCAGCAGATTCACCCCCTGCTCTGCCTGGCCCAAACCTGTTACCCACAGAACCCAGGTGCATAATATAACAGTTGTTTTGAGTTGCTAGGGGTAACTTGTTACGTAACAATAATGACAGGAACATAGGGTGAGAAGTGGCTGACCTCTGAGGGTGAGCTTGGCTTCCTCTCTGGGTGGGGAGTGGGAAGAAAATCTGCATCCCCATGTCCTCTGGCTGCCCCACAGCTCTGCTTTGGCCTCACCTTCCAGCCTTTTGGTTAGAGTTTCTCTTATCAGTTTCAGGCTGGTTGTCAATTCCCGGTGCCCATTCCCTCCTGGAAGCAGAGGGTCTTCTGGTGGGGGTGTGCTCCCTCCCTCAGAGCTTTGCCATCATTTTTCTTTTCTTTTTTTTTTTGCGGTGCTGGGGATTGAACCCAGAGCCTTGTGCATGCAAAGCAAGCACTCTACCAACTGAGCTATAACCCCGGCCCAACTTGGCCTTCTTATCAGAGGATCCTGCAGAGTGGGGCATGTGCAGTATTTGGGGAGCACAGATAGCCTTTAGCATGTGCAGGTGAACTGCTTAACCCAGTCCCAGGCCGTCGTGAATCGTGATCCCCTCACCGCCAGGTGTCCTCTGTGCAGCCTCTGGATGGGACACTGCTCTGGGAAAAGGACTTTGGCATCCTGGCTCTCAGAATTCTTTTCTGAGGGTCCAACTCTGCCTCGAGCTCTTGACTACATTAGGAAATGACATTCTTCCTATGCAGACGGAGGGTAGGATGGCAGTTAAAATGATATGTTGGCACAGCGACTTTTCACTTGATAACTGTGACAATGGAGATGTTGTCTTGACTTCTCTGAACCTGAGTCCTCTCATTCCTAAAAAGGGCATGATAACAAATAGTCCCAGATTTCTCCAGGGCTGCAGGGAAGACAACAGAGATAATAGCTACGTGTGGCATTTGCTTAGTAGATAGGAATCTTTTATTAAATGTTAGCCAAGCACATCAAGACCAGGGCGTGGTGAAGTGTCACGCGGCGTTATGACTGAATTTTTTTTAAATAGGTGGAGACAGGCCTGAGGTCACAAAGCTAATAGATGGAAGAGACATGGTGCTCATTTTGGTCTGTTGTCCTCTGTTCCTGTCTGTAGAGCAGGTGCCTGTGGCTCTGTGGCCCATGCGTGACTTTACAGAGCTCCATGCCCCACCTGGACCCACAGCCATGCTCAAATCTTGTAGAGCGTGTCACTGTCCTTGGGGCAAGGTGTCAGTGCACTGTGGGGCCCTTTCCATGATGGCCATGTCCAGAGACCCACTGTAGCCCTGGAGGGTTGCAGTACAACCCAACTGCCCTGTCTTCCAGAGAGCGTTTTCTTTTTAAATTCTTTTTCTTTTTAACCATCATCCTGATGGGAACGGAGGGATTTGGCAACTTGCTGCCCTGGCCTTAAACAGGTGTGCCAAGAAGACTTTGATTTATTCTATTTTTAAAAGCCAGCTTTAGCCAGGCATGGTAGCACACGCCTGTAATCCCAGTGGCTAGGGAGGCTGAGACAGGAGGATCGTGGGTTCAAAGCCAGCCTCAGCAAAAGCCAGGCGCTAAGCAACTCAGTGAGACCCTGTGTCTAAATAAGATACAAAATAGGGCTGGGGATGTGTTTCAGTGGTTGAACTCCCTGGCACCACCACCCCACCCCCCAAAAAAAAAAAAGCCAGCTTTATTGAGATATCAATCACATGTCATGTAAATCACCATTTAAAGTGTGTAGTTCTTGGCATTTTGTATAAACATGGAGTTGTGCAACTGTCATCACACGTAAATTTAGAACATGTTCATCATCTCATGGAGACACTAGCACCCCTTAGCCATGATCCTCTCCCTCACCCTCCCCACTACTCCCGCCCTCAGCCATCTCCATAGATCTGCCTATTCTGGACATCTCATTTAAATGGAATCACATGATGTGTGCTACTCTGTGACTGCCTTCTTGGGCTTCCCATATGTTTCCAAGGTTTATTCACATTATGTGAATGTGTCAGTGTGCCATTCCCTTTTAGTGCCCAAGAGTATTCCTTTGTGTGACCAGACCTTACTTTATTTGGTGGGTGTTTGGGTTGTTCCTACTTTTTGGTTGTTAAGAACAATGCTTTGGGCTGGGGATGTGGCTCAAGCGGTAGCGCCCTCGCCTGGCATGCCTGCGGCCCGGGTTCGATCCTCAGCACCACATACAAAGATGTTGTGTCTGCCGATATCTAAAGAATAAATATTAAAAAAAAAAAGAACAATGCTTTCATAAAAATAAATGGGCCATATTTTTGTGCGGACATATGTTTCCATTTCTCTTGGGTGTATCTTTAGGAGTGGAATTGCCGGGTCAGGTGGTAACTCTCTTTAGCCTTGGGGAACCCAAGCAGTCACATTCATTTACTCATTTTCCATTCTCACCAGGTGTGTGTAGGGATTCTGATTTCTCCACCCCCTCACCCACCTGCCTCTTAGATTCTAGCCGACCTTGGGGGTGTGGCGTGGTCCGTCTGTGGTTTTGCTTCTCATTTCTCTGTTGGCTAATAATGTCGTCCACCTTTCTACTTGCTTGCTGGTCTTTGGTATATCTTCTTTGGAGAAATGACTGTCTGGGCCTTTGGCTAATTTGTCTTTTGATGGTTGAGTTGTAAGAGTTCTTTGTCTATGCCCCATACAAGTCCTTCATGCTGGTTTATCTTGAAGGATGTTTAGGAAATGCCGTTTTATAAATTCCTGGTTCCCAAGCCTAGAGTTCGGAGGGTTACACAGGAAGCTATGGGCTTACCCACGAGGCTCAGTGGACACCCCTTGGAGGCAACCGCTCACGCTCATTCCTGGTGCTGGTAGGAAAAGACAGGGTCCTCCTGGTCCCTTTTCCTCTCTCTTTTCAGTAGAGCAGTCTCGAGTGGCATAGAGTAGAGAGACACGGTCATACCACCTGTGGGATCCTTCACCCCTCACATGCCTTACCTGTCCCCAGGAGCTGGATGTGTTTCCTCCTCTGCCTGCCACTACCCTAAGAGGGACCCGTTTGGAGAGTAACCCTGGCTTGGCATGACATGGCCCCTGGGTGGCAGCAAAATGGAGACTGAAGCCTGTCGAGATGGGGGCAGTTGACACTGCTGAGTCTCACACAGAGAAAGGCACATTCTCTTCTCTCAGGGAGTGGCCGGTGAGGCTGGGTTGGGTGGTCAGATTGTTCTCTGGCGGAAGCCAGGGTGTGATGTAGTGAGATGTGATCCCGCCCTGGGGAGGAAGGAAGGGACAGTGGCCTCTTTTTGTCTCCAATAAGGATCTTGGCAGTAAGTAGCCTTCAATGTTTACTAAGCTCTAATGTTGAGCCAGGTACAGTGCTAAGCATTTTGTATTCCTTGTCTCCCTAAATCCTCTCCCTCACTTTATGGGTTACGCACAGTACATCCTTATTTTCCAAATGGGGAAAGTGAGCCCAGGTAGATTAACCTGCCCACTCTCCCCCAGTTAGCAGGGGGCAGAACTGGGATTAAGGCCTGGGTCCGACGCCTGCAGCCATAAGGTCCTCCTCCTTGGTGCCGAGAGCACCCAGGCTCTTGATCCAAACTCTCCTGATACTCATTTCCACAATGTCAATTTCCAGAGAGATTTGCATGAGAGTACTCCAGGACTCACAGGTTTTGGATGCCTTTGGTCAATGACATCATCCTTCTCTCCATTTCCTTCCCACACAATAGGGAAAACACACCAACGTCACAGGGTGATTGTGAGGGTCAAATGAGATTATGGCCGTGAGAATGATTTGTAAACTCTCAAGTTTGAGAAGTCAGGGATTGTTATTCTTATTACATTGTTCACTTAATTCAGGTCAAATCCTGTCATTGACGGGCCCCAAACCTAGATAACAAGAGTTGCGAGTCTCAGCCAAGAATTTTTGAGTGTTGGCTCACTTCTCCGGAGCGATATTCCAGACAATAGAAGTGGGGTTCCACCCAAGCTTTGGGTGTCGAGCTTTGTACCTGGTTAATCCCAGAGTCTCATCCACCTCTCCTCACTCCTTGACTACCAGCCTGGATCTTGGACCCCCCAGGTCCCCATTGGTCTTGACTGGTTGAATGTCTAGACTTTACCTTCTTGACCTTGACAGGCATGGTGTGATTCTGGTGGGGCAGAGGCAGGATGTGTTTACCACGTGTATTGGTTGGGCCACTGAAATGTGAGCAGAGTGACAGGCGTCTCCCCATGGGCGGGGCCCACGTTCCTCTTCCACCTCCCCTTCCGTTGTTGGAGGCCACCTAGGCATGAAGGAGAGCCGCTTGATTCACGTCAGCCCGTGACGTGAGCGAGAAATACATGCTCCCTGTGATAAGGTGCTGAGATTTGGGGGCTGGTTTGCGCTGACATTTCCTGCTATCAGGTTTCAAACAGCGGGAGGAGGGAAGTCCCTATTCCAGGCTTTGCGGCATGAGTCAAGATCTGGCTTGTGAAAGGGAGAACAGACAGTTGCGTGGAAGGCGCATAGGCCCTGGGACACAACCTGGCTCTGCCATCGCCCCCTGTGTGCCTGGGATGAGCAGACAATAGCCACACTCACTCCGTGGAGACTGAATGCCTGCTTAGCTCAGTTGTCTAGGTAGGTGACTGCCTGGTACAAGTTAGCCATGTTAACCCCCAGTCATGGCTCTGGAGGGCAGGATTGGGACACTGACTTCAGGGCAGGAAAGGCACTGTCCGTACTTGTGGCAATTGGAGCCTAGGAAGGTAAGAGAAGACCAGGAGATAGGGTGTTCTGAGGGTCCCCGGAACTGATCATCTGCCCCACTCACCCACCCATTATCCATCCATCCATCCATCCATCCATCCATCCATCCATCATCTATCCTTCCACCCACTCAGACTATCCAACAAACTAAAAAAACAAAACAAAACAAAACCAATGAAAATCCCTCTGAATCTTCCAGTGAGTCTCTAACCAACAGGGAGGGAGCCTGAGGCACTAGGGATATTGGAGAAGCCTTTTTAAGGTCCTGCTGCCTCTCTAATAGGAGCTAGGGAAAAAAATAGAAAAGTCGGGACAGGAGCCAAGGCCAGCGATCTCTGGATAGGGAGGGGGCAGCGACCGGAAGCCAGGGTCAGACTAAGGGCTTGTCCTGGGGTGATGCTCCCTGTAGGAGGGACCCGAGGGAGGGGTGTGTGAATC
The DNA here is from genome assembly GCF_048772815.1 of Callospermophilus lateralis. Taxonomy (NCBI): domain Eukaryota; kingdom Metazoa; phylum Chordata; class Mammalia; order Rodentia; family Sciuridae; genus Callospermophilus; species Callospermophilus lateralis. Next base: position 197,379,621 of record NC_135306.1, on the reverse strand, counting down.
TCCACCCAGGCTCCATGGTCCAGAGGTCTCTGACTTTCCGTCCATCAGACTTCTGGGCTGGGGAGAGGAGAGCAGCATGGTGCCTTAGTGCCACCCCAGAGCCACAGAGTGGGACTGGGGGCCACCGAGTCTCTATGGCAGTGTTTCTGGTACTTTTTTAGGAGTGTTAACACCAACGAACAGGGGGGCAAAGACTGGTCAGAGTGCACAGGGTGGGAATTGTCCACACGACACTCGTTTTCCTTCTGGTTACTGAGCCTCCATCTCTAGCTCCAGGAGGGGCCAGTGACCTAGGCCTGACCAGTCTCAGGATCTGTCCTTGCAGGCCACTCTGGCTGGCTCAGGGTGGTCACATGGGCTCAGAGGGATTCCATTTGTGAACTCTTGTTTGAACTCCTGGGGATACAATCTGTCTTTCCACTGGACTCGCAAATGGGAGGATCTGGACCTGGATCTTTGGGAAGCTGGAAAGTACAGGGAGAAATTCTAGGAGTCGGGGTTGAACACAGAAAAACTCAGTGTGGCGTGAAAGACAGAGGCCATATCCTGAGGCCTCTGGGGGCGAGCCCCGGATCCAACCCTGCTGGAAGGCTGCTGACTTCAGGTCACTGAGGAGCCTCTGAAGAGCACCTTTAGCTCTCCAAACGCCATCAGACGGGGAGTCTGCCGCGGGGTTCATGCTCCTTCTCTACCCTTCCTTAGCCACAGTGGACCATGTACTCAGAACTAGCTTCTGGGCTGCCCTTCTGGGATAGAAAAATGAATGGGACCTGGGCCTTATCTTCAGAATCACAGTGTAAGGGGTGGGGTGGGGAAACAACTAGAGTATCTTGAAGTAAAATGTGCAGAGAGAAATAAAAAAAAACTGAACTTCACGGGACATTAGAGGAGAAAGAAAGTCCAAATCTCCGAAGGAGAGGAGAGTCAATGAAGGCTGCCGAGAGGTGGCGTCATCCATTCATTCACTGGACAGGTTTTCGTTGAGCAGCTATTTAGGTATCTATACCGTGCAGGGCACTGGGGACGTAGTGGTGACCAAATCCAGATATGATCCCCGACTCAAGGAGCTGGTGGTCGAGTGGACCCAGGGACCTCAGACTTCTTGAGATAACCCATGGGCAGGGCAGGAACAGGTGCTATGAGTACATGCCGCAGCCCGGCTGGCTGGGCAAAATATCCGGGGGGTGACGAAAAACTTGTGTACCTTGATGCAGCAGGAATGGAAGCCCTTTATTGTAGGATCTGAGGGATATTTATACATTTTACACAGCTTATCTAATTAGCATAAAATAGATACAGCAGTCAACCAATCAGGAATCTCCACACTTAATGGCTTGCTCTTGTTACTTCACATACCACTCCCTCTGGCATTTGGCCAGGCGCCATGCAGACTTGTTTACAGACTCTAACATTTCTCTGGCAAAATAACAGGTGCCAATCTGACTTGTTTACAGACCTTAACATTTCCCCCTTTTGTTTAATTTAAATAACGACCATAGTGTTTTTTACAGAAACACCATAAATAACCTGCTAGAAACAGAAAAAGGAGGATACAAAATGTTACAATACCAAGCCAATTGATGGCTCCATGCAAGAAGCCTTTGGAAAAATTATACCAGCAATGACACCATTTGTAAAGATATCGAGTTACAATTTGTTGTAAATTACAGTTTGTTGTCTCAGTCCAGGTAAAGTCCAGGTAAAGCAGTGTCTCAATAGATTAACTCACAGTCCAGGTAAATCACAGTCCAGGTAAGTTCTGCAGGCAGCTAGCTTAAGTTGTAGCAGCAGAAACAGCAACAGCTCCGAAGTCTCCTTGGGTTCTCAGCTGAAGTTTCTTTCAGTTCTCAGCAACACTGTAAATTCTTTCACCTTTGTTTTCTCCAGCACTGGGAGGAAGGCAGGAACTCCGGATGGCTAAAAGAAAATCCTGTAGCATTTCACTAAGAAAACAACCTTCTGAACAATTTAGTACATTATCTCAAGGTTTTTTACATTTGAAATAAGCCTTAATAGTACTCATTACTCATCAGCCTCCTGGTGTGGGAGACCCATTGTAGTTACTGGCCTTGGAAATGATCAAACTTCAGGGACGCCAGTAGCGTCTTCTGCCAGCTGTAGCATCCTGGGCAGCCCCAGATGGCCCTGGGGAGAGTCCCAGACTCAAACTGCTTCCGGGCACAGGGAGCAAAAGCTTGCGAGACTGTGCCTCCAGGTCAGGTCTAGATTTGGGCTCACAGAATTGGCGATCCGCTCCCCAGGGCAGGGGGGCGGGGAAGAGCCTGCAACTGCCGCTTGGAAAACTCTTGCTGCACCATGATTGGCTTGGGCAGGTGGCAGCCGCCTTGTCGATTCACGCACCCTCCGGTATCGAAAAGTATTCAGTAATAGCCTTTTGATGCAACTTTTTTCCTGATAATACTTCTTCTTCTGAACTTTCTTTTTCTTTCTGACTAGAGTTTCTGGGCTTTTATCAACACATGCCCTAACTATTCTTGGTTCCACTGGGGTGCCTTTTTCTCTTATCAATTTACTTCTCACCCCTTCCATATTTTCATCACAAAGACAATACAACATTTCAAGACAAAACAATACACAAACATACTGCATCAATCTTCTCCATTTTCTTGAAATGGCCATTTTTTCTCTCGCCCTATCTGCCTAGGGACGAGCAGATTGCTCCCGTTCTATCTATGGACGGGCAGCTTTTTTCGTCACTTACCCCCAAGTGTCCCGGGGCTCCCCGTAACGGGCCACCATCTGCTGGGGGGCGACGAACTACTTGTGTAGATTGATGCAGCAGGAATGGAAGCCCTTTATTGTAGGATCTGAGCGATATTTATACATTTTACACAGCTTATCTAATTAGCATAAAATAGATACAGCAGTCAACCAATAAGGAATTTCCACACTTAATGGCTCGATTTTGTTACTTTACAAACCACTCCCTCTGGCATTTGGCCAGGCGCCATCCAGACTTGTTTACAGACTCTAACATTTCTCTGGCAAAATAACAGGTGCCAATCTGACTTGTTTACAGACCTTAACAAGTACAAACGGCACGGGAAGGAGGGCAGGTGGAGTGTGTGTGGAGCGGGGAAGCTCCCCCAGCAGAGGGAACAGCACCTGCCAGAGTTCAGAGTTCTGGAAAGAACAAGGAGACCGAGGAGATGTGGGGAAGGGAGGTGAAGATGGAGCCAGGCGGAAGCCCATCTCAGGGCCCTGAAGGCCGACGCTGCCCAAGGAGGTTTGGTCTTTGTCTTTGAACTGGATCTGGAACAACGTGGGATCAAATGGCCTCCAGGAAGAGGGGCCGGTGGCTCAAAGGCCAGAGGCATGAAAGAGCGTGCATTTTCAGAGAGCGCCCCTGTGGATGTGTGTGCGGGGCACCAGGGAGTACCGCGGGCCCTGTCGGTGGAAGATCGTGTCTCCCAGCCCGGACCATGATGCTCTGCTGCTGGAGCGTGCCCTGTCCCCCTTCCTGGATGACCCAGTCTTAGGACACACCCCCACAGTCTCTCTGCCCTGGGGAATTTTCCAGCTAACTACGCTGCAAAACAAGCTACCCCTAAACAGAGTAGCTCAAAACAGCAAGGATGTATCCTCCCTCTTGGCCGTGGGGCTGGGGAACGTGGGCAGGGCTCAGTGTGCCCTGGTTACCGGCTCAGGTGCATTTCGGGGGGAAGCTGGCCTGAGATGGGAGGCCCAGGAAGGCGTCACTCACTCGCTGGCACCTGATGCTCTCACACTTGGTCTCCCTTTCTCTCTCTCCGCGGGTCCCTGTCCACTGCCATCTTGGGCTTCCTCACAGCAGGGTGGACCCAGGGAACCAAGACGGATGTCATAGGCCAGCGGGGGTGGCTTTGGATAGGTTGCTTCGGCTCTTTGCATAGGCTTGGTGTGAGCGAAGTGCTGCGCTGTGTTTTTCGATGTGGAGAAAAAGAGTGATTAATTTTACGCCATCACCAACGCACACAGGACGAACGGTCTGTTTAACTGAGATGTCAGAACCCACCAGCCTTAACTTCAGCGCTTCTGCCCTCAGGTCAGCCAGGCCCCTGTGCGTGCCCCGTGGCTGGCTTACTTCAGGTGGTCTTTAAATCATGCCGAGAACCATTTTCCTTATCTACAAAAATGAGACAGCCATACTCCCTTCGTAGGCTTGTTGTGGAGGTTAATTGAGAGGCCAGCAGGACTGTCCGTAAAGGGCAACGATGGATAATGTTTCCTTTCCCATCAGTTGCACCTCCATCATCCTGGTGTACAGTAGGCCATCATTTGGTCCCTAGTTTCCTGGGAACACTTCCAGAACACTCCATCCACCGGCTCCCCAGAGCTCTGCCTTCCCTGCCTCCCGCAGCCAACGCTCTTCTAGGACCCAAGAAATGAGTCTCGAAAGACAGAGAGAGAGATGGGTGTTTCCCCTCCAGCCCCAAAGTCACATGCTGAAGTTCTGACCCCCAGCCCCTCAGAAGGTGCCTGATGGGAAATAGCGTCTTTCAAGAGATCATTAAATTCAAACAAGGTCAGCAGGGCTGGACTTTCTCCAACCTGACTCGTGCCCTTCTAAGAGAGGAAGTTTGGACAGAGACACGGACCGCAGAAAGACATGTGACGCAGGGAGATGGCAGCCACTCACAAGGCCAGGTGGGAGGCGAGGCCTCCGGCCTCCAGAACTGTAAGATAACAAACTTCTGTTGCTTAAGCCTCTTATGGCACTAACAAACTAACACAGGGTGATAGCCAGAGGAACAGAGGGCACCTAAGTCCACAGGTCACTGCCACACACCTGGCAGAGGGCTCTGGACACTCACCCCCACCTGCCCAGCAGTCCCTGAGGCCGGGAGAGGGGGCTGTGCTCACCTCTGCTTGGACACACTGATGGAGGGAGAGAGGCCCTGCGAACAAAGGGGTTTTGTTCTTGTCTGTCTTCCTTCTCTTTTGCTGGGATGTGGGTGAATGAGTGAACTGTAACATCTCTCAAGTCAGGCTGGAATCAGACTTCCTGGGTTCTCATGTCCTGACTCCACCACTTCCTCCTGTGCAACTTTGAGATAGTTACTGACCTTCTCTGTGTTTCATCTTCTTCATTACTAAAATGGGAATACTTAGTGTATTGACCTTATTGGGTTGTTGTGAGATTACAGGACAGTGCCCGGCCCAGAGCAAATGCTGCGATTATTGGAATTACTCCCCCTCTTACAACCTTACTCTTAGCTCCCGAGAGGTTATATGCTAAAGCAGAAATAAGATGTGGTACATGAAAGAGCCCACAAATGTTGGTTGTTGAATTATTAACTCGGTTCGAGTCTTAGTTCTCCTTCATTTGAAAGGTCAAGTAGCCTCTGAATTTGACTTTGCCTCTCAGCTTAGCAGCCTCTTCCCACCCATCCCTGCCTCCTGCAGCCAGCGTGCGATCCCATAGTGATTCTGAAATCACCTTTCAAAACTGTAAAGCCCCATGCCCGGGCAAATTTGCATATACATCCCCAAGGACGTAATCAGAGCCAGTATTTCAGAGTGCATGTCATTATTTGCTGTTCCTTGAAGTGTCTTACATGCATTTCTCATTGAGTCTTTAGACACCTGAAGTCCCCACTACATAGGCGAGAAAACCGCGAAGAGAGGTCACCTGCCCAAGGTGACTGACTAGTGTCACATCCCTGAGGTGGGCTTCAATGCTTGTTCCCCTGACCTGTCTGCTGTCTGGTAGGACTTCCTGTGCTGATGACATTTCGTAGCTGTCCTGTCAATACCATAGTCCCACTGAGCACTTGAAATGGGCCCATTGGGACCCACAAACTGAGTTTTTAACCTAACTGAAGAAATTTTCTTTGGCCTGGTTTAGTGACACATGTCACCCAATCCTAGTAACTTGGGAGGCCCAGGCAGGAGGATCTCAAGTTTGAGGTCTGCCTCAGCAATTTAGTGAATAAAATAAAAAAAAGAAAAAGGACTGGAGATGTAGCTCAGTGGTTAAGCTCACCTGGGTTCAATCCCTAGTACAAAAACAAAAACAGAACAACAAAAAAAAAGAAAACATTTTTTTTTTTTTTTGGTGGTACTGGGGTTTGTACCCAGGGATGCTTTTTGAGGTTTTGAGATAGGATCATACTAAGTTGCTGAGGGCCTTGCTAAGCTGCCAGAGCTGGTCTTGAATAATGCAATCCTCCTGCCTCAGCCTCCAGAGTGTTTGAAATTACAAACATGCATCAGTCTAGACATGTTCCTGACTTTAATGTAATTTTTTTTAATAACTTTATTTGTTTATTTATTTATTTAATATGGTGCTGAGGATCGAACCCGGGCCCTTGCACATGCGAGGCTAATTAACTAAAATTTAACTTTCCCCCCTCTTTTGGTGCTGGGGCGTTGAACCTAAGGGCTCAAGCATGCCGAGCACAGGCTTTTCCACTGAGCTATGTCCACAGCCTCTAACAAATTGAGTTTTAAATTTAAAAGCTACCCGTGGCTTGTGGCCACTGCATTGGGCACGTAGAGTTCGGGTGCTGTCTCCTGATTTATGGACTACAGCTAATTTTCAGATGCCAGGCGGATGAGAAAACAGAGGATTCTCCAACCCTCGCAGCTTCCAGCCACAAAGTTGGGGGCCCCCGGCTCGCGGCTCCTGGTGTTAGCCCCAGTCCCCAGCCAGCGCTGGCTCTTCCCTGATGAGTTAATGAGAGGTGACAAAGGGCAGGGGTTTTCCTGCAGCAGGGGCCAGGCCTCTGACTGCCTGATGAGCGGTGGCAATGAAGGTGATTGTCTTCCTGAGCCCCCCTCCTCTCCCACCACACCCTCGTAGCTGCACGCGGCCCCCCCCATGAGCCAGGCAGAGAGAAGCTGGGGAGGCTGAGAGCAAGCGCCTGCATTTCCTCTCTGAGCGGGAGGCAGAGCTGGCTGGCGCTCAAGGTTTAATTAGCTGAGATAACTGCACGTAATCATCTTTAAAATGATAGTGGTTAAAGCTCAGGCCCCGCTGCTCCTGATCATTCAGCCGCCCGGCATGAGCATCCCGCTGCCAGCTCAACCGTGCCAACAAGTCTGCTGCCTGAGCGCACGGCTCTGTGCCCCCTGAAGCTCTCCTCCTGCCACTTGTTTTCCGTGTGACGGGTGAGGCAAGGCCCAGCATCTTGGAGACTCCAGCTCTGGATCTCTGAGACGGGCATCATGCCCCTAGAGCAGGATGCCTGAAGGGGTCAGCCGGAGCTTTGCCACACCACCAATTCCTCCCAAAGCTGGGATGGGTGGCTGTGTGGATGTCACAGGCAAGGGGACACTGGTGGTGGACATTTACACCTTGAGGTCAGTGGGGAACACTCACTTTTTTTTTGGGGGGGGTACCAAGGATGAACTCCGGGGCACTCAACCACTGAGCCGCATCCCCAGCCCTATTTTGTATTTTATTTAGAGACAGGGTCTCACTGAGTCGCTTAGCGCCTCACTTTTGCTGAGGCTGGCTTTGAACTTGCGATCCCCCTGCCTCAGCCTCCCAAAGCCGCTGGGATTACAGGTGTGCGCCATTGCGCCCAGCGGGAACACTCACTTTTTAAAGTTGTTCTGGACTGTTATTACTCTTTGTGATGCTGGGGGTTGAACCAGGCCTTGTACATGATAGGCAAGCACTTTACCACTGAGTTGTGGCCCAGCCCCATCCAGGGGGACGGAAATGAGCATGTGTCAGGCAACACTCTGGCCAAGGGCTTGATGCACAGCAGATGCTGAACAATTACTCCTTCCCCACCTTTGGGTTTTCTCATTTCTTTTTTCTAAGATCTTTGGAAATTGGTGGAGAACAAGAGGGAAGGAGTTGGTTAGGAAGTTGAAAGGGACCAGATGCCCCAGAAACAGTCACTTCCCCCAAGACTCACTTTCTCTGAGGGATGTAGTTTAGGGGGCACTGGGGCATGTGGGGAGGCAGAGAAGGGGACCTCTCAAGGACAGAGTTCTCCCCTAGAGGCTCAGGCAAGGGAGAGATCCCTTAACCAAGCGGTTAGTTTCCATAGCACAGCAGAACTGTTAGGTGGACCACGGGAAACTGCCATTTTCCTAGGTCAAAGTCGGCTGGATGTAAACCAGCCCTATAATTGTAAATGAGGCCACTATATTTGACTTTAATGATTTCACTAATTCAATCCACCTTAATGTTCTGTTACATAGAGGCCTATTTAACAGCAAAAGAAAATAAGCGCAAATATTTTAATAGTGGGGGATAAATAGCTCTTCAAAACTCAATGGGGACAGAGGCCACGAGGCAGGATGCGACCAATTGGTAGTAATTTATACAAAAATGATTGCTAGAGGAGTTGGTGGAGGGAGTGGGTGCTCCCCTGGAGGTGATGGGTGGATTGATGGCAGGAGGCAGGTTCGCCTTGTGTCTGGAAGGATGGCTTGCAGCTTACCAGAAGAGAGGGGTCTGCACAGTGATCTTGGCAGAGACAAAGAGCATGGCCCTAGTGTGGGACTCCAAGAATCACCAGCACAGGGAGACCAGGTCTCTATCAATATTCAGCCCCTAGCACAACCCCGAGACAGAGCAGGTGGAGAAGAGAGTGCATCATGGGTGAATGAGAAGCCGGTGGGGATGAGTGAGCCCATCAGCTGCTTAAGGGGTAGTGGGAGATGAGGCTGTAAAGACCCACCATGGTGGGTTCTGAAGACAGACGGAGAAATCTGGATATCACTTGGGGGGCACATAATGCCCTACTGTGAATCACACAAATGCAGACTATGGGTAAGGCCAGTTTTGAGAGGTTAGAGAATAACCCTGTAAAATTTCATAATTCAAAAATTTTAAGTTGATGTGATCCTGGAAAATGAGAGCATGGGATCTATTAGTTAGGTTGAGTTAAATTATATTGCAATAACAAATAATCCTTGGATCCCAGAAGCTTAATGCAACAAAATTCTCTCTTGGTCACTTTCCATTTTCACTCCATGATTTTGTCACTTCAGGACACTGGCTGGTTAGGATTGCCTCTATCAGGAACTTTACTGATCCTGGAACAGAGAGAAAATAAAATCTGGTAAGCCATATGCAGGGTCTTACAGTTTCTTTTTAAAAGTGAGGCATTTCCTTGTCTAAAGCAAATCATGTGGTCAAGCCAGATGTCAGGAAGCTTAACCCCCAGCCCCCAGAGACTAGTAGCAAAATATCCTTGAAAAAGAAAAATACCATAGTGAAATTACCTCACTGAAATATAGCGTAAAGAAAGTAAGTAGGCGAGGGAGATTGAAGATCGGGGGAATCATCTTGGCTTAATCTAGACTTGAGCTTTCTAAGTTTCTTTTTTCAGCTGTACAAAGCTATATTTTGCTCCTGTAGCGCTTCTTGGTCATATTCTGGGTGGGTGAGTGTTCTTTACAGCACGGGACGGGTTACGTTATGTGTGATGACCAGTGAGAACTAAAAATGTGCATCCACTTTTTCAAAATTTAGCAAGGATTCCAAGACAGGGCAGAATACAAAACCAGAGTGCAATGAAACTACGCGCCCAGGACCCTCGCGGTGTTCGTAGGTAATTCATTTCTGAATAAGTGTGCCCCTTGCTCATGTCCAGCAAAGGGCCACCCCCCTACCCGCTCGCCTTCCCTAAATGCTTAAGTTTGAGAAGGCCTTCATGAATTGCATGGAGGACCAAAGGGAGAAACAGGATGTGGGGGAACCAGAGGGCAGGAGGGGAGACCCCAGCAGGGCTGCCTCCCCGCCTTCCCTTCGCACGACTGATAATTGATGGATTGGTCCTGGGGATTGAACTCAGAGGTGCTTAACCACTGAACCACACCTCCTGCTCTTTTCTTGGTATTTTATTTAGAGACAGAGTCTTGCTAAGTTGCTCAGGCCTTGCTAAATTGCTGAGGCTGGCTTTGAACTCGTGATCCTCCTGACTCAGTCTCTGGAGCTGCTGGAATTACAGGTGGGCACCACCATGCCCAACCCCTCCACAGTACTTTTAACCTTGTCCATTTTACTCCAGCCTCAGGCCAGGTACCGCTGTCTTCCTGTTCATGCCCCAAATGAGAGCAGCCACCCCCTCCAATCCACAGCTTCAGGCCTCCCGGCAGCTGTGCCCACCCAGCCCTGGGCAGGCAGGTATCTGTCCTTCTGCCTAAGGTGAGGCCTTCCACCTCTGCCTGGCTTCCTCCCCATGGGGCCAATCTCTGTCTCTTTTTGCCTTTACCTATTTTACTCCTTATTTCAACTGGATTCTTTTAATTGGCTTAAAAAAAAGCCTTATTAAGAAATAACTCGGGCTGGGGATGTGGCTCAAGCGGTAGCGCGCTCGCCTGGCATGCGTGCGGCCTGGGTTGGATCCTCAGCACCACATACAAACAAAGATGTTGTGTCCGCCAAATACTAAAAAATAAATATTAAAAAAAAAAAAAAAGAAATAACCCACAGCATACAATTCACCTATTTAAAATATGAAATTGAGTGGATTTTAGAATACTCAACTCCTAATCAACTTTAGGTTGCTTCTTTACCCTGCACAAAACAAACCCCCAAATCCTCAGCCATTAGCTATTATGTCTCTCTGCCCTTCTCACCTCCTGTCCCTGTGCCCGGCCTCATGCAGTATGTGATTCTTTGTGACTGGCTTCTTTCACGTAGCATGACCTTCTCAAGGATCATCTGTGTGGTCGCCTGCCTCAGCACCACATCTTGTTATTGACGAATAACGGTCCTTTGCATGAATATTGACCACATTCCAGTTGACAGGCATTTGATTGCTTTCACTTTTTGGCTAGTATAAACACTACTTCTATGAACATATGTGTACAGATTTTGTTTTTTTTTGTGTGTGTGAACACATGTTTTTATTTCTGATAGTCTGTTTGGACTGCCGTAACAGAATACCACAGACTGGATGACTGTAAACAACAAACACTTATTTGTTAGTTCTGGTCCAAGCATATGTGGTGTCTTGTGAGGTCCTCTGCCCTTCTGGCTCTGGGCTTATCTGGTAGAAAGGGCAAGGCAAAGGGGCTTCTCTTTCAGGGCAGTGATCCTATTTATGATGACCCCGGGACCTAGCCATCTCTGCAACGTCTGCATCTCCTGAAGCCATCACTTAGGAGCTTAGGATTTCAGCATTTGAATTTTGGGAGATCATAAACATTCAGACAATCATGCTTGGGTACACTTCTGGGAACGGAAGGGCCTGCACAAAACAAACCCCCAAATGGTGCCTCATTGGTATTTCCCTTAGTATCTCCTGGTGGCTAATGCTGTTGACCATCTGGATTCACATGCTTTTTGGCCTTTTTTTTTTTTTTTATATTTTTGGAGAAATAAGTGTCTATTTAGATATTGTGCCTATTTAAAAATTGAGTTAGGAATCTTTTTATTCTTTCTTTCTTTCTTTTTTTTTTTTCCGGTACCAGGGATTGAACCCAGGGGCGCTTAGCCACTGAGCCACGCCCCCAGCCCTTTTAAAAAATATTTCACTTAAAGACAGGGTCTCACTGAGTTGTTAAAGGACTTGTTGTTACTGAGGCTGGCTTTGAACTCGCAATCCTCCTGCCTCAGCCTCTTGAGAAGCTGGGATTACAGGCGTGCACGATGGCACTGGGTTCAGACTTTTTATTCTTATTTTTGCTGGATATAGATTCTCTGTTGCTACATTTTTCTGCTGTTCTGCAGACTATTCCACTGCCTTCTAGGCTCTGTTATTTCTGATGAGAAGTTGGCGACTAGTTTGATTGGCATTCTATGTGACAAATCATTTTTCTCTTGCTGCTTTCAAAATCCAGTCGTTGTCTCTGGTTTTCAGCATTTTTATAGTGAAGTATCTGGATGCTCATCTCTCTCTCTCTTTTTCTTTATTTATATATGACAGCAGAATGCATACAATTCTTATTTCACATATACAGCACAATTTTCATATCTCTGGTTGTATACAAAGTATATTCACACCAATTCGTGTCTTCATACATGTAATTTGAATAATAATTTCCATTGCATTCCACCATCCTAGTAACCCCTGCCCCCTCCCTTCCCCTCCCACCCTCTGCCCTACATAGAGTTCATCTATTCCTCCCATGCTCCCCCTCCCTACCCCACTACGAATCAGACTCCTTATATCAGAGAACACATTTGGCATTTGTTTTTTTGGGATTGGCTAACTTCACTTAGCATTATCTTCTCTAACTCCATCCATTTCCTGCAAATGCCATGATTTTATTCTCTTTAATTGCTGAGGAATATTCCACTGTGTATATATGCCACAATTTTTTTATCCATTCATCTACGGAAGGGCATCTAGGTTGGCTCCACAGTTTAGCTATTGTGAATTGTGCAGCTGCAAACATTGATGTGGCTTGGACGCGCATCTCTTGACATTTATCTTTCCTGGAGTTTGTTAAGTTTCTTGGATGCATGGTTTTCTTTCCCCCTATCAAATCTGAAAACGTACTGACCGTTATCTCTTTGACTGTTTTCTCTTCTCGTTGCTTTCTGACCTCTCCTTCTAGTAACCCCGTTATGCAGATGTGCGTGGGCTGACTGGTGTCCATGTTTCCCCAAGGTCCTGCTCATTTCCTCCATTTTTATTATGTCTCTGCTCTTTGTATTACATAATATTTACTGACTTATCTTTGAGTTCACTGAATTCATTCTTCTGTCAGTTCAAATCTATTGCTGAGTCCCTCCAGTGAATTTTTCATATTATTATGTATTTTTAGCTCCAGAATTTCCATTTGGTTCTTTTTTTAAAAAAAATGATCTCTCTGCCTTTATTGCCCTTCTCAATTTGACAAGAAGTTGTCACGGTACCTTTTTCACTTTTTTATAAACCTGATTCCCTCTTGTTCTTGAAGGGGTGGATAGTGGCTGCTTGGACATCTTTGTTAAATCCCAACTCTGCCCCATCTCCCAGGCAATTTCTGTTGCCCCCACCCCCCACTTTATATGGGACACATCTTCCTGTTTCTTTGTGTGCCTCGTGATTTTTTTTTTTTTTTTAAATTGAAATCTGGACATTTTAGGTAATATATTGTTGGAACTCCGGAGACTGTTTCTCTCTTCTCTCTGTGGTTCATTTTTTTTTTTTTAATTGTTGTTGGTGTATTTATTTGTTTAGAGACTTGGCCGAGCTATTTTGTGAGGCTTCTGAGGTCACCGAGTGCAGCCGTGGGCACAGGCACAGTTGTCCTGGGATGCCTGGCTTTGCTGTCTCTCTTGGGTGGTCTTTCCCTGATCTCCTGGCTAAGCTGCCTGTCTCTGCGAGTAGCACATACAGATTTTAGCTCCATTAATCTCCATCTGATTGCTCTATTGTTGAGGGTGTCTTTGGAGATAAATTGCCTTGTACAATCCAAGGATTATTTTTTATTATTTTTATCTTCCATCTTTCAATTTTTTTTTCCAGCTGTGTTAGGGAATAACGGATAAATAAAAATGTATATATTTAAGGGGTTCAGTGTGATGTTATGCTAATAGTTTTTATTTAGTGTGTGATAAAAACCCTTAACATTTAATCTCTTGGAAGACTTCAAGTATGCAATACAGTATTATTAACTATAGTGCCCAGCTGTATAAGACCCCCGGAACTTATCTATCTTATAAATGAAAGTTTGTATGTTTTGACCAAAATCTTCCCCAGTCTCCTCCTCCCAAGTGCCTGGCAACTACCCTTCTGCCCTCAGGGTTTTTTTTTTTTTTTTTTTGGTACCAGGGACTGAACCCAGGAACATTACTCACTGAGTGACACCCCTTGTCCTTTTAATTTTTATTTTGGGATAGGGTCTTGCTAAGTTGCTTAGGGCCTTGCTAAGTTGCTGAGGCTGGTCTCGAACTTGCAATCCTCCTGCTGCAGCCTCCTGAGTCACTGGGATTAAAGGTGTGTGTCACTGCACCTGGCTTACTTTCGGTTTTTATGAGTTCAACTTTTTCGGACTTCACATATAAGTGAGACTTGTCTTCTTCTGTCTGGCTTATTTTACTTAGTATAATTCCCTTTAAGACCATCCATGCTGGCATACATGGCAGGATTTCCTTTTTAAAGAGTGAATAATATTCCACCGTGTGTGTGTGTCTGTGTGTGTCTGACATTTTCTTTATCCCTTTATCCATTGATAAACAGTGTTGTTTCCATGTCTCAGTTATTGAATAATGCTGCAATGAACATGGGAATTTGGCATCTGTAGATCTTAAAGTCCAGACTTTGAGGTTGGTTCTGACCTTGGAGGGTGTCTAGTAGTTCTCCTTTACCCTGATTCTCCGGGTAAACTAGTTGGCTTACTGTTTATCTTGGGGCTATACTGGAGTCACCAGCCAGCTCTATCTGCTTTTCATCAAAATCTGTCTTGTTATTTGAGAGTGCCTGTGGGCTTGGAATTCCCTGGGCTCTGTTTCAAATAGAGTCAGTTCCTCTGGAGAGCTTTGGAGTCTCTGTTTTTATCAACTGCCTCTCTCCCATCAAAATGAAACCCCTTCAGAGCTGGTGGAGGGGACAGTGGCCCACTTGTCTTGGAGAGACACCCCTACTTTAAAAGCAGGGCACTGAGTGAGGATAGTTAGTCTGCTCTTCTCAGCTCACCTGTCCCAGCCTGGAGCCTCCACCCTGCCCCCGAACCAGGGCCAGGGCAGCCAGGGTGCCCTTTCTCTCAGTCCGCGGCTTCTGGGTGAGTCTCTATTCTCTGAGTGAGGACTAGGGGAGAGAGGGAGCTCCTGGGTTTTCACCACATTTCCTAAGAGTTTAGCCTCTGAAACTTGGAATTGGGGGCAATAAGAAATTCCGTCTCTCCCAGGGAACTACTGTGTCCCTGTACTGGGAAGTCATGGGAGAAGCTGCTCATTTTGGTGACCATACCTGCCTAGATGGGAGCTTCCATGATCTTTCTGAGTTGAGGAGGAGGGGGAGGAGGAGGGGGAGTGGGAATGGGGGGAGGAGGAGGAAGTGGAGGAGGAGGTGGAGGAGGAGGGGGAGGAGGGGGAAGAGGGAGAGGAAGAGGAAGTGGAGGAGATGGAAGTGGAAGAGGAGGAGGAGGAAGTGAAGGAGAAGGTGGAGGGAGGAGAACAAAGTGGAGGAGGAGGAGGAAGAAGTGGAGGGAGGAGAACAAAGTGGAGGAGGAGAAGGAAGAAGTGGAGGAGGAGGGGGAGGATGAGGAGGAGAAGGGGGAGGAGGGAGAGGAGGAGGGAAGGAGGAAGAAATGGAGGAGGAGGAGGGGGAGGAAGTGGAGGAGGAGGGGGAGGAGGGGGAAGAGGAGGAATTGGAGGAGTTGGAGGAGTTGGAGGAGGAGGGGGAGGAGGAGGAGGGGAGAAGGAAGGTGAGGGGATATAGGAGGAGGAGGGGGCAGAGGAGGAGGGGAGGGAGAGGAGGAGGGGGAGGGGAGGAGGAGGGAGAAAAGGAGGAGAAGAGGGAGGAGGGGGAGGAGGAGGGGAGGGGGAAAGGGAGGGAGAGGAGGAGGGGAGGAGGGGGGAGGAGGAGGGGGGAGGAAGAGGAAGCTCCCGTTCCCAGTGGGTTGCTGTTCTTCCTGAGATTCAGTTCTGGAATAAATGTTTCATCTGCTATTTGACCTTAATGACCTTCAATGAGGGGTTTAAGGGTTTTCTTTGGTTGTGGCTGTTTCTTGGGGAGCAGATCTCTGAGCTCTTCATGTTGCCCCCTCAAAAGTCCCTACTGGCTTTTAAACAAGCTCAATTAAAAACATTCCTATCCTCCTATAGTGACTGGTCTTGTTTTATTTTCACTGTGAAAGTTCTAATAAAAATTCTATATTTTAGACTTTCTCCTAATCATTTAAATGGTTATCAGTCACCAGCTCAGGCTCATCCGTCCTGATATATCAACTCGTAACCTAAGGTCACCAGT